>NC_143262.1:40400000-41020000 GCF_984573655.1 Nuphar pumila
TTGTAAGAAATAGACTTTTTACATAAAATATGTATTACCTAAAATATTACAACGACTAGTGTACCCTCTATTTCACCTTTATGGAAAAAGGCATTCTCGAACTTCTCTAAAAGATGTTTTTGAAATGACCTAACACTTCACATTTCAAAAAGTTACAATTCCAAAATGTAACGACTACTTTTTATAAGCTATATAAACACACACAAATAAACTATTCCAAAAAAGGGAATGAAATGGACGTGTGAGCTTACAAAGAGAAAAAATTCTATTCGTGATTTGAAAAGAGAGCCTTGAAAAAGAAAGAGAAAAAGAAAAAGAAAGAAAAGAGAAAAAGTCAAGTCCAACTCTTTGACAAAGAGTATCCTCTGAGTGACAAACAGAGCATTCTTAGAATCCTTCATTCGTGCATTCATATCATTCTGAAGGTTCTATAGGAAGTATTGTAACTCTGTTATTCACTGTATTCCTTCTTTGTTTAAAGAAGTAGACCTCTGTGAAAGAGGGTGTTGCCCTTCTCTGTTGAGAGAAGAAGACCTCTTGGGAAGAGGGTGTGCCCCTTCTCTGTTGAGAGAAGAAGACCTCTTGGGAAGAGGGTGTTGTACTATTTATCCGGTGACTCAGATGTTATAGTGGAAATCTCAAGTGGTTTGCTTGGGGACTGGATGTAGGTCTGGATATTGACCGAACCAGTATAACTTCTGTGTTTTATGTGTTGTGCCTTACTGCTTAATTATTTTATTTTATCGATCATTATCATATTTCACTATTCACCCCCCTCTAGTGGAATTTCATTTGGTATCAGAGCAGGTTTGCTGGTTTCGACGTAACAAGTCTTCCAGCACAAATGGCATCTACCTCTTATGCTCGTGATATTGAAGGTCAACACGCATGTCGTCCTCCTTTCTTCAATGGCTCCAACTATGGATATTGGAAGTGCAGAATGGCTATTTTTCTCAAATCCATAGACTTTGCTGTATGGAAAATTGTTGAGCATCCATACACATCTCCATTCGCAGACTATAACTTATGGTCTGATAAAGAAAAGAAAATGGCAAACCTAAATGCAAAGGCTATGAATGGCTTGTATTGTGCCATTGATCAGAATGAATTCAATAGAATATCTATATGTGAATCTGCATATGACATTTGGCATTATTTGGAGGTTATTCATGAAGGAACCAACAAAGTAAAAGAAGCCAAAATATCATCTCTTGTTAGAAAATATGAGTTGTTCAAAATGAACAAAGATGAACCCATCACAGAGATGTTTACCAGGTTCACCAACATCACCAATGATTTGAAATCTCTGGGTGTAACATATTCCCAGACTGAAAAGGTGAAGAAAATCTTGAGATCTCTCACAACTGATTGGGAGAAAAAGACTACTGCTATTGAAGAAGCTCAAGATTTATCTAAACTTACATTGGACGACTTAATAGGCAATCTTATGGCCTATGAAGTCCACATGAAAGAAAGAAAGGAAGAAGAGCAACCAGTAAAGAAAACTCTAGCTTTCCCAGCCCTATCTGAGAATGAAGACTCAGATAAAGAATCAGAAATTGCGCTACTTACCAGAAAATTCCAGCGCTTTATGAGAAGGAACCGGCTTCCAAACAATCACAAGGAAAGAAAAGATCTTAAAGAAGATCCCATGTGCTTTCAGTGTAATAAGCCAGGCCACTTAAAACGTGACTGTCCCCTTCTCAAAAGAAAGTCCAAAACTGAGGAACCAAAGAAGAGGTTCTTCAAGAAAAAGGCTCTGCATGCTCAATGGGATGATTCAGAACCATCCACTAGTGAAGAGTCAAGTGATGATGAAGCCGAAACTGCAAATATGTGCTTCATGGTAAATGAAAGTTCGGTAAGTGAAATCTCTGATTTTTCCTTTGAAGAACTTCTAGATGCTTTTCAAGAACTATTTGAAGAATCTAGAAAATTGAGTTTCAAAAATAAAGTTTTAAAATCTGAAAATTTAAAGCTTTCTCAAGAGAATGAAAAACTCAGCAGTGAAAATTCTGAGTTGAAAAAGAAAAATCTTTTGCTTATGTCTGAAATTTCTTCTACTAGCTCCAAAACTAAAAATATGCAAGTAGAGATTTCAGAGCTAAAAAGTAAAACTGAGAACCTCATGAAAACGGTTTTCAAGTTTACTAAAGGTAAAGAGAACTTGGATAAACTCTTATCCTCTCAGAAGGTCTCCTTTTACAAGAATGGTATTGGCTATTCTCATTTCAAAAAACCTTCTTGTATAAATCAAAAGACCACGTTTGTGAAAAGTTCATCTGAACTAAATAAGGAGTATTACAATGTTAATCTTTTTAACTCCTCTAAAGAGATAGACAAACCCAAATCCAAATGGATATGGGTTCCAAAGTCTAACAAAAAAGGACCCGATTGGGTACCAAAAAGGAGATTTACTTAATGTTTTGCAGGCTCCAAAGAAGAAGAACAGATGGATACTAGATAGTGGATGTTCAAAGCACATGACAGGACATCCAGACCTTTTTGTTGTTCTTCATCATAAAGAAGGAGGAACCGTCACCTTTGAAGATAACAACAAAGGTTTGATAATTGGTATTGGAAATATTGGTAACATAGACAAACCTCTTATCAAAGACGTTCTCCTTGTTAAAGGCTTAAAACATAACCTACTAAGTATCAGTCAAATGTGTGACACAAGTTATAATGTTAGCTTTAATCATGATGCATGCCTCATAGCTGACACCAATGAAAATATCATCTTAAAAGGTATAAGAAAGAATAATATATATGAACTATACCTAGAAAACATCACAGAACATTGCCTCATAGCTAATAATGACACTCAACATCTATGGCACATGAGAATGGGCCATGTCAATTCTAAATACATGTCTAAACTAGCTAAAGATAAGTTAGTACGTGGGTTACCCAACATATCTTTTAAAAAGGATTATTTTTGTGATGCATGTCAATTAGGAAAATTGTCAAAATCTTCTTTCAAATCAAAAAATGTCATTTCAAGTAAAAGACCTTTAGAGCTTCTCCACCTGGACCTCTTTGGTCCTTCTAGGGTAGCTAGCCTTAATCAAAATAGATATGCTTTTGTCATTGTAGATGATTACTCAAGATTTACTTGGGTAATATTTTTGAAAAACAAAAGTGACACGTTTTGTCAGTTTGAAATCTTATGTAAAAAATTACAAAACGAAAAATCGTGTTCTATTGTTAAAATCCGTAGTGACCATGAAGGAGAATTTGAAAATGAACTCTTTGAAAATTTTTGTAACTTGTATGGTATTTCTCATAACTTTGCCTTTCCTAGAGCTGCACCTCAAAATGGTGTAGTAGAAAGAAAGAATAGAACCCTTCAGAAATCTGCCAGGACTATGCTCCAACACAATAATCTTGCAAAATCTTTTTGGGTAGAAGCTGTTAATACTGCATGCTACATAACAAATAGAGTTCTCATTAGACCCTTATTAAATAAAACTCCCTATGAACTATTCTATGACAGAACTCCAAGAATAGACTATTTTAAAGTCTTTGGATGTAAATGCTTTATCCTAAACACAAAAGATAGCCTGGATAAGTTTGATGCTAAATCTGTTGAAGGCATATTCTTAGGATATTCAAGTCATAGTAAAGCATACAGAGTTTTCAATAAGAGTCATAATACTATTTAAGAATCTATGCATGTTAGTTTTTGTGAATCTATTGATCAATCTGTTCATATACAAACTAATGATGATGATGTTGAAAGTACAGATTTATTTTTAGATAACACAGCTAAGTCTAATGAAGATGATCACCAAAGAACCTTTGTCGATATCAAAGATCATCCTCAGAAGCAGATTTTGGGAGAACTAACAAAGGGGGTTCAAACTAGAGCTCAGCTAGAACGGATTGCAAACATGGCATTCATTTCTCAACTTGAACCAAAGAAGATTGATGAAGCCATCATTGATGAGTTCTGGATGCTAGCCATGACTGAAGAACTGAATCAATTCCAAAGAAATGACGTTTGGGATCTTGTACCTAGACCAAAGGATCATCCAATCATTGGGACAAGATGGATCTTCAGAAACAAGCTAGACGAAACAGGTAATGTTATAAGAAACAAGGCCAGACTAGTAGCTCAAGGATACAACCAGGAGGAAGGTATTGACTTTGATGAAACATTTGCTCCTGTTGCTAGACTTGAATCTATTAGAATGCTCTTAGCATATGCAAGCTATATGGATTTCAAATTATTTCAAATGGATGTTAAAAGTGCTTTCTTAAATGGTTTTATAAATAAAGAAGTCTATGTAAAACAACCTCCAGGATTTGAAAATGAACAATACCCAGATCATGTTTTTAAACTCAAACGTGCTTTATATGGTTTAAAACAAGCACCTCGTGCTTGGTACAAAAGACTTAAAACCTTTTTATTAAAAACTGGTTTTTCTGTTGGCAAAGCAGATTCTACACTATTTGTCAAAGTAGTGAATAATCATACCCTAATTGTTCAAATTTATGTCGACGACATCATCTTTGGATCTTCTAACAGCACTCTCTGTGAAGATTTTTCTAAGTCCATGCAGAAGGAATTCGAAATGAGTATGATGGGAGAACTCACCTACTTTCTTGGACTGCATATTAAGCAAACCAAGGATGGAGTTTTCATCAATCAATCTAAGTATGCTCATGAACTTCTGAAGAGGTTCAACATGAACTCAACTGCTTCAAAATCCACTCCTATGAGCACTACTACTGTGTTGGACAAAGATGAAGATGGTAAGACTGTTGATACAAAGGTATACCGAGGTATGATAGGATCACTTCTTTATTTAACTGCTAGCCGTCCAGATATAATGTTTAGTGTTTGCTTGTGTGCTAGATTTCAGTCAAATCCAAAAGAATCACATCTTAAAGCTGTAAAAAGAATAATGAGATATTTAAAAGACACAGTTGATTTTGGATTATTCTATTCAAAATCCTCTACATTTGATCTAATCTCATACAGCGATGCTGACTTTGCTGGAAGTAAATCTGACAGAAAAAGCACAAGTGGAACATGTCACATGCTAGGGCACTCACTAGTATCATGGTTCAGTAAGAAACAGAACTGTGTATCATTATCAACTACTGAAGCCGAATACATTGCTGCTAGCCTAGCTTGTACTCAAGTTATCTGGATGAAACAAACTTTAAAAGATTTTGGTATAAATTTTGAAAATACAACTATTTTCTGTGATAATACGAGTACTATAAACCTATCTAAGAATCCTATTTTACACTCATGAACTAAGCACATTCAAATAAGACACCACTTCTTAAGAGAACAAGTCTTAAACAACATAATTAAACTAGAATTCATACCCACTAATCAACAGTTAGCAGACATATTCACTAAACCATTAAAACATGAAGACTTCACACGAATTAGAAGAGAACTAGGAATATGCAAACTAAGTGACTTATAAATTAATTACACTTAATATAATACTTCTTATAAGTCTTGTTTAAATCTTATTTTAAATTGCTTTCCTTCTTATCGATTTTAGTTAGTCAAACTAAGTTTCCATATTCACGTATTCTTATAAGACACATTCTTTATGTCATTCAACTTGTCATCTTTCAAGTACACATCCATTATAACTCCTTGTCCTATCTCCTTTCTCTCATATCCATAAAAAATAATTGTATTAAAAGCCATCATAACAATGTTCACATCACTCAACTCCTTTATTATTTTTGTCCTTTTATAAAAACTTTTCTTACGATAAATTGTTCTACTTAGTTTATGAGAACTCATACTCTTCATTAATTAAAATCGAATGACTATTTGGTTCCTTTAAAAGATCTAGTTGCTATATTCTCACGTAAAATTTTTTTACTATATCATCTATTATATCATAGCCCAACAAACTATCTATTATCATCTCTTTTGTATACAAATTAAGCCTCCATTTTTTGTCTACTCTTGTTTAAAACTTAACCTTGTCGAGTTTCTTTAAATAAATCATATCAATCATAACTTTATGTCTTTCATCAACCTTTTTTTTACTTCTTTATCCTTCACAAAAATCCATATATGTCATCTCACTTCTCTCACTCTTCATTCATAAATATTTTTTGTCCCCTCATTTCATCTCTCGAATACATTGTTTTATACATTTTTGAATCCGACTCCTCCATGTCTATTCTTAATTCAATTCTTATATTTTTTAACTCTTTCTCCTTTTTGTCTCATCATCTCTTACCACTAGTCTAAAGTCAAAATATGTCTTTCTCATATCCACGTATACTCTTAAAAAAATTACAAACATTAATCATGAAACATTTTTTAAGGCGCTCTTTTCTTTAAAATGTCATATCTTTCAAAGTACACATCACATGATCACTTTATGACCTTTCTTTCCATCCGTGACCTTCCCTCTCTCTTATTGTATATCCCTCTAAAATCGAGAACCTTTAAAGTCATGTCTCCAAGCAAACATTTATTCTAACTCTACTTTATGTCATATCTAAATCAAGTAAATGTTGTCCTTCATCATCTTTCTCTCATCTCTAGATATCCACATCATCTTTTTATCTCTATTCACGAATTTAGAATCCCTCCACATAGAGTAACAAGTTGTTTGTTTTATTAGGCCATTATTTTCAAGATCAATCATTTTTTATTTTTGATTCAACATGACACCCCATACTCTATTAATGTTTTCTCTCATTAGTCGATAAACTCACCCATAGTAAAATCTATATATTTCAATACTATGTCCTCCTCAATCTAATATAATACACTATCCTCAAACATTGATTTGATTTGTCATTCACAAGTCTCTTAACTTACTCCTCACGGATTTCCCTATTTGACTAAAATCTAAAAATTACTCACTTCCAATGTCATTCATTTCATATCAACAATTATTTTCTTCCTTCTATTTAATTAATTGGTTCATATCTTACCATTCCATTCGAACTTTTCTATCCTTATACAAACTTTCTCTCGGTTCTAGCTCCTTTCTCTCCTAGTGATTTATTTTCAAGGCATTCGATAATGGCTTCCTCCTCCACCAATGTGATCACCTCCGCCGATCTAAGGTATCCTGATTTGTTTCACACGTACAACTCACTCTGCTCTCGCCCCATTCATGAAGGAAAATTGATCAACTTTGACGACTTCATGTTCTTCGACTTAGACACCTATCTCCCAGAACTCAAACCTCTCATAGGATCTTCATCTCCAGCTGCCTATTATCCCAAACTAGTCTGACTATTTTACACAAACTTCTCTTCTGATCATGAACAAACCTCAATCACCAGCAAAGTCCGAGGACAACTGATGATTTTCGATGCTTCCGACCTAGGCAGAATTCTAAACTTACCTTCCACCGGTACCGACCTTAACACCATAGTACCAATCGACCGATCGGTACTTCGAAAAATACTTCTCTGCACCAACTGCTACCAACTTCCGTGGCACATGAGGAATCTCCAACCTCAGGCTCAGCTACTTGCCCAGATTCTTCTCCACAACATCTATCCCAAGCATTCCCGCTAGGGATTAGTTCCTCGAAAAATCTCTCTTCTTATCTACGCAATCCTTTCTTCTCTTCCGATAAATTGGTCATCCATTATTTTCGACCTCTTTATTCGTTATCAAAAATTTGAGCCTCTTCTTTTTGGGTGTTTTATAACTCCCATTCTCAAATACTTCCACGTACTACTTCACAACGAAGTCATCCTCCGTCCCTCTCACGTCCTCGATGGTACCACCTTCAATCTAAGGTCCCTGCACATGCCCGGCTCTGATGAAGCAGATCTAATGTCCTCCTTCAATTACTTTTCTGCTATGATGGATATCGAGCAAACTCAGGATCGAATCCTTCGTAATCAAGCCCTGTTGCAGCAGACTCGCAAGCGGAATCATGCCAACTGGACACCTTCACCTTCTCCACCTTCGAGATAGACTCATTTTTTATTTTGTCTGTAATAACTTTTAAATACTTTCGGTCTGTAATATTTTTTTACTCTAATCCCTCCTTTTTGTCCATGACAAAGCGGGAGAAAACCTGTCTCCATTATTGAAGAAATATTCTCTCTTTAAACATTATTTCACTTTTTTATCATATTATTATTTCTACGCATAATGTCTTTTTGACAAGGGGAGCATATTTTGTCATCATCAAAAAGGGGGAGAATGTTGAGAAACTCGGTTTTGATGTCACATAATATGATACATTGTCTCATTTGATTTTATATGATATGATAATATGTTCTCTTGAAATAATGTTATATTATGACTGAATATGTTTTGCCTTAAATCTAACGAGTATTTGATGCAAGGATATCTCACCCAATAAGGATGGAGACTTCCTGTTCAAGTACAACTATGGTGCAATCATACTCCTTGAAGAAAAAACTTGATGAGCCATGCTTTCCTAAAGTTCAAATGAAGAAATCGGCTACCTCAAGATGAAGACTTTTTTCTTCTTTAGAGTCATATGTAACAGAACCTTCAAGAACTTGCATATTGCATATTACATACTCATTCATAAAAACTATATCATAAAAGTATATGATAGTTTCAAAAAGCTCCTTTTTTGAAAACCAATAAGTGTACCTTCTTACAACCTTTTATGAAAAAGATATTTTGTCATATAATAATTGTACCTTCTTACAACCTTTTATGAAAAAGACATTTTGTCATTGTACCTTACACTATATACAAGACAACATGAAAAAAGGAATGTAGGAAAAAGACAAAAACATAACATCGACTACATGGAGAAAACAAATAAAATATGTTTTTGAAAAGACTCTAATTTCCCTCTTTAAAGAAATATTTTTATAAGAAGAAGACAAAAACATAAAATCGACTACATAAGAAAAACAAATAAAATATGTTTTTGAAAAGACTTTAGTTATCTTCTTTAATGAAATGATTCTTAATACAAGAAGAAGACAAAAACATAAATCGGCTACACATAAGAAAAACAAATAAAATATGTTTTTGAAAAGACTTTAGTTATCTTCTTTAATGAAATGATTCTTAATACAAGAAGAAGACAAAAACATAAATCGGCTACACATAAGAAAAACAAATAAAATATGTTTTTAAAAGGACTCTAGTTACCTTTTTTTCATAACCATAGAATGTTGGCTTACTTGAAGTCATCATTCTCTCTACAAAGCATTAAATGTCTTCTGTAACAAATCCTTGTTAAATATCCTTCTCAAAGAATGTCGACCTTCTTTTTGGTTCTCATTCTCTCTGGAGACTTTGAAATACACAACATAAAGAAAACACTTGACATGACTATGTACAAATAAATATCTCAAAGCACTCATAGTACTTATACTCATTTAAAGTAAAGAAGTACTAATGTACCTCAAATCATTAATTAGAATAAAGACAAAACTACAACCCAACGTTCAATGTACTATTGTAAGAAATAGACTTTTTACATAAAATATGTATTACCTAAAATATTACAACGACTAGTGTACCCTCTATTTCACCTTTATGGAAAAAGGCATTCTTGAACTTCTCTAAAAGATGTTTTTGAAATGACCTAACACTTCACATTTCAAAAAGTTACAATTCCAAAATGTAACGACTACTTTTTATAAGCTATATAAACACACACAAATAAACTATTCAAAAAAAGGGAATGAAATGGACGTGTGAGCTTACAAAGAGAAAAATTTCTATTCGTGATTTGAAAAGAGAGCCTTGAAAAAGAAAGAGAAAAAGAAAAAGAAAGAAAAGAGAAAAAGTCAAGTCCAACTCTTTGACAAAGAGTATCCTCTGAGTGACAAACAGAGCATTCTTAGAATCCTTCATTCGTGCATTCATATCATTCTGAAGGTTCTATAGGAAGTATTGTAACTCTGTTATTCACTGTATTCCTTCTTTGTTTAAAGAAGTAGACCTCTGTGAAAGAGGGTGTTGCCCTTCTCTGTTGAGAGAAGAAGACCTCTTGGGAAGAGGGTGTGCCTCTTCTCTGTTGAGAGAAGAAGACCTCTTGGGAAGAGGGTGTTGTACTATTTATCCGGTGACTCAGATGTTATAGTGGAAATCTCAAGTGGTTTGCTTGGGGACTGGATGTAGGTCTGGATATTGACCGAACCAGTATAACTTCTGTGTTTTATGTGTTGTGCCTTACTGCTTAATTATTTTATTTTATCGATCATTATCATATTTCACTATTCACCCCCCTCTAGTGGAATTTCATTTGGTATCAGAGCAGGTTTGCTGGTTTCGACGTAACAAGTCTTCCAGCACAAATGGCATCTACCTCTTATGCTCGTGATATTGAAGGTCAACACGCATCTCGTCCTCCTTTCTTCAATGGCTCCAACTATGGATATTGGAAGTGCAGAATGGCTATTTTTGTCAAATCCATAGACTTTGCTGTATGGAAAATTGTTGAGCATCCATACACATCTCCATTCGCAGACTATAACTTATGGTCTGATGAAGAAAAGAAAATGGCAAACCTAAATGCAAAGGCTATGAATGGCTTATATTGTGCCATTGATCAGAATGAATTCAACAGAATATCTATATGTGAATCTGCATATGACATTTGGCATTATTTGGAGGTTATTCATGAAGGAACCAACAAAGTAAAAGAAGCCAAAATATCATCTCTTGTCAGAAAATATGAGTTGTTCAAAATGAACAAAGATGAACCCATCACAGAGATGTTTACCAGGTTCACCAACATCACCAATGATTTGAAATCTCTGGGTGTAACATATTCCCAGACTGAAAAGGTGAAGAAAATCTTGAGATCTCTCACAACTGATTGGGAGAAAAAGACTACTGCTATTGAAGAAGCTCAAGATTTATCTAAACTTACATTGGACGACTTAATAGGCAATCTTATGGCCTATGAAGTCCACATGAAAGAAAGAAAGGAAGAAGAGCAACCAGTAAAGAAAACTCTAGCTTTCCCAGCCCTATCTGAGAATGAAGACTCAGATAAAGAATCAGAAATTGCGCTACTTACCAGAAAATTCCAGCGCTTTATGAGAAGGAACCGGCTTCCAAACAATCACAAGGAAAGAAAAGATCTTAAAGAAGATCCCATGTGCTTTCAGTGTAATAAGCCAGGCCACTTAAAACGTGACTGTCCCCTTCTCAAAAGAAAGTCCAAAACTGAGGAACCAAAGAAGAGGTTCTTCAAGAAAAAGGCTCTGCATGCTCAATGGGATGATTCAGAACCATCCACTAGTGAAGAGTCAAGTGATGATGAAGCCGAAACTGCAAATATGTGCTTCATGGTAAATGAAAGTTCGGTAAGTGAAATCTCTGATTTTTCCTTTGAAGAACTTCTAGATGCTTTTCAAGAACTATTTGAAGAATCTAGAAAATTGAGTTTCAAAAATAAAGTTTTAAAATCTGAAAATTTAAAGCTTTCTCAAGAGAATGAAAAACTCAGCAGTGAAAATTCTGAGTTGAAAAAGAAAAATCTTTTGCTTATGTCTGAAATTTCTTCTACTAGCTCCAAAACTAAAAATATGCAAGTAGAGATTTCAGAGCTAAAAAGTAAAACTGAGAACCTCATGAAAACGGTTTTCAAGTTTACTAAAGGTAAAGAGAACTTGGATAAACTCTTATCCTCTCAGAAGGTCTCCTTTTACAAGAATGGTATTTGCTATTCTCATTTCAAAAAACCTTCTTGTATAAATCAAAAGACCACGTTTGTGAAAAGTTCATCTGAACTAAATAAGGAGTATTACAATGTTAATCTTTTTAACTCCTCTAAAGAGATAGACAAACCCAAATCCAAATGGATATGGGTTCCAAAGTCTAACAAAAAAGGACCCGATTGGGTACCAAAAAGGAGATTTACTTAATGTTTTGCAGGCTCCAAAGAAGAAGAACAGATGGATACTAGATAGTGGATGTTCAAAGCACATGACAGGACATCCAGACCTTTTTGTTGTTCTTCATCATAAAGAAGGAGGAACCGTCACCTTTGAAGATAACAACAAAGGTTTGATAATTGGTATTGGAAATATTGGTAACATAGACAAACCTCTTATCAAAGACGTTCTCCTTGTTAAAGGCTTAAAACATAACCTACTAAGTATCAGTCAAATGTGTGACACAAGTTATAATGTTAGCTTTAATCATGATGCATGCCTCATAGCTGACACCAATGAAAATATCATCTTAAAAGGTATAAGAAAGAATAATATATATGAACTATACCTAGAAAACATCACAGAACATTGCCTCATAGCTAATAATGACACTCAACATCTATGGCACATGAGAATGGGCCATGTCAATTCTAAATACATGTCTAAACTAGCTAAAGATAAGTTAGTACGTGGGTTACCCAACATATCTTTTAAAAAGGATTATTTTTGTGATGCATGTCAATTAGGAAAATTGTCAAAATCTTCTTTCAAATCAAAAAATGTCATTTCAACTAAAAGACCTTTAGAGCTTCTCCACCTGGACCTCTTTGGTCCTTCTAGGGTAGCTAGCCTTAATCAAAATAGATATGCTTTTGTCATTGTAGATGATTACTCAAGATTTACTTGGGTAATATTTTTGAAAAACAAAAGTGACACGTTTTGTCAGTTTGAAATCTTATGTAAAAAATTACAAAACGAAAAATCGTGTTCTATTGTTAAAATCCGTAGTGACCATGGAGGAGAATTTGAAAATGAACTCTTTGAAAATTTTTGTAACTTGTATGGTATTTCTCATAACTTTGCCTTTCCTAGAGCTGCACCTCAAAATGGTGTAGTAGAAAGAAAGAATAGAACCCTTCAGAAATCTGCCAGGACTATGCTCCAACACAATAATCTTGCAAAATCTTTTTGGGTAGAAGCTGTTAATACTGCATGCTACATAACAAATAGAGTTCTCATTAGACCCTTATTAAATAAAACTCCCTATGAACTATTCTATGACAGAACTCCAAGAATAGACTATTTTAAAGTCTTTGGATGTAAATGCTTTATCCTAAACACAAAAGATAGCCTGGATAAGTTTGATGCTAAATCTGTTGAAGGCATATTCTTAGGATATTCAAGTCATAGTAAAGCATACAGAGTTTTCAATAAGAGTCATAATACTATTTAAGAATCTATGCATGTTAGTTTTTGTGAATCTATTGATCAATCTGTTCATATACAAACTAATGATGATGATGTTGAAAGTACAGATTTATTTTTAGATAACACAGCTAAGTCTAATGAAGATGATCACCAAAGAACCTTTGTCGATATCAAAGATCATCCTCAGAAGCAGATTTTGGGAGAACTAACAAAGGGGGTTCAAACTAGAGCTCAGCTAGAACGGATTGCAAACATGGCATTCATTTCTCAACTTGAACCAAAGAAGATTGATGAAGCCATCATTGATGAGTTCTGGATGCTAGCCATGACTGAAGAACTGAATCAATTCCAAAGAAATGACGTTTGGGATCTTGTACCTAGACCAAAGGATCATCCAATCATTGGGACAAGATGGATCTTCAGAAACAAGCTAGACGAAACAGGTAATGTTATAAGAAACAAGGCCAGACTAGTAGCTCAAGGATACAACCAGGAGGAAGGTATTGACATTGATGAAACATTTGCTCCTGTTGCTAGACTTGAATCTATTAGAATGCTCTTAGCATATGCAAGCTATATGGATTTCAAATTATTTCAAATGGATGTTAAAAGTGCTTTCTTAAATGGTTTTATAAATGAAGAAGTCTATGTAAAACAACCTCCAGGATTTGAAAATGAACAATACCCAGATCATGTTTTTAAACTCAAACGTGCTTTATATGGTTTAAAACAAGCACCTCGTGCTTGGTACAAAAGACTTAAAACCTTTTTATTAAAAACTGGTTTTTCTGTTGGCAAAGCAGATTCTACACTATTTGTCAAAGTAGTGAATAATCATACCCTAATTGTTCAAATTTATGTCGACGACATCATCTTTGGATCTTCTAACAGCACTCTCTGTGAAGATTTTTCTAAGTCCATGCAGAAGGAATTCGAAATGAGTATGATGGGAGAACTCACCTACTTTCTTGGACTGCATATTAAGCAAACCAAGGATGGAGTTTTCATCAATCAATCTAAGTATGCTCATGAACTTCTGAAGAGGTTCAACATGAACTCAACTGCTTCAAAATCCACTCCTATGAGCACTACTACTGTGTTGGACAAAGATGAAGATGGTAAGACTGTTGATACAAAGGTATACCGAGGTATGATAGGATCACTTCTTTATTTAACTGCTAGCCGTCCAGATATAATGTTTAGTGTTTGCTTGTGTGCTAGATTTCAGTCAAATCCAAAAGAATCACATCTTAAAGCTGTAAAAAGAATAATGAGATATTTAAAAGACACAGTTGATTTTGGATTATTCTATTCAAAATCCTCTACATTTGATCTAATCTCATACAGCGATGCTGACTTTGCTGGAAGTAAATCTGACAGAAAAAGCACAAGTGGAACATGTCACATGCTAGGGCACTCACTAGTATCATGGTTCAGTAAGAAACAGAACTGTGTATCATTATCAACTACTGAAGCCGAATACATTGCTGCTAGCCTAGCTTGTACTCAAGTTATCTGGATGAAACAAACTTTAAAAGATTTTGGTATAAATTTTGAAAATACAACTATTTTCTGTGATAATACGAGTACTATAAACCTATCTAAGAATCCTATTTTACACTCATGAACTAAGCACATTCAAATAAGACACCACTTCTTAAGAGAACAAGTCTTAAACAACATAATTAAACTAGAATTCATACCCACTAATCAACAGTTAGCAGACATATTCACTAAACCATTAAAACATGAAGACTTCACACGAATTAGAAGAGAACTAGGAATATGCAAACTAAGTGACTTATAAATTAATTACACTTAATATAATACTTCTTATAAGTCTTGTTTAAATCTTATTTTAAATTGCTTTCCTTCTTATCGATTTTAGTTAGTCAAACTAAGTTTCCATATTCACGTATTCTTATAAGACACATTCTTTATGTCATTCAACTTGTCATCTTTCAAGTACACATCCATTATAACTCCTTGTCCTATCTCCTTTCTCTCATATCCATAAAAAATAATTGTATTAAAAGCCATCATAACAATGTTCACATCACTCAACTCCTTTATTATTTTTGTCCTTTTATAAAAACTTTTCTTACGATAAATTGTTCTACTTAGTTTATGAGAACTCATACTCTTCATTAATTAAAATCGAATGACTATTTGGTTCCTTTAAAAGATCTAGTTGCTATATTCTCACGTAAAATTTTTTTACTATATCATCTATTATATCATAGCCCAACAAACTATCTATTATCATCTCTTTTGTATACAAATTAAGCCTCCATTTTTTGTCTACTCTTGTTTAAAACTTAACCTTGTCGAGTTTCTTTAAATAAATCATATCAATCATAACTTTATGTCTTTCATCAACCTTTTTTTTACTTCTTTATCCTTCACAAAAATCCATATATGTCATCTCACTTCTCTCACTCTTCATTCATAAATATTTTTTGTCCCCTCATTTCATCTCTCGAATACATTGTTTTATACATTTTTGAATCCGACTCCTCCATGTCTATTCTTAATTCAATTCTTATATTTTTTAACTCTTTCTCCTTTTTGTCTCATCATCTCTTACCACTAGTCTAAAGTCAAAATATGTCTTTCTCATATCCACGTATACTCTTAAAAAAATTACAAACATTAATCATGAAACATTTTTTAAGGCGCTCTTTTCTTTAAAATGTCATATCTTTCAAAGTACACATCACATGATCACTTTATGACCTTTCTTTCCATCCGTGACCTTCCCTCTCTCTTATTGTATATCCCTCTAAAATCGAGAACCTTTAAAGTCATGTCTCCAAGCAAACATTTATTCTAACTCTACTTTATGTCATATCTAAATCAAGTAAATGTTGTCCTTCATCATCTTTCTCTCATCTCTAGATATCCACATCATCTTTTTATCTCTATTCACGAATTTAGAATCCCTCCACATAGAGTAACAAGTTGTTTGTTTTATTAGGCCATTATTTTCAAGATCAATCATTTTTTATTTTTGATTCAACATGACACCCCATACTCTATTAATGTTTTCTCTCATTAGTCGATAAACTCACCCATAGTAAAATCTATATATTTCAATACTATGTCCTCCTCAATCTAATATAATACACTATCCTCAAACATTGATTTGATTTGTCATTCACAAGTCTCTTAACTTACTCCTCACGGATTTCCCTATTTGACTAAAATCTAAAAATTACTCACTTCCAATGTCATTCATTTCATATCAACAATTATTTTCTTCCTTCTATTTAATTAATTGGTTCATATCTTACCATTCCATTCGAACTTTTCTATCCTTATACAAACTTTCTCTCGGTTCTAGCTCCTTTCTCTCCTAGTGATTTATTTTCAAGGCATTCGATAATGGCTTCCTCCTCCACCAATGTGATCACCTCCGCCGATCTAAGGTATCCTGATTTGTTTCACACGTACAACTCACTCTGCTCTCGCCCCATTCATGAAGGAAAATTGATCAACTTTGACGACTTCATGTTCTTCGACTTAGACACCTATCTCCCAGAACTCAAACCTCTCATAGGATCTTCATCTCCAGCTGCCTATTATCCCAAACTAGTCTGACTATTTTACACAAACTTCTCTTCTGATCATGAACAAACCTCAATCACCAGCAAAGTCCGAGGACAACTGATGATTTTCGATGCTTCCGACCTAGGCAGAATTCTAAACTTACCTTCCACCGGTACCGACCTTAACACCATAGTACCAATCGACCGATCGGTACTTCGAAAAATACTTCTCTGCACCAACTGCTACCAACTTCCGTGGCACATGAGGAATCTCCAACCTCAGGCTCAGCTACTTGCCCAGATTCTTCTCCACAACATCTATCCCAAGCATTCCCGCTAGGGATTAGTTCCTCGAAAAATCTCTCTTCTTATCTACGCAATCCTTTCTTCTCTTCCGATAAATTGGTCATCCATTATTTTCGACCTCTTTATTCGTTATCAAAAATTTGAGCCTCTTCTTTTTGGGTGTTTTATAACTCCCATTCTCAAATACTTCCACGTACTACTTCACAACGAAGTCATCCTCCGTCCCTCTCACGTCCTCGATGGTACCACCTTCAATCTAAGGTCCCTGCACATGCCCGGCTCTGATGAAGCAGATCTAATGTCCTCCTTCAATTACTTTTCTGCTATGATGGATATCGAGCAAACTCAGGATCGAATCCTTCGTAATCAAGCCCTGTTGCAGCAGACTCGCAAGCGGAATCATGCCAACTGGACACCTTCACCTTCTCCACCTTCGAGATAGACTCATTTTTTATTTTGTCTGTAATAACTTTTAAATACTTTCGGTCTGTAATATTTTTTTACTCTAATCCCTCCTTTTTGTCCATGACAAAGCGGGAGAAAACCTGTCTCCATTATTGAAGAAATATTCTCTCTTTAAACATTATTTCACTTTTTTATCATATTATTATTTCTACGCATAATGTCTTTTTGACAAGGGGAGCATATTTTGTCATCATCAAAAAGGGGGAGAATGTTGAGAAACTCGGTTTTGATGTCACATAATATGATACATTGTCTCATTTGATTTTATATGATATGATAATATGTTCTCTTGAAATAATGTTATATTATGACTGAATATGTTTTGCCTTAAATCTAACGAGTATTTGATGCAAGGATATCTCACCCAATAAGGATGGAGACTTCCTGTTCAAGTACAACTATGGTGCAATCATACTCCTTGAAGAAAAAACTTGATGAGCCATGCTTTCCTAAAGTTCAAATGAAGAAATCGGCTACCTCAAGATGAAGACTTTTTTCTTCTTTAGAGTCATATGTAACAGAACCTTCAAGAACTTGCATATTGCATATTACATACTCATTCATAAAAACTATATCATAAAAGTATATGATAGTTTCAAAAAGCTCCTTTTTTGAAAACCAATAAGTGTACCTTCTTACAACCTTTTATGAAAAAGATATTTTGTCATATAATAATTGTACCTTCTTACAACCTTTTATGAAAAAGACATTTTGTCATTGTACCTTACACTATATACAAGACAACATGAAAAAAGGAATGTAGGAAAAAGACAAAAACATAACATCGACTACATGGAGAAAACAAATAAAATATGTTTTTGAAAAGACTCTAATTTCCCTCTTTAAAGAAATATTTTTATAAGAAGAAGACAAAAACATAAAATCGACTACATAAGAAAAACAAATAAAATATGTTTTTGAAAAGACTTTAGTTATCTTCTTTAATGAAATGATTCTTAATACAAGAAGAAGACAAAAACATAAATCGGCTACACATAAGAAAAACAAATAAAATATGTTTTTGAAAAGACTTTAGTTATCTTCTTTAATGAAATGATTCTTAATACAAGAAGAAGACAAAAACATAAATCGGCTACACATAAGAAAAACAAATAAAATATGTTTTTAAAAGGACTCTAGTTACCTTTTTTTCATAACCATAGAATGTTGGCTTACTTGAAGTCATCATTCTCTCTACAAAGCATTAAATGTCTTCTGTAACAAATCCTTGTTAAATATCCTTCTCAAAGAATGTCGACCTTCTTTTTGGTTCTCATTCTCTCTGGAGACTTTGAAATACACAACATAAAGAAAACACTTGACATGACTATGTACAAATAAATATCTCAAAGCACTCATAGTACTTATACTCATTTAAAGTAAAGAAGTACTAATGTACCTCAAATCATTAATTAGAATAAAGACAAAACTACAACCCAACGTTCAATGTACTATTGTAAGAAATAGACTTTTTACATAAAATATGTATTACCTAAAATATTACAACGACTAGTGTACCCTCTATTTCACCTTTATGGAAAAAGGCATTCTTGAACTTCTCTAAAAGATGTTTTTGAAATGACCTAACACTTCACATTTCAAAAAGTTACAATTCCAAAATGTAACGACTACTTTTTATAAGCTATATAAACACACACAAATAAACTATTCAAAAAAAGGGAATGAAATGGACGTGTGAGCTTACAAAGAGAAAAATTTCTATTCGTGATTTGAAAAGAGAGCCTTGAAAAAGAAAGAGAAAAAGAAAAAGAAAGAAAAGAGAAAAAGTCAAGTCCAACTCTTTGACAAAGAGTATCCTCTGAGTGACAAACAGAGCATTCTTAGAATCCTTCATTCGTGCATTCATATCATTCTGAAGGTTCTATAGGAAGTATTGTAACTCTGTTATTCACTGTATTCCTTCTTTGTTTAAAGAAGTAGACCTCTGTGAAAGAGGGTGTTGCCCTTCTCTGTTGAGAGAAGAAGACCTCTTGGGAAGAGGGTGTGCCTCTTCTCTGTTGAGAGAAGAAGACCTCTTGGGAAGAGGGTGTTGTACTATTTATCCGGTGACTCAGATGTTATAGTGGAAATCTCAAGTGGTTTGCTTGGGGACTGGATGTAGGTCTGGATATTGACCGAACCAGTATAACTTCTGTGTTTTATGTGTTGTGCCTTACTGCTTAATTATTTTATTTTATCGATCATTATCATATTTCACTATTCACCCCCCTCTAGTGGAATTTCATTTGGTATCAGAGCAGGTTTGCTGGTTTCGACGTAACAAGTCTTCCAGCACAAATGGCATCTACCTCTTATGCTCGTGATATTGAAGGTCAACACGCATCTCGTCCTCCTTTCTTCAATGGCTCCAACTATGGATATTGGAAGTGCAGAATGGCTATTTTTGTCAAATCCATAGACTTTGCTGTATGGAAAATTGTTGAGCATCCATACACATCTCCATTCGCAGACTATAACTTATGGTCTGATGAAGAAAAGAAAATGGCAAACCTAAATGCAAAGGCTATGAATGGCTTATATTGTGCCATTGATCAGAATGAATTCAACAGAATATCTATATGTGAATCTGCATATGACATTTGGCATTATTTGGAGGTTATTCATGAAGGAACCAACAAAGTAAAAGAAGCCAAAATATCATCTCTTGTCAGAAAATATGAGTTGTTCAAAATGAACAAAGATGAACCCATCACAGAGATGTTTACCAGGTTCACCAACATCACCAATGATTTGAAATCTCTGGGTGTAACATATTCCCAGACTGAAAAGGTGAAGAAAATCTTGAGATCTCTCACAACTGATTGGGAGAAAAAGACTACTGCTATTGAAGAAGCTCAAGATTTATCTAAACTTACATTGGACGACTTAATAGGCAATCTTATGGCCTATGAAGTCCACATGAAAGAAAGAAAGGAAGAAGAGCAACCAGTAAAGAAAACTCTAGCTTTCCCAGCCCTATCTGAGAATGAAGACTCAGATAAAGAATCAGAAATTGCGCTACTTACCAGAAAATTCCAGCGCTTTATGAGAAGGAACCGGCTTCCAAACAATCACAAGGAAAGAAAAGATCTTAAAGAAGATCCCATGTGCTTTCAGTGTAATAAGCCAGGCCACTTAAAACGTGACTGTCCCCTTCTCAAAAGAAAGTCCAAAACTGAGGAACCAAAGAAGAGGTTCTTCAAGAAAAAGGCTCTGCATGCTCAATGGGATGATTCAGAACCATCCACTAGTGAAGAGTCAAGTGATGATGAAGCCGAAACTGCAAATATGTGCTTCATGGTAAATGAAAGTTCGGTAAGTGAAATCTCTGATTTTTCCTTTGAAGAACTTCTAGATGCTTTTCAAGAACTATTTGAAGAATCTAGAAAATTGAGTTTCAAAAATAAAGTTTTAAAATCTGAAAATTTAAAGCTTTCTCAAGAGAATGAAAAACTCAGCAGTGAAAATTCTGAGTTGAAAAAGAAAAATCTTTTGCTTATGTCTGAAATTTCTTCTACTAGCTCCAAAACTAAAAATATGCAAGTAGAGATTTCAGAGCTAAAAAGTAAAACTGAGAACCTCATGAAAACGGTTTTCAAGTTTACTAAAGGTAAAGAGAACTTGGATAAACTCTTATCCTCTCAGAAGGTCTCCTTTTACAAGAATGGTATTTGCTATTCTCATTTCAAAAAACCTTCTTGTATAAATCAAAAGACCACGTTTGTGAAAAGTTCATCTGAACTAAATAAGGAGTATTACAATGTTAATCTTTTTAACTCCTCTAAAGAGATAGACAAACCCAAATCCAAATGGATATGGGTTCCAAAGTCTAACAAAAAAGGACCCGATTGGGTACCAAAAAGGAGATTTACTTAATGTTTTGCAGGCTCCAAAGAAGAAGAACAGATGGATACTAGATAGTGGATGTTCAAAGCACATGACAGGACATCCAGACCTTTTTGTTGTTCTTCATCATAAAGAAGGAGGAACCGTCACCTTTGAAGATAACAACAAAGGTTTGATAATTGGTATTGGAAATATTGGTAACATAGACAAACCTCTTATCAAAGACGTTCTCCTTGTTAAAGGCTTAAAACATAACCTACTAAGTATCAGTCAAATGTGTGACACAAGTTATAATGTTAGCTTTAATCATGATGCATGCCTCATAGCTGACACCAATGAAAATATCATCTTAAAAGGTATAAGAAAGAATAATATATATGAACTATACCTAGAAAACATCACAGAACATTGCCTCATAGCTAATAATGACACTCAACATCTATGGCACATGAGAATGGGCCATGTCAATTCTAAATACATGTCTAAACTAGCTAAAGATAAGTTAGTACGTGGGTTACCCAACATATCTTTTAAAAAGGATTATTTTTGTGATGCATGTCAATTAGGAAAATTGTCAAAATCTTCTTTCAAATCAAAAAATGTCATTTCAACTAAAAGACCTTTAGAGCTTCTCCACCTGGACCTCTTTGGTCCTTCTAGGGTAGCTAGCCTTAATCAAAATAGATATGCTTTTGTCATTGTAGATGATTACTCAAGATTTACTTGGGTAATATTTTTGAAAAACAAAAGTGACACGTTTTGTCAGTTTGAAATCTTATGTAAAAAATTACAAAACGAAAAATCGTGTTCTATTGTTAAAATCCGTAGTGACCATGGAGGAGAATTTGAAAATGAACTCTTTGAAAATTTTTGTAACTTGTATGGTATTTCTCATAACTTTGCCTTTCCTAGAGCTGCACCTCAAAATGGTGTAGTAGAAAGAAAGAATAGAACCCTTCAGAAATCTGCCAGGACTATGCTCCAACACAATAATCTTGCAAAATCTTTTTGGGTAGAAGCTGTTAATACTGCATGCTACATAACAAATAGAGTTCTCATTAGACCCTTATTAAATAAAACTCCCTATGAACTATTCTATGACAGAACTCCAAGAATAGACTATTTTAAAGTCTTTGGATGTAAATGCTTTATCCTAAACACAAAAGATAGCCTGGATAAGTTTGATGCTAAATCTGTTGAAGGCATATTCTTAGGATATTCAAGTCATAGTAAAGCATACAGAGTTTTCAATAAGAGTCATAATACTATTTAAGAATCTATGCATGTTAGTTTTTGTGAATCTATTGATCAATCTGTTCATATACAAACTAATGATGATGATGTTGAAAGTACAGATTTATTTTTAGATAACACAGCTAAGTCTAATGAAGATGATCACCAAAGAACCTTTGTCGATATCAAAGATCATCCTCAGAAGTAGATTTTGGGAGAACTAACAAAGGGGGTTCAAACTAGAGCTCAGCTAGAACGGATTGCAAACATGGCATTCATTTCTCAACTTGAACCAAAGAAGATTGATGAAGCCATCATTGATGAGTTCTGGATGCTAGCCATGACTGAAGAACTGAATCAATTCCAAAGAAATGACGTTTGGGATCTTGTACCTAGACCAAAGGATCATCCAATCATTGGGACAAGATGGATCTTCAGAAACAAGCTAGACGAAACAGGTAATGTTATAAGAAACAAGGCCAGACTAGTAGCTCAAGGATACAACCAGGAGGAAGGTATTGACTTTGATGAAACATTTGCTCCTGTTGCTAGACTTGAATCTATTAGAATGCTCTTAGCATATGCAAGCTATATGGATTTCAAATTATTTCAAATGGATGTTAAAAGTGCTTTCTTAAATGGTTTTATAAATGAAGAAGTCTATGTAAAACAACCTCCAGGATTTGAAAATGAACAATACCCAGATCATGTTTTTAAACTCAAACGTGCTTTATCTGGTTTAAAACAAGCACCTCGTGCTTGGTACAAAAGACTTAAAACCTTTTTATTAAAAACTGGTTTTTCTGTTGGCAAAGCAGATTCTACACTATTTGTCAAAGTAGTGAATAATCATACCCTAATTGTTCAAATTTATGTCGACGACATCATCTTTGGATCTTCTAACAGCACTCTCTGTGAAGATTTTTCTAAGTCCATGCAGAAGGAATTCGAAATGAGTATGATGGGAGAACTCACCTACTTTCTTGGACTGCATATTAAGCAAACCAAGGATGGAGTTTTCATCAATCAATCTAAGTATGCTCATGAACTTCTGAAGAGGTTCAACATGAACTCAACTGCTTCAAAATCCACTCCTATGAGCACTACTACTGTGTTGGACAAAGATGAAGATGGTAAGACTGTTGATACAAAGGTATACCGAGGTATGATAGGATCACTTCTTTATTTAACTGCTAGCCGTCCAGATATAATGTTTAGTGTTTGCTTGTGTGCTAGATTTCAGTCAAATCCAAAAGAATCACATCTTAAAGCTGTAAAAAGAATAATGAGATATTTAAAAGACACAGTTGATTTTGGATTATTCTATTCAAAATCCTCTACATTTGATCTAATCTCATACAGCGATGCTGACTTTGCTGGAAGTAAATCTGACAGAAAAAGCACAAGTGGAACATGTCACATGCTAGGGCACTCACTAGTATCATGGTTCAGTAAGAAACAGAACTGTGTATCATTATCAACTACTGAAGCCGAATACATTGCTGCTAGCCTAGCTTGTACTCAAGTTATCTGGATGAAACAAACTTTAAAAGATTTTGGTATAAATTTTGAAAATACAACTATTTTCTGTGATAATACGAGTGCTATAAACCTATCTAAGAATCCTATTTTACACTCATGAACTAAGCACATTCAAATAAGACACCACTTCTTAAGAGAACAAGTCTTAAACAACATAATTAAACTAGAATTCATACCCACTAATCAACAGTTAGCAGACATATTCACTAAACCATTAAAACATGAAGACTTCACACGAATTAGAAGAGAACTAGGAATATGCAAACTAAGTGACTTATAAATTAATTACACTTAATATAATACTTCTTATAAGTCTTGTTTAAATCTTATTTTAAATTGCTTTCCTTCTTATCGATTTTAGTTAGTCAAACTAAGTTTCCATATTCACGTATTCTTATAAGACACATTCTTTATGTCATTCAACTTGTCATCTTTCAAGTACACATCCATTATAACTCCTTGTCCTATCTCCTTTCTCTCATATCCATAAAAAATAATTGTATTAAAAGCCATCATAACAATGTTCACATCACTCAACTCCTTTATTATTTTTGTCCTTTTATAAAAACTTTTCTTACGATAAATTGTTCTACTTAGTTTATGAGAACTCATACTCTTCATTAATTAAAATCGAATGACTATTTGGTTCCTTTAAAAGATCTAGTTGCTATATTCTCACGTAAATTTTTTTTACTATATCATCTATTATATCATAGCCCAACAAACTATCTATTATCATCTCTTTTGTATACAAATTAAGCCTCCATTTTTTGTCTACTCTTGTTTAAAACTTAACCTTGTCGAGTTTCTTTAAATAAATCATATCAATCATAACTTTATGTCTTTCATCAACCTTTTTTTTACTTCTTTATCCTTCACAAAAATCCATATATGTCATCTCACTTCTCTCACTCTTCATTCATAAATATTTTTTGTCCCCTCATTTCATCTCTCGAATACATTGTTTTATACATTTTTGAATCCGACTCCTCCATGTCTATTCTTAATTCAATTCTTATATTTTTTAACTCTTTCTCCTTTTTGTCTCATCATCTCTTACCACTAGTCTAAAGTCAAAATATGTCTTTCTCATATCCACGTATACTCTTAAAAAAATTACAAACATTAATCATGAAACATTTTTTAAGGCGCTCTTTTCTTTAAAATGTCATATCTTTCAAAGTACACATCACATGATCACCCTATGACCTTTCTTTCCATCCGTGACCTTCCCTCTCTCTTATTGTATATCCCTCTAAAATCGAGAACCTTTAAAGTCATGTCTCCAAGCAAACATTTATTCTAACTCTACTTTATGTCATATCTAAATCAAGTAAATGTTGTCCTTCATCATCTTTCTCTCATCTCTAGATATCCACATCATCTTTTTATCTCTATTCACGAATTTAGAATCCCTCCACATAGAGTAACAAGTTGTTTGTTTTATTAGGCCATTATTTTCAAGATCAATCATTTTTTATTTTTGATTCAACATGACACCCCATACTCTATTAATGTTTTCTCTCATTAGTCGATAAACTCACCCATAGTAAAATCTATATATTTCAATACTATGTCCTCCTCAATCTAATATAATACACTATCCTCAAACATTGATTTGATTTGTCATTCACAAGTCTCTTAACTTACTCCTCACGGATTTCCCTATTTGACTAAAATCTAAAAATTACTCACTTCCAATGTCATTCATTTCATATCAACAATTATTTTCTTCCTTCTATTTAATTAATTGGTTCATATCTTACCATTCCATTCGAACTTTTCTATCCTTATACAAACTTTCTCTCGGTTCTAGCTCCTTTCTCTCCTAGTGATTTATTTTCAAGGCATTCGATAATGGCTTCCTCCTCCACCAATGTGATCACCTCCGCCGATCTAAGGTATCCTGATTTGTTTCACACGTACAACTCACTCTGCTCTCGCCCCATTCATGAAGGAAAATTGATCAACTTTGACGACTTCATGTTCTTCGACTTAGACACCTATCTCCCAGAACTCAAACCTCTCATAGGATCTTCATCTCCAGCTGCCTATTATCCCAAACTAGTCTGACTATTTTACACAAACTTCTCTTCTGATCATGAACAAACCTCAATCACCAGCAAAGTCCGAGGACAACTGATGATTTTCGATGCTTCCGACCTAGGCAGAATTCTAAACTTACCTTCCACCGGTACCGACCTTAACACCATAGTACCAATCGACCGATCGGTACTTCGAAAAATACTTCTCTGCACCAACTGCTACCAACTTCCGTGGCACATGAGGAATCTCCAACCTCAGGCTCAGCTACTTGCCCAGATTCTTCTCCACAACATCTATCCCAAGCATTCCCGCTAGGGATTAGTTCCTCGAAAAATCTCTCTTCTTATCTACGCAATCCTTTCTTCTCTTCCGATAAATTGGTCATCCATTATTTTCGACCTCTTTATTCGTTATCAGAAATTTGAGCCTCTTCTTTTTGGGTGTTTTATAACTCCCATTCTCAAATACTTCCACGTACTACTTCACAACGAAGTCATCCTCCGTCCCTCTCACGTCCTCGATGGTACCACCTTCAATCTAAGGTCCCTGCACATGCCCGGCTCTGATGAAGCAGATCTAATGTCCTCCTTTAATTACTTTTCTGCTATGATGGATATCGAGCAAACTCAGGATCGAATCCTTCGTAATCAAGCCCTGTTGCAGCAGACTCGCAAGCGGAATCGTGCCAACTGGACACCTTCACCTTCTCCACCTTCGAGATAGACTCATTTTTTATTTTGTCTGTAATAACTTTTAAATACTTTCGGTCTGTAATATTTTTTTACTCTAATCCCTCCTTTTTGTCCATGACAAAGCGGGAGAAAACCTGTCTCCATTATTGGAGAAATATTCTCTCTTTAAACATTATTTCACTTTTTTATCATATTATTATTTCTACGCATAATGTCTTTTTGACAAGGGGAGCATATTTTGTCATCATCAAAAAGGGGGAGAATGTTGAGAAACTCGGTTTTGATGTCACATAATATGATACATTGTCTCATTTGATTTTATATGATATGATAATATGTTCTCTTGAAATAATGTTATATTATGACTGAATATGTTTTGCCTTAAATCTAACGAGTATTTGATGCAAGGATATCTCACCCAATAAGGATGGAGACTTCCTGTTCAAGTACAACTATGGTGCAATCATACTCCTTGAAGAAAAAGCTTGATGAGTCATGCTTTCCTAAAGTTCAAATGAAGAAATCGGCTACCTCAAGATGAAGACTTTTTTCTTCTTTAGAGTCATATGTAACAGAACCTTCAAGAACTTGCATATTGCATATTACATACTCATTCATAAAAACTATATCATAAAAGTATATGATAGTTTCAAAAAGCTCCTTTTTTGAAAACCAATAAGTGTACCTTCTTACAACCTTTTATGAAAAAGATATTTTGTCATATAATAATTGTACCTTTTTACAACCTTTTATGAAAAAGACATTTTGTCATTGTACCTTACACTATATACAAGACAACATGAAAAAAGGAATGTAGGAAAAAGACAAAAACATAACATCGACTACATGGAGAAAACAAATAAAATATGTTTTTGAAAAGACTCTAATTTCCCTCTTTAAAGAAATATTTTTATAAAAAGAAGACAAAAACATAAAATCGACTACATAAGAAAAACAAATAAAATATGTTTTTGAAAAGACTTTAGTTATCTTCTTTAATGAAATGATTCTTAATACAAGAAGAAGACAAAAACATAAATCGGCTACACATAAGAAAAACAAATAAAATATGTTTTTGAAAAGACTTTAGTTATCTTCTTTAATGAAATGATTCTTAATACAAGAAGAAGACAAAAACATAAATTGGCTACACATAAGAAAAACAAATAAAATATGTTTTTAAAAGGACTCTAGTTACCTTTTTTTCATAACCATAGAATGTTGGCTTACTTGAAGTCATCATTCTCTCTACAAAGCATTAAATGCCTTCTGTAACAAATCCTTGTTAAATATCCTTCTCAAAGAATGTCGACCTTCTTTTTGGTTCTCATTCTCTCTGGAGACTTTGAAATACACAACATAAAGAAAACACTTGACATGACTATGTACAAATAAATATCTCAAAGCACTCATAGTACTTACACTCATTTAAAGTAAAGAAGTACTAATGTACCTCAAATCATTAATTAGAATAAAGACAAAACTACAACCCAACGTTCAATGTACTATTGTAAGAAATAGACTTTTTACATAAAATATGTATTACCTAAAATATTACAACGACTAGTGTACCCTCTATTTCACCTTTATGGAAAAAGGCATTCTCGAACTTCTCTAAAAGATGTTTTTGAAATGACCTAACACTTCACATTTCAAAAAGTTACAATTCCAAAATGTAACGACTACTTTTTATAAGCTATATAAACACACACAAATAAACTATTCAAAAAAAGGGAATGAAATGGACGTGTGAGCTTACAAAGAGAAAAATTTCTATTCGTGATTTGAAAAGAGAGCCTTGAAAAAGAAAGAGAAAAAGAAAGAAAAGAGAAAAAGTCAAGTCCAGCTCTTTGACAAAGAGTATCCTCTGAGTGACAAACAGAGCATTCTTAGAATCCTTCATTCGTGCATTCATATCATTCTGAAGGTTCTATAGGAAGTATTGTAACTCTGTTATTCACTGTATTCCTTCTTTGTTTAAAGAAGTAGACCTCTGTGAAAGAGGGTGTTGCCCTTCTCTGTTGAGAGAAGAAGACCTCTTGGGAAGCGGGTGTGCCCCTTCTCTGTTGAGAGAAGAAGACCTCTTGGGAAGAGGGTGTTGTACTATTTATCCGGTGACTCGGATGTTATAGTGGAAATCTCAAGTGGTTTGCTTGGGGACTGGATGTAGGTCTGGATATTGACCGAACCAGTATAACTTCTGTGTTTTATGTGTTGTGCCTTACTGCTTAATTATTTTATTTTATCGATCATTATCATATTTCACTATTCACCCCCCTCTAGTAGAATTTCATTTGGTATCAGAGCAGGTTTGCTGGTTTCAACGTAACAAGTCTTCCAGCACAAATGGCATCTACCTCTTATGCTCGTGATATTGAAGGTCAACACGCATCTCGTCCTCCTTTCTTCAATGGCTCCAACTATGGATATTGGAAGTGCAGAATGGCTATTTTTGTCAAATCCATAGACTTTGCTGTATGGAAAATTGTTGAGCATCCATACACATCTCCATTCGCAGAGTATAACTTATGGTCTGATGAAGAAAAGAAAATGGCAAACCTAAATGCAAAGGCTATGAATGGCTTATATTGTGCCATTGATCAGAATGAATTCAACAGAATATCTATATGTGAATCTGCATATGACATTTGGCATTATTTGGAGGTTATTCATGAAGGAACCAACAAAGTAAAAGAAGCCAAAATATCATCTCTTGTCAGAAAATATGAGTTGTTCAAAATGAACAAAGATGAACCCATCACAGAGATGTTTACCAGGTTCACCAACATCACCAATGATTTGAAATCTCTGGGTGTAACATATTCCCAGACTGAAAAGGTGAAGAAAATCTTGAGATCTCTCACAACTGATTGGGAGAAAAAGACTACTGCTATTGAAGAAGCTCAAGATTTATCTAAACTTACATTGGACGACTTAATAGGCAATCTTATGGCCTATGAAGTCCACATGAAAGAAAGAAAGGAAGAAGAGCAACCAGTAAAGAAAACTCTAGCTTTCCCAGCCCTATCTGAGAATGAAGACTCAGATAAAGAATCAGAAATTGCGCTACTTACCAGAAAATTCCAGCGCTTTATGAGAAGGAACCGGCTTCCAAACAATCACAAGGAAAGAAAAGATCTTAAAGAAGATCCCATGTGCTTTCAGTGTAATAAGCCAGGCCACTTAAAACGTGACTGTCCCCTTCTCAAAAGAAAGTCCAAAACTGAGGAACCAAAGAAGAGGTTCTTCAAGAAAAAGGCTCTGCATGCTCAATGGGATGATTCAGAACCATCCACTAGTGAAGAGTCAAGTGATGATGAAGCCGAAACTGCAAATATGTGCTTCATGGTAAATGAAAGTTCGGTAAGTGAAATCTCTGATTTTTCCTTTGAAGAACTTCTAGATGCTTTTCAAGAACTATTTGAAGAATCTAGAAAATTGAGTTTCAAAAATAAAGTTTTAAAATCTGAAAATTTAAAGCTTTCTCAAGAGAATGAAAAACTCAGCAGTGAAAATTCTGAGTTGAAAAAGAAAAATCTTTTGCTTATGTCTGAAATTTCTTCTACTAGCTCCAAAACTAAAAATATGCAAGTAGAGATTTCAGAGCTAAAAAGTAAAACTGAGAACCTCATGAAAACGGTTTTCAAGTTTACTAAAGGTAAAGAGAACTTGGATAAACTCTTATCCTCTCAGAAGGTCTCCTTTTACAAGAATGGTATTGGCTATTCTCATTTCAAAAAACCTTCTTGTATAAATCAAAAGACCACGTTTGTGAAAAGTTCATCTGAACTAAATAAGGAGTATTACAATGTTAATCTTTTTAACTCCTCTAAAGAGATAGACAAACCCAAATCCAAATGGATATGGGTTCCAAAGTCTAACAAAAAAGGACCCGATTGGGTACCAAAAAGGAGATTTACTTAATGTTTTGCAGGCTCCAAAGAAGAAGAACAGATGGATACTAGATAGTGGATGTTCAAAGCACATGACAGGACATCCAGACCTTTTTGTTGTTCTTCATCATAAAGAAGGAGGAACCGTCACCTTTGAAGATAACAACAAAGGTTTGATAATTGGTATTGGAAATATTGGTAACATAGACAAACCTCTTATCAAAGACGTTCTCCTTGTTAAAGGCTTAAAACATAACCTACTAAGTATCAGTCAAATGTGTGACACAAGTTATAATGTTAGCTTTAATCATGATGCATGCCTCATAGCTGACACCAATGAAAATATCATCTTAAAAGGTATAAGAAAGAATAATATATATGAACTATACCTAGAAAACATCACAGAACATTGCCTCATAGCTAATAATGACACTCAACATCTATGGCACATGAGAATGGGCCATGTCAATTCTAAATACATGTCTAAACTAGCTAAAGATAAGTTAGTACGTGGGTTACCCAACATATCTTTTAAAAAGGATTATTTTTGTGATGCATGTCAATTAGGAAAATTGTCAAAATCTTCTTTCAAATCAAAAAATGTCATTTCAAGTAAAAGACCTTTAGAGCTTCTCCACCTGGACCTCTTTGGTCCTTCTAGGGTAGCTAGCCTTAATCAAAATAGATATGCTTTTGTCATTGTAGATGATTACTCAAGATTTACTTGGGTAATATTTTTGAAAAACAAAAGTGACACGTTTTGTCAGTTTGAAATCTTATGTAAAAAATTACAAAACGAAAAATCGTGTTCTATTGTTAAAATCCGTAGTGACCATGGAGGAGAATTTGAAAATGAACTCTTTGAAAATTTTTGTAACTTGTATGGTATTTCTCATAACTTTGCCTTTCCTAGAGCTGCACCTCAAAATGGTGTAGTAGAAAGAAAGAATAGAACCCTTCAGAAATCTGCCAGGACTATGCTCCAACACAATAATCTTGCAAAATCTTTTTGGGCAGAAGCTGTTAATACTGCATGCTACATAACAAATAGAGTTCTCATTAGACCCTTATTAAATAAAACTCCCTATGAACTATTCTATGACAGAACTCCAAGAATAGACTATTTTAAAGTCTTTGGATGTAAATGCTTTATCCTAAACACAAAAGATAGCCTGGATAAGTTTGATGCTAAATCTGTTGAAGGCATATTCTTAGGATATTCAAGTCATAGTAAAGCATACAGAGTTTTCAATAAGAGTCATAATACTATTGAAGAATCTATGCATGTTAGTTTTTGTGAATCTATTGATCAATCTGTTCATATACAAACTAATGATGATGATGTTGAAAGTACAGATTTATTTTTAGATAACACAGCTAAGTCTAATGAAGATGATCACCAAAGAACCTTTGTCGATATCAAAGATCATCCTCAGAAGCAGATTTTGGGAGAACTAACAAAGGGGGTTCAAACTAGAGCTCAGCTAGAACGGATTGCAAACATGGCATTCATTTCTCAAGTTGAACCAAAGAAGTTTGATGAAGCCATCATTGATGAGTTCTGGATGCTAGCCATGACTGAAGAACTGAATCAATTCCAAAGAAATGACGTTTGAGATCTTGTACCTAGACCAAAGGATCATCCAATCATTGGGACAAGATGGATCTTCAGAAACAAGCTAGACGAAACAGGTAATGTTATAAGAAACAAGGCCAGACTAGTAGCTCAAGGATACAACCAGGAGGAAGGTATTGACTTTGATGAAACATTTGCTCCTGTTGCTAGACTTGAATCTATTAGAATGCTCTTAGCATATGCAAGCTATATGGATTTCAAATTATTTCAAATGGATGTTAAAAGTGCTTTCTTAAATGGTTTTATAAATGAAGAAGTCTATGTAAAACAACCTCCAGGATTTGAAAATGAACAATACCCAGATCATGTTTTTAAACTCAAACGTGCTTTATATGGTTTAAAACAAGCACCTCGTGCTTGGTACAAAAGACTTAAAACCTTTTTATTAAAAACTGGTTTTTCTGTTGGCAAAGCAGATTCTACACTATTTGTCAAAGTAGTGAATAATCATACCCTAATTGTTCAAATTTATGTCGACGACATCATCTTTGGATCTTCTAACAGCACTCTCTGTGAAGATTTTTCTAAGTCCATGCAGAAGGAATTCGAAATGAGTATGATGGGAGAACTCACCTACTTTCTTGGACTGCATATTAAGCAAACCAAGGATGGAGTTTTCATCAATCAATCTAAGTATGCTCATGAACTTCTGAAGAGGTTCAACATGAACTCAACTGCTTCAAAATCCACTCCTATGAGCACTACTACTGTGTCGGACAAAGATGAAGATGGTAAGACTGTTGATACAAAGGTATACCGAGGTATGATAGGATCACTTCTTTATTTAACTGCTAGCCGTCCAGATATAATGTTTAGTGTTTGCTTGTGTGCTAGATTTCAGTCAAATCCAAAAGAATCACATCTTAAAGCTGTAAAAAGAATAATGAGATATTTAAAAGACACAGTTGATTTTGGATTATTCTATTCAAAATCCTCTACATTTGATCTAATCTCATACAGCGATGCTGACTTTGCTGGAAGTAAATCTGACAGAAAAAGCACAAGTGGAACATGTCACATGCTAGGGCACTCACTAGTATCATGGTTCAGTAAGAAACAGAACTGTGTATCATTATCAACTACTGAAGCCGAATACATTGCTGCTAGCCTAGCTTGTACTCAAGTTATCTGGATGAAACAAACTTTAAAAGATTTTGGTATAAATTTTGAAAATACAACTATTTTCTGTGATAATACGAGTGCTATAAACCTATCTAAGAATCCTATTTTACACTCATGAACTAAGCACATTCAAATAAGACACCACTTCTTAAGAGAACAAGTCTTAAACAACATAATTAAACTAGAATTCATACCCACTAATCAACAGTTAGCAGACATATTCACTAAACCATTAAAACATGAAGACTTCACACGAATTAGAAGAGAACTAGGAATATGCAAACTAAGTGACTTATAAATTAATTACACTTAATATAATACTTCTTATAAGTCTTGTTTAAATCTTATTTTAAATTGCTTTCCTTCTTATCGATTTTAGTTAGTCAAACTAAGTTTCCATATTCACGTATTCTTATAAGACACATTCTTTATGTCATTCAACTTGTCATCTTTCAAGTACACATCCATTATAACTCCTTGTCCTATCTCCTTTCTCTCATATCCATAAAAAATAATTGTATTAAAAGCCATCATAACAATGTTCACATCACTCAACTCCTTTATTATTTTTGTCCTTTTATAAAAACTTTTCTTACGATAAATTGTTCTACTTAGTTTATGAGAACTCATACTCTTCATTAATTAAAATCGAATGACTATTTGGTTCCTTTAAAAGATCTAGTTGCTATATTCTCACGTAAATTTTTTTTACTATATCATCTATTATATCATAGCCCAACAAACTATCTATTATCATCTCTTTTGTATACAAATTAAGCCTCCATTTTTTGTCTACTCTTGTTTAAAACTTAACCTTGTCGAGTTTCTTTAAATAAATCATATCAATCATAACTTTATGTCTTTCATCAACCTTTTTTTTACTTCTTTATCCTTCACAAAAATCCATATATGTCATCTCACTTCTCTCACTCTTCATTCATAAATATTTTTTGTCCCCTCATTTCATCTCTCGAATACATTGTTTTATACATTTTTGAATCCGACTCCTCCATGTCTATTCTTAATTCAATTCTTATATTTTTTAACTCTTTCTCCTTTTTGTCTCATCATCTCTTACCACTAGTCTAAAGTCAAAATATGTCTTTCTCATATCCACGTATACTCTTAAAAAAATTACAAACATTAATCATGAAACATTTTTTAAGGCGCTCTTTTCTTTAAAATGTCATATCTTTCAAAGTACACATCACATGATCACCCTATGACCTTTCTTTCCATCCGTGACCTTCCCTCTCTCTTATTGTATATCCCTCTAAAATCGAGAACCTTTAAAGTCTTGTCTCCAAGCAAACATTTATTCTAACTCTACTTTATGTCATATCTAAATCAAGTAAATGTTGTCCTTCATCATCTTTATCTCATCTCTAGATATCCACATCATCTTTTTATCTCTATTTCACGAATTTAGAATCCCTCCACATAGAGTAACAAGTTGTTTGTTTTATTAGGCCATTATTTTCAAGATCAATCATTTTTTATTTTTGATTCAACATGACACCCCATACTCTATTAATGTTTTCTCTCATTAGTCGATAAACTCACCCATAGTAAAATCTATATATTTCAATACTATGTCCTCCTCAATCTAATATAATACACTATCCTCAAACATTGATTTGATTTGTCATTCACAAGTCTCTTAACTTACTCCTCACGGATTTCCCTATTTGACTAAAATCTAAAAATTACTCACTTCCAATGTCATTCATTTCATATCAACAATTATTTTCTTCCTTCTATTTAATTAATTGGTTCATATCTTACCATTCCATTCGAACTTTTCTATCCTTATACAAACTTTCTCTCGGTTCTAGCTCCTTTCTCTCCTAGTGATTTATTTTCAAGGCATTCGATAATGGCTTCCTCCTCCACCAATGTGATCACCTCCGCCGATCTAAGGTATCCTGATTTGTTTCACACGTACAACTCACTCTGCTCTCGCCCCATTCATGAAGGAAAATTGATCAACTTTGACGACTTCATGTTCTTCGACTTAGACACCTATCTCCCAGAACTCAAACCTCTCATAGGATCTTCATCTCCAGCTGCCTATTATCCCAAACTAGTCTGACTATTTTACACAAACTTCTCTTCTGATCATGAACAAACCTCAATCACCAGCAAAGTCCGAGGATAACTGATGATTTTCGATGCTTCCGACCTAGGCAGAATTCTAAACTTACCTTCCACCGGTACCGACCTTAACACCATAGTACCAATCGACCGATCGGTACTTCGAAAAATACTTCTCTGCACCAACTGCTACCAACTTCCGTGGCACATGAGGAATCTCCAACCTCAGGCTCAGCTACTTGCCCAGATTCTTCTCCACAACATCTATCCCAAGCATTCCCGCTAGGGATTAGTTCCTCGAAAAATCTCTCTTCTTATCTACGCAATCCTTTCTTCTCTTCCGATAAATTGGTCATCCATTATTTTCGACCTCTTTATTCGTTATCCGAAATTTGAGCCTCTTCTTTTTGGGTGTTTTATAACTCCCATTCTCAAATACTTCCACGTACTACTTCACAACGAAGTCATCCTCCGTCCCTCTCACGTCCTCGATGGTACCACCTTCAATCTAAGGTCCCTGCACATGCCCGGCTCTGATGAAGCAGATCTAATGTCCTCCTTCAATTACTTTTCTGCTATGATGGATATCGAGCAAACTCAGGATCGAATCCTTCGTAATCAAGCCCTGTTGCAGCAGACTCGCAAGCGGAATCGTGCCAACTGGATACCTTCACCTTCTCCACCTTTGAGATAGACTCATTTTTTATTTTGTCTGTAATAACTTTTAAATACTTTCGGTCTGTAATATTTTTTTACTCTAATCCCTCCTTTTTGTCCATGACAAAGCGGGAGAAAACCTGTCTCCATTATTGGAGAAATATTCTCTCTTTAAACATTATTTCACTTTTTTATCATATTATTATTTCTATGCATAATGTCTTTTTGACAAGGGGAGCATATTTTGTCATCATCAAAAAGGGGGAGAATGTTGAGAAACTCGGTTTTGATGTCACATAATATGATACATTGTCTCATTTGATTTTATATGATATGATAATATGTTCTCTTGAAATAATGTTATATTATGACTAAATATGTTTTGCCTTAAATCTAACGAGTATTTGATGCAAGGATATCTCACCCAATAAGGATGGAGACTTCCTGTTCAAGTACAACTATGGTGCAATCATACTCCTTGAAGAAAAAGCTTGATGAGCCATGCTTTCCTAAAGTTCAATTGAAGAAATCGGCTACCTCAAGATGAAGACTTTTTTCTTCTTTAGAGTCATATGTAACAGAACCTTCAAGAACTTGCATATTGCATATTACATACTCATTCATAAAAACTATATCATAAAAGTATATGATAGTTTCAAAAAGCTCCTTTTTTGAAAACCAATAAGTGTACCTTCTTACAACCTTTTATGAAAAAGATATTTTGTCATATAATAATTGTACCTTCTTACAACCTTTTATGAAAAAGACATTTTGTCATTGTACCTTACACTATATACAAGACAACATGAAAAAAGGAATGTAGGAAAAAGACAAAAACATAACATCGACTACATGGAGAAAACAAATAAAATATGTTTTTGAAAAGACTCTAATTTCCCTCTTTAAAGAAATATTTTTATAAGAAGAAGACAAAAACATAAAATCGACTACATAAGAAAAACAAATAAAATATGTTTTTGAAAAGACTTTAGTTATCTTCTTTAATGAAATGATTCTTAATACAAGAAGAAGACAAAAACATAAATCGGCTACACATAAGAAAAACAAATAAAATATGTTTTTGAAAAGACTTTAGTTATCTTCTTTAATGAAATGATTCTTAATACAAGAAGAAGACAAAAACATAAATCGGCTACACATAAGAAAAACAAATAAAATATGTTTTTAAAAGGACTCTAGTTACCTTTTTTTCATAACCATAGAATGTTGGCTTACTTGAAGTCATCATTCTCTCTACAAAGCATTAAATGCCTTCTGTAACAAATCCTTGTTAAATATCCTTCTCAAAGAATGTCGACCTTCTTTTTGGTTCTCATTCTCTCTGGAGACTTTGAAATACACAACATAAAGAAAACACTTGACATGACTATGTACAAATAAATATCTCAAAGCACTCATAGTACTTACACTCATTTAAAGTAAAGAAGTACTAATGTACCTCAAATCATTAATTAGAATAAAGACAAAACTACAACCCAACGTTCAATGTACTATTGTAAGAAATAGACTTTTTACATAAAATATGTATTACCTAAAATATTACAACGACTAGTGTACCCTCTATTTCACCTTTATGGAAAAAGGCATTCTTGAACTTCTCTAAAAGATGTTTTTGAAATGACCTAACACTTCACATTTCAAAAAGTTACAATTCCAAAATGTAACGACTACTTTTTATAAGCTATATAAACACACACAAATAAACTATTCAAAAAAAGGGAATGAAATGGACGTGTGAGCTTACAAAGAGAAAAATTTCTATTCGTGATTTGAAAAGAGAGCCTTGAAAAAGAAAGAGAAAAAGAAAAAGAAAGAAAAGAGAAAAAGTCAAGTCCAACTCTTTGACAAAGAGTATCCTCTGAGTGACAAACAGAGCATTCTTAGAATCCTTCATTCGTGCATTCATATCATTCTGAAGGTTCTATAGGAAGTATTATAACTCTGTTATTCACTGTATTCCTTCTTTGTTTAAAGAAGTAGACCTCTGTGAAAGAGGGTGTTGCCCTTCTCTGTTGAGAGAAGAAGACCTCTTGGGAAGAGGGTGTGCCCCTTCTCTGTTGAGAGAAGAAGACCTCTTGGGAAGAGGGTGTTGTACTATTTATCCGGTGACTCAGATGTTATAGTGGAAATCTCAAGTGGTTTGCTTGGGGACTGGATGTAGGTCTGGATATTGACCGAACCAGTATAACTTCTGTGTTTTATGTGTTGTGCCTTACTGCTTAATTATTTTATTTTATCGATCATTATCATATTTCACTATTCACCCCCCTCTAGTGGAATTTCATTTGGTATCAGAGCAGGTTTGCTGGTTTCGACGTAACAAGTCTTCCAGCACAAATGACATCTACCTCTTATGCTCGTGATATTGAAGGTCAACACGCATCTCGTCCTCCTTTCTTCAATGGCTCCAACTATGGATATTGGAAGTGCAGAATGGCTATTTTTGTCAAATCCATAGACTTTGCTGTATGGAAAATTGTTGAGCATCCATACACATCTCCATTCGCAGACTATAACTTATGGTCTGATGAAGAAAATAAAATGGCAAACCTAAATGCAAAGGCTATGAATGGCTTGTATTGTGCCATTGATCAGAATGAATTCAACAGAATATCTATATGTGAATCTGCATATGACATTTGGCATTATTTGGAGGTTATTCATGAAGGAACCAACAAAGTAAAAGAAGCCAAAATATCATCTCTTGTTAGAAAATATGAGTTGTTCAAAATGAACAAAGATGAACCCATCACAGAGATGTTTACCAGGTTCACCAACATCACCAATGATTTGAAATCTCTGGGTGTAACATATTCCCAGACTGAAAAGGTGAAGAAAATCTTGAGATCTCTCACAACTGATTGGGAGAAAAAGACTACTGCTATTGAAGAAGCTCAAGATTTATCTAAACTTACATTGGACGACTTAATAGGCAATCTTATGGCCTATGAAGTCCACATGAAAGAAAGAAAGGAAGAAGAGCAACCAGTAAAGAAAACTCTAGCTTTCCCAGCCCTATCTGAGAATGAAGACTCAGATAAAGAATCAGAAATTGCGCTACTTACCAGAAAATTCCAGCGCTTTATGAGAAGGAACCGGCTTCCAAACAATCAAAAGGAAAGAAAAGATCTTAAAGAAGATCCCATGTGCTTTCAGTGTAATAAGCCAGGCCACTTAAAACGTGACTGTCCCCTTCTCAAAAGAAAGTCCAAAACTGAGGAACCAAAGAAGAGGTTCTTCAAGAAAAAGGCTCTGCATGCTCAATGGGATGATTCAGAACCATCCACTAGTGAAGAGTCAAGTGATGATGAAGCCGAAACTGCAAATATGTGCTTCATGGTAAATGAAAGTTCGGTAAGTGAAATCTCTGATTTTTCCTTTGAAGAACTTCTAGATGCTTTTCAAGAACTATTTGAAGAATCTAGAAAATTGAGTTTCAAAAATAAAGTTTTAAAATCTGAAAATTTAAAGCTTTCTCAAGAGAATGAAAAACTCAGCAGTGAAAATTCTGAGTTGAAAAAGAAAAATCTTTTGCTTATGTCTGAAATTTCTTCTACTAGCTCCAAAACTAAAAATATGCAAGTAGAGATTTCAGAGCTAAAAAGTAAAACTGAGAACCTCATGAAAACGGTTTTCAAGTTTACTAAAGGTAAAGAGAACTTGGATAAACTCTTATCCTCTCAGAAGGTCTCCTTTTACAAGAATGGTATTGGCTATTCTCATTTTAAAAAACCTTCTTGTATAAATCAAAAGACCACGTTTGTGAAAAGTTCATCTGAACTAAATAAGGAGTATTACAATGTTAATCTTTTTAACTCCTCTAAAGAGATAGACAAACCCAAATCCAAATGGATATGGGTTCCAAAGTCTAACAAAAAAGGACCCGATTGGGTACCAAAAAGGAGATTTACTTAATGTTTTGCAGGCTCCAAAGAAGAAGAACAGATGGATACTAGATAGTGGATGTTCAAAGCACATGACAGGACATCCAGACCTTTTTGTTGTTCTTCATCATAAAGAAGGAGGAACCGTCACCTTTGAAGATAACAACAAAGGTTTGATAATTGGTATTGGAAATATTGGTAACATAGACAAACCTCTTATCAAAGACGTTCTCCTTGTTAAAGGCTTAAAACATAACCTACTAAGTATCAGTCAAATGTGTGACACAGGTTATAATGTTAGCTTTAATCATGATGCATGCCTCATAGCTGACACCAATGAAAATATCATCTTAAAAGGTATAAGAAAGAATAATATATATGAACTATACCTAGAAAACATCACAGAACATTGCCTCATAGCTAATAATGACACTCAACATCTATGGCACATGAGAATGGGCCATGTCAATTCTAAATACATGTCTAAACTAGCTAAAGATAAGTTAGTACGTGGGTTACCCAACATATCTTTTAAAAAGGATTATTTTTGTGATGCATGTCAATTAGGAAAATTGTCAAAATCTTCTTTCAAATCAAAAAATGTCATTTCAAGTAAAAGACCTTTAGAGCTTCTCCACCTGGACCTCTTTGGTCCTTCTAGGGTAGCTAGCCTTAATCAAAATAGATATGCTTTTGTCATTGTAGATGATTACTCAAGATTTACTTGGGTAATATTTTTGAAAAACAAAAGTGACACGTTTTGTCAGTTTGAAATCTTATGTAAAAAATTACAAAACGAAAAATCGTGTTCTATTGTTAAAATCCGTAGTGACCATGGAGGAGAATTTGAAAATGAACTCTTTGAAAATTTTTGTAACTTGCATGGTATTTCTCATAACTTTGCCTTTCCTAGAGCTGCACCTCAAAATGGTGTAGTAGAAAGAAAGAATAGAACCCTTCAGAAATCTGCCAGGACTATGCTCCAACACAATAATCTTGCAAAATTTTTTTGGGCAGAAGCTGTTAATACTGCATGCTACATAACAAATAGAGTTCTCATTAGACCCTTATTAAATAAAACTCCCTATGAACTATTCTATGACAGAACTCCAAGAATAGACTATTTTAAAGTCTTTGGATGTAAATGCTTTATCCTAAACACAAAAGATAGCCTGGATAAGTTTGATGCTAAATCTGTTGAAGGCATATTCTTAGGATATTCAAGTCATAGTAAAGCATACAGAGTTTTCAATAAGAGTCATAATACTATTGAAGAATCTATGCATGTTAGTTTTTGTGAATCTATTGATCAATCTGTTCATATACAAACTAATGATGATGATGTTGAAAGTACAGATTTATTTTTAGATAACACAGCTAAGTCTAATGAAGATGATCACCAAAGAACCTTTGTCGATATCAAAGATCATCCTCAGAAGCAGATTTTGGGAGAACTAACAAAGGGGGTTCAAACTAGAGCTCAGCTAGAACGGATTGCAAACATGGCATTCATTTCTCAACTTGAACCAAAGAAGATTGATGAAGCCATCATTGATGAGTTCTGGATGCTAGCCATGACTGAAGAACTGAATCAATTCCAAAGAAATGACGTTTGGGATCTTGTACCTAGACCAAAGGATCATCCAATCATTGGGACAAGATGGATCTTCAGAAACAAGCTAGACGAAACAGGTAATGTTATAAGAAACAAGGCCAGACTAGTAGCTCAAGGATACAACCAGGAGGAAGGTATTGACATTGATGAAACATTTGCTCCTGTTGCTAGACTTGAATCTATTAGAATGCTCTTAGCATATGCAAGCTATATGGATTTCAAATTATTTCAAATGGATGTTAAAAGTGCTTTCTTAAATGGTTTTATAAATGAAGAAGTCTATGTAAAACAACCTCCAGGATTTGAAAATGAACAATACCCAGATCATGTTTTTAAACTCAAACGTGCTTTATATGGTTTAAAACAAGCACCTCGTGCTTGGTACAAAAGACTTAAAACCTTTTTATTAAAAACTGGTTTTTCTGTTGGCAAAGCAGATTCTACACTATTTGTCAAAGTAGTGAATAATCATACCCTAATTGTTCAAATTTATGTCGACGACATCATCTTTGGATCTTCTAACAGCACTCTCTGTGAAGATTTTTCTAAGTCCATGCAGAAGGAATTCGAAATGAGTATGATGGGAGAACTCACCTACTTTCTTGGACTGCATATTAAGCAAACCAAGGATGGAGTTTTCATCAATCAATCTAAGTATGCTCATGAACTTCTGAAGAGGTTCAACATGAACTCAACTGCTTCAAAATCCACTCCTATGAGCACTACTACTGTGTTGGACAAAGATGAAGATGGTAAGACTGTTGATACAAAGGTATACCGAGGTATGATAGGATCACTTCTTTATTTAACTGCTAGCCGTCCAGATATAATGTTTAGTGTTTGCTTGTGTGCTAGATTTCAGTCAAATCCAAAAGAATCACATCTTAAAGCTGTAAAAAGAATAATGAGATATTTAAAAGACAGTTGATTTTGGATTATTCTATTCAAAATCCTCTACATTTGATCTAATCTCATACAGCGATGCTGACTTTGCTGAAAGTAAATCTGACAGAAAAAGCACAAGTGGAACATGTCACATGCTAGGGCACTCACTAGTATCATGGTTCAGTAAGAAACAGAACTGTGTATCATTATCAACTACTGAAGCCGAATACATTGCTGCTAGCCTAGCTTGTACTCAAGTTATCTGGATGAAACAAACTTTAAAAGATTTTGGTATAAATTTTGAAAATACAACTATTTTCTGTGATAATACGAGTGCTATAAACCTATCTAAGAATCCTATTTTACACTCATGAACTAAGCACATTCAAATAAGACACAACTTCTTAAGAGAACAAGTCTTAAACAACATAATTAAACTAGAATTCATACCCACTAATCAACAGTTAGCAGACATATTCACTAAACCATTAAAACATGAAGACTTCACACGAATTAGAAGAGAACTAGGAATATGCAAACTAAGTGACTTATAAATTAATTACACTTAATATAATACTTCTTATAAGTCTTGTTTAAATCTTATTTTAAATTGCTTTCCTTCTTATCGATTTTAGTTAGTCAAACTAAGTTTCCATATTCACGTATTCTTATAAGACACATTCTTTATGTCATTCAACTTGTCATCTTTCAAGTACACATCCATTATAACTCCTTGTCCTATCTCCTTTCTCTCATATCCATAAAAAATAATTGTATTAAAAGCCATCATAACAATGTTCACATCACTCAACTCCTTTATTATTTTTGTCCTTTTATAAAAACTTTTCTTACGATAAATTGTTCTACTTAGTTTATGAGAACTCATACTCTTCATTAATTAAAATCGAATGACTATTTGGTTCCTTTAAAAGATCTAGTTGCTATATTCTCACGTAAATTTTTTTTACTATATCATCTATTATATCATAGCCCAACAAACTATCTATTATCATCTCTTTTGTATACAAATTAAGCCTCCATTTTTTGTCTACTCTTGTTTAAAACTTAACCTTGTCGAGTTTCTTTAAATAAATCATATCAATCATAACTTTATGTCTTTCATCAACCTTTTTTTTACTTCTTTATCCTTCACAAAAATCCATATATGTCATCTCACTTCTCTCACTCTTCATTCATAAATATTTTTTGTCCCCTCATTTCATCTCTCGAATACATTGTTTTATACATTTTTGAATCCGACTCCTCCATGTCTATTCTTAATTCAATTCTTATATTTTTTAACTCTTTCTCCTTTTTGTCTCATCATCTCTTACCACTAGTCTAAAGTCAAAATATGTCTTTCTCATATCCACGTATACTCTTAAAAAAATTACAAACATTAATCATGAAACATTTTTTAAGGCGCTCTTTTCTTTAAAATGTCATATCTTTCAAAGTACACATCACATGATCACCCTATGACCTTTCTTTCCATCCGTGACCTTCCCTCTCTCTTATTGTATATCCCTCTAAAATCGAGAACCTTTAAAGTCTTGTCTCCAAGCAAACATTTATTCTAACTCTACTTTATGTCATATCTAAATCAAGTAAATGTTGTCCTTCATCATCTTTATCTCATCTCTAGATATCCACATCATCTTTTTATCTCTATTTCACGAATTTAGAATCCCTCCACATAGAGTAACAAGTTGTTTGTTTTATTAGGCCATTATTTTCAAGATCAATCATTTTTTATTTTTGATTCAACATGACACCCCATACTCTATTAATGTTTTCTCTCATTAGTCGATAAACTCACCCATAGTAAAATCTATATATTTCAATACTATGTCCTCCTCAATCTAATATAATACACTATCCTCAAACATTGATTTGATTTGTCATTCACAAGTCTCTTAACTTACTCCTCACGGATTTCCCTATTTGACTAAAATCTAAAAATTACTCACTTCCAATGTCATTCATTTCATATCAACAATTATTTTCTTCCTTCTATTTAATTAATTGGTTCATATCTTACCATTCCATTCGAACTTTTCTATCCTTATACAAACTTTCTCTCGGTTCTAGCTCCTTTCTCTCCTAGTGATTTATTTTCAAGGCATTCGATAATGGCTTCCTCCTCCACCAATGTGATCACCTCCGCCGATCTAAGGTATCCTGATTTGTTTCACACGTACAACTCACTCTGCTCTCGCCCCATTCATGAAGGAAAATTGATCAACTTTGACGACTTCATGTTCTTCGACTTAGACACCTATCTCCCAGAACTCAAACCTCTCATAGGATCTTCATCTCCAGCTGCCTATTATCCCAAACTAGTCTGACTATTTTACACAAACTTCTCTTCTGATCATGAACAAACCTCAATCACCAGCAAAGTCCGAGGATAACTGATGATTTTCGATGCTTCCGACCTAGGCAGAATTCTAAACTTACCTTCCACCGGTACCGACCTTAACACCATAGTACCAATCGACCGATCGGTACTCCGAAAAATACTTCTCTGCACCAACTGCTACCAACTTCCGTGGCACATGAGGAATCTCCAACCTCAGGCTCAGCTACTTGCCCAGATTCTTCTCCACAACATCTATCCCAAGCATTCCCGCTAGGGATTAGTTCCTCGAAAAATCTCTCTTCTTATCTACGCAATCCTTTCTTCTCTTCCGATAAATTGGTCATCCATTATTTTCGACCTCTTTATTCGTTATCAGAAATTTGAGCCTCTTCTTTTTGGGTGTTTTATAACTCCCATTCTCAAATACTTCCACGTACTACTTCACAATGAAGTCATCCTCCGTCCCTCTCACGTCCTCGATGGTACCACCTTCAATCTAAGGTCCCTGCACATGCCCGGCTCTGATGAAGCAGATCTAATGTCCTCCTTCAATTACTTTTCTGCTATGATGGATATCGAGCAAACTCAGGATCGAATCCTTCGTAATCAAGCCCTGTTGCAGCAGACTCGCAAGCGGAATCGTGCCAACTGGACACCTTCACCTTCTCCACCTTCGAGATAGACTCATTTTTTATTTTGTCTGTAATAACTTTTAAATACTTTCGGTCTGTAATATTTTTTTACTCTAATCCCTCCTTTTTGTCCATGACAAAGCGGGAGAAAACCTGTCTCCATTATTAGAGAAATATTCTCTCTTTAAACATTATTTCACTTTTTTATCATATTATTATTTCTACGCATAATGTCTTTTTGACAAGGGGAGCATATTTTGTCATCATCAAAAAGGGGGAGAATGTTGAGAAACTCGGTTTTGATGTCACATAATATGATACATTGTCTCATTTGATTTTATATGATATGATAATATGTTCTCTTGAAATAATGTTATATTATGACTGAATATGTTTTGCCTTAAATCTAACGAGTATTTGATGCAAGGATATCTCACCCAATAAGGATGGAGACTTCCTGTTCAAGTACAACTATGGTGCAATCATACTCCTTGAAGAAAAAGCTTGATGAGTCATGCTTTCCTAAAGTTCAAATGAAGAAATCGGCTACCTCAAGATGAAGACTTTTTTCTTCTTTAGAGTCATATGTAACAGAACCTTCAAGAACTTGCATATTGCATATTACATACTCATTCATAAAAACTATATCATAAAAGTATATGATAGTTTCAAAAAGCTCCTTTTTTGAAAACCAATAAGTGTACCTTCTTACAACCTTTTATGAAAAAGATATTTTGTCATATAATAATTGTACCTTCTTACAACCTTTTATGAAAAAGACATTTTGTCATTGTACCTTACACTATATACAAGACAACATGAAAAAAGGAATGTAGGAAAAAGACAAAAACATAACATCGACTACATGGAGAAAACAAATAAAATATGTTTTTGAAAAGACTCTAATTTCCCTCTTTAAAGAAATATTTTTATAAGAAGAAGACAAAAACATAAAATCGACTACATAAGAAAAACAAATAAAATATGTTTTTGAAAAGACTTTAGTTATCTTCTTTAATGAAATGATTCTTAATACAAGAAGAAGACAAAAACATAAATCGGCTACACATAAGAAAAACAAATAAAATATGTTTTTGAAAAGACTTTAGTTATCTTCTTTAATGAAATGATTCTTAATACAAGAAGAAGACAAAAACATAAATCGGCTACACATAAGAAAAACAAATAAAATATGTTTTTAAAAGGACTCTAGTTACCTTTTTTTCATAACCATAGAATGTTGGCTTACTTGAAGTCATCATTCTCTCTACAAAGCATTAAATGCCTTCTGTAACAAATCCTTGTTAAATATCCTTCTCAAAGAATGTCGACCTTCTTTTTGGTTCTCATTCTCTCTGGAGACTTTGAAATACACAACATAAAGAAAACACTTGACATGACTATGTACAAATAAATATCTCAAAGCACTCATAGTACTTACACTCATTTAAAGTAAAGAAGTACTAATGTACCTCAAATCATTAATTAGAATAAAGACAAAACTACAACCCAACGTTCAATGTACTATTGTAAGAAAGACTTTTTACATAAAATATGTATTACCTAAAATATTACAACGACTAGTGTACCCTCTATTTCACCTTTATGGAAAAAGGCATTCTCGAACTTCTCTAAAAGATGTTTTTGAAATGACCTAACACTTCACATTTCAAAAAGTTACAATTCCAAAATGTAACGACTACTTTTTATAAGCTATATAAACACACACAAATAAACTATTCAAAAAAAGGGAATGAAATGGACGTGTGAGCTTACAAAGAGAAAAATTTCTATTCGTGATTTGAAAAGAGAGCCTTGAAAAAGAAAGAGAAAAAGAAAAAGAAAGAAAAGAGAAAAAGTCAAGTCCAACTCTTTGACAAAGAGTATCCTCTGAGTGACAAACAGAGCATTCTTAGAATCCTTCATTCGTGCATTCATATCATTCTGAAGGTTCTATAGGAAGTATTGTAACTCTGTTATTCACTGTATTCCTTCTTTGTTTAAAGAAGTAGACCTCTGTGAAAGAGGGTGTTGCCCTTCTCTGTTGAGAGAAGAAGACCTCTTAGGAAGAGGGTGTGCCCCTTCTCTGTTGAGAGAAGAAGACCTCTTGGGAAGAGGGTGTTGTACTATTTATCCGGTGACTCAGATGTTATAGTGGAAATCTCAAGTGGTTTGCTTGGGGACTGGATGTAGGTCTGGATATGGACCGAACCAGTATAACTTCTGTGTTTTATGTGTTGTGCCTTACTGCTTAATTATTTTATTTTATCGATCATTATCATATTTCACTATTCACCCCCCTTTAGTGGAATTTCATTTGGTATCAGAGCAGGTTTGCTGGTTTCGACGTAACAAGTCTTCCAGCACAAATGGCATCTACCTCTTATGCTCGTGATATTGAAGGTCAACACGCATCTCGTCCTCCTTTCTTCAATGGCTCCAACTATGGATATTGGAAGTGCAGAATGGCTATTTTTGTCAAATCCATAGACTTTGCTGTATGGAAAATTGTTGAGCATCCATACACATCTCCATTCGCAGACTATAACTTATGGTCTGATGAAGAAAAGAAAATGGCAAACCTAAATGCAAAGGCTATGAATGGCTTGTATTGTGCCATTGATCAGAATGAATTCAACAGAATATCTATATGTGAATCTGCATATGACATTTGGCATTATTTGGAGGTTATTCATGAAGGAACCAACAAAGTAAAAGAAGCCAAAATATCATCTCTTGTCAGAAAATATGAGTTGTTCAAAATGAACAAAGATGAACCCATCACAGAGATGTTTACCAGGTTCACCAACATCACCAATGATTTGAAATCTCTGGGTGTAACATATTCCCAGACTGAAAAGGTGAAGAAAATCTTGAGATCTCTCACAACTGATTGGGAGAAAAAGACTACTGCTATTGAAGAAGCTCAAGATTTATCTAAACTTACATTGGACGACTTAATAGGCAATCTTATGGCCTATGAAGTCCACATGAAAGAAAGAAAGGAAGAAGAGCAACCAGTAAAGAAAACTCTAGCTTTCCCAGCCCTATCTGAGAATGAAGACTCAGATAAAGAATCAGAAATTGCGCTACTTACCAGAAAATTCCAGCGCTTTATGAGAAGGAACCGGCTTCCAAACAATCACAAGGAAAGAAAAGATCTTAAAGAAGATCCCATGTGCTTTCAGTGTAATAAGCCAGGCCACTTAAAACGTGACTGTCCCCTTCTCAAAAGAAAGTCCAAAACTGAGGAACCAAAGAAGAGGTTCTTCAAGAAAAAGGCTCTGCATGCTCAATGGGATGATTCAGAACCATCCACTAGTGAAGAGTCAAGTGATGATGAAGCCGAAACTGCAAATATGTGCTTCATGGTAAATGAAAGTTCGGTAAGTGAAATCTCTGATTTTTCCTTTGAAGAACTTCTAGATGCTTTTCAAGAACTATTTGAAGAATCTAGAAAATTGAGTTTCAAAAATAAAGTTTTAAAATCTGAAAATTTAAAGCTTTCTCAAGAGAATGAAAAACTCAGCAGTGAAAATTCTGAGTTGAAAAAGAAAAATCTTTTGCTTATGTGAAATTTCTTCTACTAGCTCCAAAACTAAAAATATGCAAGTAGAGATTTCAGAGCTAAAAAGTAAAACTGAGAACCTCATGAAAACGGTTTTCAAGTTTACTAAAGGTAAAGAGAACTTGGATAAACTCTTATCCTCTCAGAAGGTCTCCTTTTACAAGAATGGTATTGGCTATTCTCATTTTAAAAAACCTTCTTGTATAAATCAAAAGACCACGTTTGTGAAAAGTTCATCTGAACTAAATAAGGAGTATTACAATGTTAATCTTTTTAACTCCTCTAAAGAGATAGACAAACCCAAATCCAAATGGATATGGGTTCCAAAGTCTAACAAAAAAGGACCCGATTGGGTACCAAAAAGGAGATTTACTTAATGTTTTGCAGGCTCCAAAGAAGAAGAACAGATGGATACTAGATAGTGGATGTTCAAAGCACATGACAGGACATCCAGACCTTTTTGTTGTTCTTCATCATAAAGAAGGAGGAACCGTCACCTTTGAAGATAACAACAAAGGTTTGATAATTGGTATTGGAAATATTGGTAACATAGACAAACCTCTTATCAAAGACGTTCTCCTTGTTAAAGGCTTAAAACATAACCTACTAAGTATCAGTCAAATGTGTGACACAGGTTATAATGTTAGCTTTAATCATGATGCATGCCTCATAGCTGACACCAATGAAAATATCATCTTAAAAGGTATAAGAAAGAATAATATATATGAACTATACCTAGAAAACATCACAGAACATTGCCTCATAGCTAATAATGACACTCAACATCTATGGCACATGAGAATGGGCCATGTCAATTCTAAATACATGTCTAAACTAGCTAAAGATAAGTTAGTACGTGGGTTACCCAACATATCTTTTAAAAAGGATTATTTTTGTGATGCATGTCAATTAGGAAAATTGTCAAAATCTTCTTTCAAATCAAAAAATGTCATTTCAAGTAAAAGACCTTTAGAGCTTCTCCACCTGGACCTCTTTGGTCCTTCTAGGGTAGCTAGCCTTAATCAAAATAGATATGCTTTTGTCATTGTAGATGATTACTCAAGATTTACTTGGGTAATATTTTTGAAAAACAAAAGTGACACGTTTTGTCAGTTTGAAATCTTATGTAAAAAATTACAAAACGAAAAATCGTGTTCTATTGTTAAAATCCGTAGTGACCATGGAGGAGAATTTGAAAATGAACTCTTTGAAAATTTTTGTAACTTGCATGGTATTTCTCATAACTTTGCCTTTCCTAGAGCTGCACCTCAAAATGGTGTAGTAGAAAGAAAGAATAGAACCCTTCAGAAATCTGCCAGGACTATGCTCCAACACAATAATCTTGCAAAATTTTTTTGGGCAGAAGCTGTTAATACTGCATGCTACATAACAAATAGAGTTCTCATTAGACCCTTATTAAATAAAACTCCCTATGAACTATTCTATGACAGAACTCCAAGAATAGACTATTTTAAAGTCTTTGGATGTAAATGCTTTATCCTAAACACAAAAGATAGCCTGGATAAGTTTGATGCTAAATCTGTTGAAGGCATATTCTTAGGATATTCAAGTCATAGTAAAGCATACAGAGTTTTCAATAAGAGTCATAATACTATTGAAGAATCTATGCATGTTAGTTTTTGTGAATCTATTGATCAATCTGTTCATATACAAACTAATGATGATGATGTTGAAAGTACAGATTTATTTTTAGATAACACAGCTAAGTCTAATGAAGATGATCACCAAAGAACCTTTGTCGATATCAAAGATCATCCTCAGAAGCAGATTTTGGGAGAACTAACAAAGGGGGTTCAAACTAGAGCTCAGCTAGAACGGATTGCAAACATGGCATTCATTTCTCAACTTGAACCAAAGAAGATTGAAGAAGCCATCATTGATGAGTTCTGGATGCTAGCCATGACTGAAGAACTGAATCAATTCCAAAGAAATGACGTTTGGGATCTTGTACCTAGACCAAAGGATCATCCAATCATTGGGACAAGATGGATCTTCAGAAACAAGCTAGACGAAACAGGTAATGTTATAAGAAACAAGGCCAGACTAGTAGCTCAAGGATACAACCAGGAGGAAGGTATTGACATTGATGAAACATTTGCTCCTGTTGCTAGACTTGAATCTATTATAATGCTCTTAGCATATGCAAGCTATATGGATTTCAAATTATTTCAAATGGATGTTAAAAGTGCTTTCTTAAATGGTTTTATAAATGAAGAAGTCTATGTAAAACAACCTCCAGGATTTGAAAATGAACAATACCCAGATCATGTTTTTAAACTCAAACGTGCTTTATATGGTTTAAAACAAGCACCTCGTGCTTGGTACAAAAGACTTAAAACCTTTTTATTAAAAACTGGTTTTTCTGTTGGCAAAGCAGATTCTACACTATTTGTCAAAGTAGTGAATAATCATACCCTAATTGTTCAAATTTATGTCGACGACATCATCTTTGGATCTTCTAACAGCACTCTCTGTGAAGATTTTTCTAAGTCCATGCAGAAGGAATTCGAAATGAGTATGATGGGAGAACTCACCTACTTTCTTGGACTGCATATTAAGCAAACCAAGGATGGAGTTTTCATCAATCAATCTAAGTATGCTCATGAACTTCTGAAGAGGTTCAACATGAACTCAACTGCTTCAAAATCCACTCCTATGAGCACTACTACTGTGTTGGACAAAGATGAAGATGGTAAGACTGTTGATACAAAGGTATACCGAGGTATGATAGGATCACTTCTTTATTTAACTGCTAGCCGTCCAGATATAATGTTTAGTGTTTGCTTGTGTGCTAGATTTCAGTCAAATCCAAAAGAATCACATCTTAAAGCTGTAAAAAGAATAATGAGATATTTAAAAGACAGTTGATTTTGGATTATTCTATTCAAAATCCTCTACATTTGATCTAATCTCATACAGCGATGCTGACTTTGCTGAAAGTAAATCTGACAGAAAAAGCACAAGTGGAACATGTCACATGCTAGGGCACTCACTAGTATCATGGTTCAGTAAGAAACAGAACTGTGTATCATTATCAACTACTGAAGCCGAATACATTGCTGCTAGCATAGCTTGTACTCAAGTTATCTGGATGAAACAAACTTTAAAAGATTTTGGTATAAATTTTGAAAATACAACTATTTTCTGTGATAATACGAGTGCTATAAACCTATCTAAGAATCCTATTTTACACTCATGAACTAAGCACATTCAAATAAGACACCACTTCTTAAGAGAACAAGTCTTAAACAACATAATTAAACTAGAATTCATACCCACTAATCAACAGTTAGCAGACATATTCACTAAACCATTAAAACATGAAGACTTCACACGAATTAGAAGAGAACTAGGAATATGCAAACTAAGTGACTTATAAATTAATTACACTTAATATAATACTTCTTATAAGTCTTGTTTAAATCTTATTTTAAATTGCTTTCCTTCTTATCGATTTTAGTTAGTCAAACTAAGTTTTCATATTCACGTATTCTTATAAGACACATTCTTTATGTCATTCAACTTGTCATCTTTCAAGTACACATCTATTATAACTCCTTGTCCTATCTCCTTTCTCTCATATCCATAAAAAATAATTGTATTAAAAGCCATCATAACAATGTTCACATCACTCAACTCCTTTATTATTTTTGTCCTTTTATAAAAACTTTTCTTACGATAAATTGTTCTACTTAGTTTATGAGAACTCATACTCTTCATTAATTAAAATCGAATGACTATTTGGTTCCTTTAAAAGATCTAGTTGCTATATTCTCACGTAAATTTTTTTTACTATATCATCTATTATATCATAGCCCAACAAACTATCTATTATCATCTCTTTTGTATACAAATTAAGCCTCCATTTTTTGTCTACTCTTGTTTAAAACTTAACCTTGTCGAGTTTCTTTAAATAAATCATATCAATCATAACTTTATGTCTTTCATCAACCTTTTTTTTACTTCTTTATCCTTCACAAAAATCCATATATGTCATCTCACTTCTCTCACTCTTCATTCATAAATATTTTTTGTCCCCTCATTTCATCTCTCGAATACATTGTTTTATACATTTTTGAATCCGACTCCTCCATGTCTATTCTTAATTCAATTCTTATATTTTTTAACTCTTTCTCCTTTTTGTCTCATCATCTCTTACCACTAGTCTAAAGTCAAAATATGTCTTTCTCATATCCACGTATACTCTTAAAAAAATTACAAACATTAATCATGAAACATTTTTTAAGGCGCTCTTTTCTTTAAAATGTCATATCTTTCAAAGTACACATCACATGATCACCCTATGACCTTTCTTTCCATCAGTGACCTTCCTTCTCTCTTATTGTATATCCCTCTAAAATCGAGAACCTTTAAAGTCTTGTCTCCAAGCAAACATTTATTCTAACTCTACTTTATGTCATATCTAAATCAAGTAAATGTTGTCCTTCATCATCTTTCTCTCATCTCTAGATATCCACATCATCTTTTTATCTCTATTCACGAATTTAGAATCCCTCCACATAGAGTAACAAGTTGTTTGTTTTATTAGGCCATTATTTTCAAGATCAATCATTTTTTTTTTTTGATTCAACATGACACCCCATACTCTATTAATGTTTTCTCTCATTAGTCGATAAACTCACCCATAGTAAAATCTATATATTTCAATACTATGTCCTCCTCAATCTAATATAATACACTATCCTCAAACATTGATTTGATTTGTCATTCACAAGTCTCTTAACTTACTCCTCACGGATTTCCCTATTTGACTAAAATCTAAAAATTACTCACTTCCAATGTCATTCATTTCATATCAACAATTATTTTCTGCCTTCTATTTAATTAATTGGTTCATATCTTACCATTCCATTCGAACTTTTCTATCCTTATACAAACTTTCTCTCGGTTCTAGCTCCTTTCTCTCCTAGTGATTTATTTTCAAGGCATTCGATAATGGCTTCCTCCTCCACCAATGTGATCACCTCCGCCGATCTAAGGTATCCTGATTTGTTTCACACGTACAACTCACTCTGCTCTCGCCCCATTCATGAAGGAAAATTGATCAACTTTGACGACTTCATGTTCTTCGACTTAGACACCTATCTCCCAGAACTCAAACCTCTCATAGGATCTTCATCTCCAGCTGCCTATTATCCCAAACTAGTCTGACTATTTTACACAAACTTCTCTTCTGATCATGAACAAACCTCAATCACCAGCAAAGTCCGAGGACAACTGATGATTTTCGATGCTTCCGACCTAGGCAGAATTCTAAACTTACCTTCCACCGGTACCGACCTTAACACCATAGTACCAATCGACCGATCGGTACTTCGAAAAATACTTCTCTGCACCAACTGCTACCAACTTCCGTGGCACATGAGGAATCTCCAACCTCAGGCTCAGCTACTTGCCCAGATTCTTCTCCACAACATCTATCCCAAGCATTCCCGCTAGGGATTAGTTCCTCGAAAAATCTCTCTTCTTATCTACGCAATCCTTTCTTCTCTTCCGATAAATTGGTCATCCATTATTTTCGACCTCTTTATTCGTTATCAGAAATTTGAGCCTCTTCTTTTTGGGTGTTTTATAACTCCCATTCTCAAATACTTCCACGTACTACTTCACAACGAAGTCATCCTCCGTCCCTCTCACGTCCTCGATGGTACCACCTTCAATCTAAGGTCCCTGCACATGCCCGGCTCTGATGAAGCAGATCTAATGTCCTCCTTCAATTACTTTTCTGCTATGATGGATATCGAGCAAACTCAGGATCGAATCCTTCGTAATCAAGCCCTGTTGCAGCAGACTCGCAAGCGGAATCGTGCCAACTGGATACCTTCACCTTCTCCACCTTCGAGATAGACTCATTTTTTATTTTGTCTGTAATAACTTTTAAATACTTTCGGTCTGTAATATTTTTTTACTCTAATCCCTCCTTTTTGTCCATGACAAAGCGGGAGAAAACCTGTCTCCATTATTGGAGAAATATTCTCTCTTTAAACATTATTTCACTTTTTTATCATATTATTATTTCTACGCATAATGTCTTTTTGACAAGGGGAGCATATTTTGTCATCATCAAAAAGGGGGAGAATGTTGAGAAACTCGGTTTTGATGTCACATAATATGATACATTGTCTCATTTGATTTTATATGATATGATAATATGTTCTCTTGAAATAATGTTATATTATGACTGAATATGTTTTGCCTTAAATCTAACGAGTATTTGATGCAAGGATATCTCACCCAATAAGGATGGAGACTTCCTGTTCAAGTACAACTATGGTGCAATCATACTCCTTGAAGAAAAAGCTTGATGAGCCATGCTTTCCTAAAGTTCAAATGAAGAAATCGGCTACCTCAAGATGAAGACTTTTTTCTTCTTTAGAGTCATATGTAACAGAACCTTCAAGAACTTGCATATTGCATATTACATACTCATTCATAAAAACTATATCATAAAAGTATATGATAGTTTCAAAAAGCTCCTTTTTTGAAAACCAATAAGTGTACCTTCTTACAACCTTTTATGAAAAAGATATTTTGTCATATAATAATTGTACCTTCTTACAACCTTTTATGAAAAAGACATTTTGTCATTGTACCTTACACTATATACAAGACAACATGAAAAAAGGAATGTAGGAAAAAGACAAAAACATAACATCGACTACATGGAGAAAACAAATAAAATATGTTTTTGAAAAGACTCTAATTTCCCTCTTTAAAGAAATATTTTTATAAGAAGAAGACAAAAACATAAAATCGACTACATAAGAAAAACAAATAAAATATGTTTTTGAAAAGACTTTAGTTATCTTCTTTAATGAAATGATTCTTAATACAAGAAGAAGACAAAAACATAAATCGGCTACACATAAGAAAAACAAATAAAATATGTTTTTGAAAAGACTTTAGTTATCTTCTTTAATGAAATGATTCTTAATACAAGAAGAAGACAAAAACATAAATCGGCTACACATAAGAAAAACAAATAAAATATGTTTTTAAAAGGACTCTAATTACCTTTTTTTCATAACCATAGAATGTTGGCTTACTTGAAGTCATCATTCTCTCTACAAAGCATTAAATGCCTTCTGTAACAAATCCTTGTTAAATATCCTTCTCAAAGAATGTCGACCTTCTTTTTGGTTCTCATTCTCTCTGGAGACTTTGAAATACACAACATAAAGAAAACACTTGACATGACTATGTACAAATAAATATCTCAAAGCACTCATAGTACTTACACTCATTTAAAGTAAAGAAGTACTAATGTACCTCAAATCATTAATTAGAATAAAGACAAAACTACAACCCAACGTTCAATGTACTATTGTAAGAAATAGACTTTTTACATAAAATATGTATTACCTAAAATATTACAACGACTAGTGTACCCTCTATTTCACCTTTATGGAAAAAGGCATTCTCGAACTTCTCTAAAAGATGTTTTTGAAATGACCTAACACTTCACATTTCAAAAAGTTACAATTCCAAAATATAACGACTACTTTTTATAAGCTATATAAACACACACAAATAAACTATTCAAAAAAAGGGAATGAAATGGACGTGTGAGCTTACAAAGAGAAAAATTTCTATTCGTGATTTGAAAAGAGAGCCTTGAAAAAGAAAGAGAAAAAGAAAAAGAAAGAAAAGAGAAAAAGTCAAGTCCAACTCTTTGACAAAGAGTATCCTCTGAGTGACAAACAGAGCATTCTTAGAATCCTTCATTCGTGCATTCATATCATTCTGAAGGTTCTATAGGAAGTATTGTAACTCTGTTATTCACTATATTCCTTCTTTGTTTAAAGAAGTAGACCTCTGTGAAAGAGGGTGTTGCCCTTCTCTGTTGAGAGAAGAAGACCTCTTGGGAAGAGGGTGTGCCCCTTCTCTGTTGAGAGAAGAAGACCTCTTGGGAAGAGGGTGTTGTACTATTTATCCGGTGACTCAGATGTTATAGTGGAAATCTCAAGTGGTTTGCTTGGAGACTGGATGTAGGTCTGGATATTGACCGAACCAGTATAACTTCTGTGTTTTATGTGTTGTGCCTTACTGCTTAATTATTTTATTTTATCGATCATTATCATATTTCACTATTCACCCCCCTCTAGTGGAATTTCACATTTTTCAAGAGGACATATTATCATATTATATGAAATCAAATACGAAAGTGTATCATATTATGTGACATCAAAACAGAGTTTCTCAACACTCGCCCCTCGAGGTATCTTCCTTTTTCGGGTTTTGGTTAAACCTGAATCTCGTTCCAATGAGTTTTCCTTCGTTTTCGACAAGGTGTTTTCCTCCAGTCCCATCTTGGTTCTTCCCATCGAAGAATCCGTGCTTTGTATATTCATCCAGGATAGGATCCTACTTGAGCTTTATCTCACGAGGCATTCTCCAAAAATGTCCCATCAAGATCCTCACATATTCCTTTCCCCATTCAGGTTATTTTGAGATATATTTGTCCCATCCAGGTTAAGGGCTAAACCTGAGTCATTCTGAAAAGTTGATCTTGTCTCACCCATGAGACTTGATCAAAATTCTTATTTTTCATCATTTCGGGATCTTCACTCAAATTCCCATCACAATTTCCTCATTTCTATCTATTCAGTCATATCATTTTCGAGGATTTCGTCTCCCCCCAAGCCATTCAAGATAAGGTATTAAGCCTAAAACCATGTCTTTCAAATAAATTCTTCCACACCCAGTTCAAATCTGCTGACTGGGGCATTTTCAAAATTTGGAGTGTTATCTTTGCCACTAAGCTCGGCTTTCGACCAGCTTAGTAGCAAAGAGGGGCATTTGTGAACACCCCAAAATTTTCAAAATCTTTTAAATATTCCCTTTTTGACCCTAAATTCATCTTTGAGTAAATGAGTCATTTTAAATCTAAATTCTAGTTCATTCCTCACACTTTACTGAAATTAAATTCATTTTATATGTTTAAATTGATTTCGGATCTGGATCCATTGTCCAGATCCAAATCTGAGTCTCATTGTCCAAATTTTAAATTAAAATTACAGAAAATACCAAAAATAGTTTTTAAATAGCTTGGACAATCCATCCGACATCCGTTTGGATCCATCACGTGTATTTCTCGATTCGAGTTTCAAAAACTCAAACATTTTCTCAAAACTCGGGTAAAAACCCTTTCTTCTGAAGAAATTTTCCCCAAAATGGCCTGAAATTCTCAGAAAAATACTTTTGTAAATATTTCTTAGAAAACTACAAAAATTTAGTGTTTAATCTTTGTTTTCCTATAAAATCTTAGATTTTTGTTCCAAAAATACAAAAAAATGAAAAAAATAATACAAAAAAAAAAATTTGGAAAGCAAATGGTTTTAAAGCTTGAAAGAGTTGAACTTTGCTAGAAACCTCATTTTAAAACCACTTTTCAAAAATTTTCTTAAGAGGAGGCCTCTCTTTGGAATTTGGAAAAAAACTTCAAACGGCCACATTTCATTCGCGCCTTTGATCACTCGGGGATCTCCTTCTACCATTCATCTTCAACCAATAGCCCCTTTCTCGAATGCTCCTCTTCACCTTTAAAAAGGGATCACGCAGGAGGGAGGGAGGATCTGTCTTCACCTCTCCTGGCTCAGGTATCATCCATTCTTCATCCCTTCTTCTGCTTTCACTCCTCCTTACTTCCAGAATTTCTCTGTTTGGTTAAAGCAGCTGACCATTTCACAAAGCAAGGCCACGGTGAGTGACCATCTTCCTTCTTTCTTTTTCTTTTAGAATTTTGGTTTACCGCATTTTTGCATATCAATTGAATCCTCCTCACCCCCCTTTCCGTCTTCCTTCCCTTTTAATATTTTGTATAGCCTTTATAATTTAATCATGCTCTTCTCATTTTTTTTTTAAAGCACAAAGGTAGGATCGACCTGCATCTAGCAGGATCGACCCTACCAATTGCTATATCAATGGAGCAATCGTCTCCAACATCTATTTAGGACTTTCATCTGCGTTTATAGCATATTTTGTTTATTATCTATATAGATGCCATCACCATAAGACCCATCAACGGGTTATCATGTTGATCCATCCATTACCATGTGTCACTTCACAGTAAAACCCCAAACGCATCTCATTGTCATTTTAAGTAGATTAGGATTTTTTATTTTTGTATCAATTTCCCTTATGTTTTCTGACTTCTTGCTTGCATTTTTCATCTACTTTGTGGCAGTTTTATTTTCTATGCTGATTTTTTTTGTTATTATTATTTATATCTCGAATCTACTCATTTATGTTCTTCTTCCCACCATTAGCATCTGCATTTTTTTTTTTAAACATCCCCTGCTCACGCACGATGGCTGAAACATGAGCTTCAAATCCAAGCTGCCATGAAAATCGATGGTGAATTCGCTGTGAAACCCAAGATCTGGTTCCATTCTGGTACCAGATTGGGTTTCACTGGGAAAAACCCCTCAATAGTCTAGGAAATCACTCTGAGCGACCATACTAAAATCGGGTCATCTGAAGGCACTCGAAGATCGTTTATAGTCTTCTACAGTCTGCCTCTCTTCCGATTTATGCATAAGGTTATGAATATCCGAAATCGCAGCAAAGAGCCAAACAAGCCACGAGTTTTGACAATCTGGTATGAATCTTCCTCTTCTCCCCTTTAAATTTTATTGTTCTGCTCCGTCAAAGCACTCATTGTAATGTAGGTCTGCATACATTTTTTTTTTTTATATATAGATCTCTTCTTGAAGTTTCTTGGTCTGGTCATGATCACGCTACTATATTTTAGACTCAGAATCCCATGGCAATTCGTCATTTCATCTTTATAATTTCATGTATATCTGCATTTTTTTTTATATATATATGCCTTCATTTTCAGAGTATCAATCCAGCCTATTATTCATACCTTTTTTTTTGGTTTTCCTTATGATTTGTTCTTCTGCCATTTTTTATTTTATTTTATTTTCTGTTACATCTTCGATGGTTCTCACTTCATTCGGCATCCTGTAATTCAATCAATCCTTCTGGGTTCACGAGATGTATCCCTCGCTTTATGTCATAGGTGATTCTCGTATCCCTTCTATGCCCCATTTTCGAATGTATCTGATCTGAATATGCAGGTCACATACTTTATCTATGGTGCCATCTGTTTTTCAATCCCCACGTTTATCCTGAATTGAGCGTGATTGCCCAAAGCCTTGTTTCCTTGAATATCTCCTGTAACCAGCATGCTCAAAATACTTCAGCTGGATTGGGTCATCTCCAGAACTTAAAATGATCTTGTTCACACTCAAACCAGCCACTTACCTATATACTCAAGAGAGAGAGAGTGATAAATTTTGGGGAGAGGGAAATGGCTCATTGTTTGCTGAGAGACGTGGAAACTGATGGCTGGGAGCGCTCCGACTTCCCCATCATCTGCGAATCCTGCCTCGGCAACAACCCTTACAGTCGAAGGACAAAGTCAAATTTTGACCAGGAGCTCAAGATGCAAGATACAAGAAGGCAGAGATTTGCCAAACATGCTCTAAGCTAAAAAAATATGTGTCAGATGTGCCTTCTGGACCTTGCGTATGGGCTGCCTGTGCAAACTCGCGATACAGCTCTGTCGATAAATTCAAGTGATTCTATTCCAAGAAGTGACGTCAATAGGGAATACTTTACAGAAGAACATGATCGCAAGGCCAGAGCTGACATCAATTATGAATCCTCGTACGGCAAGGCACGCCCTAATTATACTATATTGAAGTTTCACAGGACCACTCCATATTATGAAAGGAATTGAGCACATGTTTGTAGTTTCTATGTACGAGGTGAATGCACGAGGGGTGCTGAATGTCCATATCGGCATGAGATGCCAGAAACTGGAGAGTTATCTCAGCAGATCGTTACTATGGAATGAATGATCCTGTTGCATTGAAACTTCTGAACAAGACAGTAGAAATGCCATCTCTTGTTCCTCCTGAAGATGAGAGCATAAGGACACTTTATGTTGGTGGGATGGATCCTCGGGTCACAGAAGAGTACCTCAAAGACAATTTCTATGCATTTGGTGAGATTGAATCGATAAGGCTAGTGCCTCAGAGGATATGTGCTTTTGTTATATACACAACTAGAGAAGGTGCCGAGAAAGCAACAGAAGAATTATCAAACAGGCTTGTCATAAAGGGGGTGAGGCTAAAGCTAATGTGGGCAAAGACTCAGGCTCCAAAGCCAGAGTCAGAAGCCCAAGACGATAAGGCTTCCAAACAGGTGGTGGCTCATGGTGGCATGCTTCCAAGGTCACTGATATCTCAACAGCAGAATCAACAGCTTCAGCCACCAGGAAGTAAGCAGTAGCACATCAAGTGGATCAACAGAAGGGCAAGAGAAACAAAAATGGCAGCAGCTGCCACAGCAAGGATCCTACATGCCTCCAGATGGTCCCCACTTCTTTTATTCAGCATCACCTCAACATGGTCAATATCCACCATTCTACCCACCTTACCACATCACCTGTTCCGATATGTCGGCAATTTAGTGAAGATGATATTCTGCCAATTGTTTTACTTTATCTGATTATTGATTTATCTGAAGACAATTTGTGTGATGCATCAGGTGGTTTGCTTACTTGGTACATTCATAGCACATGCCAAAGTCATCTTTTTCCAAGTGGAAGCTTAATACAGTCGACTAAAAGTAAGGTAAGAGACAGGAAGTCCCGATCTCTGTTGAAACGGAAGAACAAAGAATATGAAGATATGCCTCTCCAATCCCAGTGCACCGGTGCAACTGTACTTTATAGCAACATCCATATAGCATTCATTGCTAGTTTTACTTCTCATTCATAACCCTGTTTTGCTGCAAATCAAATTCCCTGCTAAACTCATCGTTTTCACATACGTTAAAAGTATTTTTCTAAGGCAGGTAGTCACCAAGTCACATCTCACAGCCTCCATTACTACAAATTGCACTGCATCTCTTTTCCGTTGCTTCTCCAACATCACATCCACTGACCGACAACCTACTTACATCACATAGCCCCTTTCATAGTGTTCAATTTGCTCCTTTCACTCTTCCCAGCCCAGCCACCTGTGGGAACCCCTTTAACCTTCAGATGAAGTTTTCAGTTGTATATAATATTTCTTCTCCCATCTAGCTCCAGCCATTCACTATACAATATTTCCCACCATATGTCGTATATATTCACTCAATCTCCCAGCTACACATATGTCTATGTCATTCACTCTCATAGAATCACTTTACATTGTATATCTCCTTCTTTGTTGTAATTCTTCTTCATCAACACCTATGCTGCCTATACATAATGTGTGATATATACATATATATATATATATATATATATATATATATATATATATATATATATATATATATATATATATATATATATGATTATACATATATCTATATATATATATAGATATGCTTGTATATATGAATACAAGTCTATATATATCCCCTCCCATCTTCTTCATCATATACATCTTGGCATATGAGTATTTTACCATTGACATCTATATACAATTTTGTTCTATTTTCATACTAATGGAATGTTTTACAGGGAATACGAGGAAAAGATCATTACCTGGAGTTGTAAATTCAATTTTATATGTTGTAATAAGATAGGACTTAATGAGAATTTACATTTCCAGCTTTTAGATAGAATGAAAGAGCATTATAAATATCATAAATTGTTTATTTTCATACTTTCTTTCTTTATTTCTCAAAAAAAACTCAAAAATGGGACCACGAATGGCACGTGCACCATTTCGTAAGAGGTAAATTAATCCTAAGTTGATGATTTGCATCAATGGCCATAGTCAGGATGTAAACAAAACTTAGGATTTTTATCTTCTATGAAATAATATTGGATCCACACTGGATCCGTTTTCAAAATTCATCATATTTTCCTTAAATATTTTCTTCTTTTATCAGAATTTAACTTAAAATTAACTCAAAATATATACCAATGGCCATAGTCAGGATATATTGAGGGTTAATTTCATTTTAAACTCTATAAAAGCACCAAAATGTGTTTCATTCTTCATATGAATTTAAATATAGATTATTATATAATGCATTCAATGACCATAGTCAGGGATGTATTATATCTTCAATCTTGTTTTGATTCATTTAAAGAATGGAATAGCTTTTCAAAAATCCAATTTCAAACTCTTTAAAATTCATTCATCATTTAGGATAGAATTACATCACATTTTCAAAATTCTTTTCCATAAATCCAAGTGATTTCCTTCAGATATCTTCTTCACTTCTCAAATCAATTTTCAACTCTCGTAATTTCAGATATCATTTTCAGATTCTAACTTTAAATTCGAAGTCAAAATTTGACTTTGAAATTCATTTGTATATCCCAAATTCAAACTTCAAAATTCAAGGTCTAATTTGACTTTGAAATTCATTTGTATATTCAAGATTCAATTTCTGAATTTCATTTTCCAAAATTCAAAATTGGAAACTATGATTCACCTTCTGATCCCAAATTTTAACTTCAAATTCAAAGTCCAATTTGACTTTGAAATCCATTTGTATATCCAAAATTCAAAACCTAAAATGAAATTTCAAAGTTCAAATAAACTTCAAAACTTCTGATTCATCTTCAAATTCAAAACCAAGTTCATCTTCAAATCCAAAAATCAAAGTTTGAGATTGATCCTGAATCTTAAAAGCTTGGCCTTTTCTAAGTTTTAAAATCAATCTGGGTTTTCAAAACCCAGATCCATACTTAAAAGTCCCATTTTTGGACTTTCAAAAACTCAAATCTAAAATTAGATCAACTTGGATCCAGTTTTCTAAATACAAATCTACCTTTGGATCTTAGACTTCAGATCCAATCCCATCTTGGGATCCAGAACCCAAGTCTACTTTGGATCTCAAACTTCAGATCCGAAATCCATCTTAGGGTCCAGAGTCCAACTTCACTTTGGATCTCAGACTTCATATCCAATTCCATTCTAGGATCCAGAACTCAATCCCACATTGGATCTCAGACTTCAGATCCAATTCAATTTTAGGGTTCAGAATCCAATTCTACATTGGATCTCAGATCTCAGATCTTAAATCCATTTTAAGATCCAATTCCATTTCAAAATTTAGATTTCAAATCCAAGTCCATTTTCAGATCTCATTGGAACTCTCTAAATCCATTTCTATTTTTAAATACCATTTGATTTTCTCAGATCCATTTTGAGATTCAAATTCAATATCACTTCAAAATTTCATCTTCTTCTTCTCCTAAATCCATAATTAAATTCAAAGTCCATTTCTGACTTTGAAACTTCATTTCCTTTCATTTCAAAGCTTCAAATCATTCTTTCTCAAAATCAAGATTTATTCTTCCAACTTTGATTTACTTCAAAGACTTAGAACTTCTCTGATCTATCTCAAGTTCCAAAGTTAGATTCAATCATTTCTTCACTCCCTTATCAAGTTCATCTCAGAATAACTTGGAAATTTTCAAAACATCTTTCAAAAGAGCATACATCCTTGTATTGCACAAGCATGATTCTTTGTGCATTTAGATCTTTAGGATAAACTCTTAAATGATTTTTAGGCAAAGTAAAAGGCGTAGATTCGATCCTTGGTTCGATTACCCCTGGTAAAGGCGCCAGGAACGGTCGAACCTTGTACCGACGAGCGAATTCCGTCTCTCCATTTTCCCGCAAATAAATTTCAAAACGGAGGCGAGTTTATTTTCTAAACATTTTCAAATCAAGGTCAAGTGAAACCCCGCGAAAGAATTCCTCTCTCCTCTCTTCTTTCCTTTCTCTTCTCTCTTTCTTTTCTGTCTTTTATTCTTCTTCCTTCAAAAAGGAGGAAAATAAAGGTTAGAAAGGAAAAGAGAAGGAAGAGAGAGAAACCACAAGAGAGGAAAAAATTTTGCGATGATCACAGTAACCCACGTACTAACTTGTCTTTAGCTAATTTAGACATGTATTTGGAGTTGACATGACCCATTCTCATGTGCCATAAGTGTTGAGTGTCATTATTAGCTATAAGGCAATGTTCAGTAATGTTTTCTAGGTATAATTCATATATATTATTTCTTCTTATACCCTTTAAAATGATGTTTTCGTTGGTGTCTGTTATAAGGCATGCATCATGTTTAAAGCTAACATTGTAACCTGTGTCACACATTTGACTAATACTTAGAAGGTTATGTTTTAAGCCTTTAACAAGGAGAACGTCTTTGATAAGAGGTTTATCAATATTACCAATATTACCAATACCAATTATCAAACCTTTGTTGTTATCTCCAAAGGTGACAGTTCCTCCTTCTTTATGATGAAGAACAGCAAAAAGATCTGGATGTCCTGTCATGTGTTTTGAACATCCACTGTCTAGTATCCATCTATTCTTCTTCTTTGGAGCCTGCAAAACATTCAGTAAAACTTTTTTTTGGTACCCAGTCGGGTCCCTTTTTGTTAGACTTTGGAACCCATAACCATTTTGATTTGGGTTTGTCTATAACTTTAGAGGAGTTGAAGGAATTAAAAATATAATACTCCTTTTTAGGTTCAGAAGAACCTTTGACAAAAGTGGTCTTTTGATTCATACAAGAAGATTTGTTGAAATAAGAGTAGCCAATACCATTCTTGTAGAAAGAGACTTTTTGAGAGAATAAAAGTTTATCCAGGTTCTCTTTTCCTTTAGTAAATTTGAAAACCGTTTTCATAAGGTTCTTAATTTTATTTTTTAATTCTGAAATTTCTACTTGCAGATTTTTAGTCTTAGAGTTAGTAGAAGAGATTTCAGAAGTAATCAGAAAAATTTTCTTTTGTAACTCAGAATTTTCAATACTGAGTTTTTTATTTTTCAGCATAAGCTCTAGATTTTCAGATTTCAAATGTTTACTTTTGAGAATCGTTTTCCTTGATTCTTCAAAAAGTTCCTGAAAAGCATTTTGAAGTTCTTCAAAGGAGAAATCAAGGGATTCACTTACAGAGCTTTCTGCCATGAAGCACATGTTGGCGGTTTCTGCTTTATCATCACTTGACTCTTCACTTGTGGATGGTTCTGAATCATCCCATTGAGCATGCAGAGCCTTTTTCTTGAAGAACTTCTTCTTTGGTTCCTCAGTCTTGGATTTTCTTTTGAGAAGAGGACAATCACGTCTCAAGTGACTTGGCTTATTATACTGATAGCACATGGAATCTTCCTTAGGGTCTTTTTTTTCCTTGTGCTTATTTGGAAGCCGGTTTTTCTTATGAAGTGCTAGAATTTTCTGGTGAGTAGCGCAATTTCAGATTCTTTTTTTGAGTCCTCATTCTCAGAAAGAGCTGTGAAGGCTAGAGTTTTCTTTAAAGGTTGTTTCTCTTCCCTTCTTTCCTTCATATGGACTTCATAGGCAATAAGATTCCCTATTAAGTCATCCAGGGTAAGCTTGGATAAATCTTGAGCTTCTTTAATAGCAGTAGTCTTTTTCTCCCAATCAGTTATGAGAGATCTCAAGATTTTCTTCACCTTATCTGTCTGGGAATGAGTTACACCCAGAGATTTCAGATCGTTGGTGATGTTGGTGAATCTGGTGAACATCTCTGTGATGGGTTCATCTTTGTTCATTTTGAACAACTCATATTTTCTGACAAGAGATGTGATTTTGGCTTCTTTCACTTTGTTGGTTCCTTCATGAATAACCTTCAGAGAATGCTAAATATCATATGCAGATTCACAAATAGATATTCTATTGAATTCATTCTGATCAATGACACAATATAAGGCATTCATAGCCTTTGCATTTAGGTTTGCCATTTTCTTTTCTTCATCAGACCATAAGCTATAGTCTGCGGATGAAGATATGTATGGATGCTCAACAATTTTCCATACAGCAAAATCTATGGACTTGAGAAATATAGCCATTCTGCATTTCTAGTATCCATAGTTGGAGCCATTGAAGAAAGGAGGACGAGATGCATGTTGACCTTCAATATCACGAGCATAAGAGGTAGATGCCATTTGTGCTGGAAGACTTGTTATGTCGAAACCAACAAACCTGCTCTGATACCAAATGAAATTCCACTAGAGAGGGGGTGAATAGTGAAATACTAAATAGATTGATTTAATAAAAAAGAATGCAATAAGGCACACCACAAAAAAAAACAGAATTTATACTGGTTCGGTCAAAACCCTGACCTACATCCAGTCCCCAAGCAAACCACTTGAGCTTTCTACTATGACATCCGAGTTACCGGATAAATAGTACAACACCCTCTTCCTCAGAGGTCTTCGTCTCTCAACAGAGAAGGGGCACACCCTCTTCCACAGAGGTCTTCTTCTCTCAACAGAGAAGGGGAACACTCTCTTTCACAGAGGTCTTCTTCTCTCAACAGAGAAGGACAACACCCTCTTTCTTAGAGGTCTACTTCTTTCAACAAAGAAGGAATACAGTGAATAACAGAAAGTTACAATACTTCCTATAGAACCTTCAGAAGGATATGAATACACGAATGAAGGATTCTCAGAATGTTCTGTTCTTTTCACTCAGAAGATACTCTTTGTCAAAGAGCTATTCTTGACTTTTTCTCTTTCTTTTCTTTTTCTTTTCCAAGGCTCTCTTTCAAATATCAAATAGGAGTTTTTCTCGTTGTAAGCTCACATGTCCTTGTAAAATAATTAGTTTGATTGTGCTTATATAGCCTTAGAAAAATAGTCGTTGCCTTTTTGAAATGATAGTATTTTTGGGATGTGAGATGTCAAGTCATTTCAAAAAACATCTTTATGGATTTTCGAAAAAGTCTTCTTTCTATAAAAGTAGTATTTGGGGTACACTAGTCGTTGTAATATTTTAGGTATGATATATTTTATGTAAAAAGTCTTTTTCATACAATAGTACATTGAACGTTGGATGTGTAAGCCATCATGTAGATTTGTCTTTATTATAATTAATGATTTGTAGTACTTAAGTATTTTATTTAGAAATTGTCACTTCTTTACTTAAATGAGTGTAAGTACAATAAGTGCTTTGAGATCTTTATTTGTAAATAGTCATATCAAGAATTGCTTTATGATGCATTTTTCAATGTCTACAGAGAGAATGAAGACTTTAAGCAAGTCGACATTCTTGAGATGGATTAAAATAGTTATTTCTAGAAAGAGTTGTAGAGGAGGTATTTAATGTTTTACAAAGAGAATGATGACTTCAAGTAAGTCGACATTCTTGAGTTGTAAAAAGGTAACTAAAGTCTTTTCAAAACATATTATATTTGTTTTTCTTTGTCTAGCCGATTTCTATGTTTTGTCTTTTTCTTACATAGTTGAAATCATTTCTTTTTATTTCTTTTCAAGTTGTCTTATACATGATAGAAGGTACAATTATTGCTTTTTGAAATCATGAGATAATATATCATGTCAAAATACCTTTTCCATGAAGGTTTGTAGGTAGGTACAATTATTGGTTTTCAAAATAGGTGCTTTTTGAAACTATCGTATACTTTTATGAAATATAGCTTTTGGGAATGAGTGACTTTTATGATGAAGTATGTAATATGCATGCTTCTGAAGGTTCTCTTACATATGACTCTAAAGAAGAAAAAAGTCTTCATCTTGAGGTAGCCGATCTCTTTAGATGATCTTTAGGAATGCATGGCTCATCAAGCTTTTTCTTCAAGGAGTATGATTGCACCACGGTTGTACTTGAACAGAAGGTCTCCATCCTTTTTGGGTGAGATATCCTTGTATCAAATACTCGTTAGATACATGGCAAAGCATATCCAGTCATAATATAACATTTTTCAAGAAGACATATTATCATATCATATTAAATCAAATATGACAGTGTATCATATTGTGTGTCATCAAAATATAGTTTCTCAACATTCTCCCCCTTTTTGATGATGACAAAATATGCTCCCCCTGTCAAAAAGACAATATGCATAGTAATGATAATATCATAAAAAAAATGTCAAAGAGTATTTTTCTCCTATTAGAGACAGGTTTTCTCCCCCTTTGTCATGGACAAAAAGGAGGGGATCAGAGTAAGTAGAGTTATTACAGACCAAAAAAAATAGTTAAAGTTATTACAGACGACAAGAATGAAGAGTTCATTTTGAGCCGGATGAGGGGTGAAACTTCCTTAGTAATTCATCTTGGCCGATTTGTAGTGATGCTTGACTCTTGAGGAGATCCTGGGTGTTCTGGACATTGACAAGTGTTGAGAAGATGTCAAGGTCAGAAGTTGCTGCTTGATCTGCTTCTTGAGGGCCGTCGTCGTCAGAGTTTAGGTGAGAGGACTCTACCTCATGGAGAGAGGAGTCATCAAACATGCGGTTGGAGTGATAGACGACATCGGTTGCAAGAGGTATTTGGAAGAATTCAAGAATGAGGGTAATGAAGTACCCAAATGGAAGATTCTGAAAGGAACAAAAGTTAATCATGTTGTGGAAGATGACACTGGACCAGTTGATGGGAAAGGCACAGAAGATTGCATAAAGAAGAAGGGAGACTTCATTTGCAATAAATCCCCTAGAGGGCGACTTAGGGACTATATTGGAGGAAAGAATTTTGGACAGTAACAGTGCATGAGGCTTTAAGTTGCTTTCATGCCACAGAAAGTGGGTGGAGCGAGTAGAGAGGAGGACTTTCTTAAACACGGATTGGTCGAGAGGAACAATGTTGGGAAGCTCAATCCCGTAGGAAGATATGTTTAGAATGTAGCCTATCATATACTTTTATGAAATGTAGCTTTTGGGAATGAGTGACTTTTATGATGAAGTATGTAATATGCATGCTTCTGAAGGTTCTGTTACGTATGACTCTAAAGAAGAAAAAAGTCTTCATCTCGAGGTAGCCGATCTCTTTAGATGATCTTTAGGAATGCATGGCTCATCAAGCTTTTTCTTCAAGGAGTATGATTGCACCACGGTTGTACTTGAACAGAAGGTCTCCATCCTTTTTGGGTGAGATATCCATGCATCAAATACTCGTTAGATACATGGCAAAGCATATCCAGTCATAATATAACATTTTTCAAGAAGACATATCATATCATATTAAATCAAATATGACAGTGTATCATATTGTGTGTCATCAAAATATAGTTTCTCAACAAAACCCAATCTTATCTTCAAAACTCCATTTAGATTTCTGAAAATCCAAATTCTACCCTGATTTCATACTTTAAATCTGGAATTCAATTCCACATCAAATTTCATCTCCTCTCCTAAATCCAGGTCTAAAATTTAAATTCAAAGTCCATTTTCTGACTTTTGAAGCTTCATTTCTTTCTCCCTCAGCTTCAAAATCATGCCTTTCAATTCAAATTTATTTTTCCCAACTCTGATTAATCGAAAGACTTAGAACTTCAAATATCTTTCCTGATCCATCTCAAGTTCTAAGTTAGATTCAACCATTTCTTCACTCCATTATCAAGTTTATCTCAAAAAACTTAGAAATTTTCAAAACATTTTTTTTCTAAAAAGAGCATACATTTTTGCATTCACACACGCATGATTCTTTGTGCATTTAGACTTAGAATAAATTCATAGATAATATTTAGGCAAAGCAAAAAGGCATAAATTCGATCCTTGGTTCGATTATTTCTGGTAAAGGCACCAGAAACGATTGAACCTCGTACCAACAAGCGAGCCATGTCTCCCAATTTTTCTGCAAAATATTTTAAAACGGAGGCGAGTAATTTTTCTAAAATATTTTCAAATCAAGGTCAAGTGAGACCCCACAAAAGAGCCCCTCTCTCTCTCTTCTCTTCTTTTCCTCTTCTCTCTTCTTTTCTTTCTTTTTTTTCTCTCTTCAAAAAGGAGAAAATAGAGGTTGGAAAGAAAAAGAGAAAAGAAGAGAGAGAAAATACAAGAAGAATTTTTTTTGTGATGATCACAATATGGCGCCAACTGAGTGGGCCCACATCAGATTTTAGAAAATTTGAAATAAACACTAAAAACAACTTTGAAAAGGGGTTAAAATCAATAATTGAAATTCAGAATTTTGGAAAATAGAGTCTCAAGCGAACTAGAACTCCGGGTTAGAGTCCTGAAATTTTAGGACTCTGAGATTTTGGATTTTAAAAGCTAAATGAAGGAGTTTTTGAAAGATTTTATCAAAAATGGTGAAACAAGTCAAAAAATACAGTCAGGGTTAGACTCCTAACTCAATTAGAACTCTGAAATAGTGTCCTCAATTAACTAGACTCTGCAAAATGACCTAATTTTTGAAAAAACAAATGAAAATGAATGAAAATAGAGGTGAAAACAAACTTCAGAATGGACTCATGACTAGATTAGGACTTTGGGACAGAGTCCTGATCGGACTGAAACTTTAGATTTTTTTGGTATTTTCTGAAAAACAGATGAAAGAACTTGTGAAAACAATAACTAATATTGAAATAAAACAGAGTTCTAATTCAACAGAGACTCTGAGGACAGAGTTTTAATTGAACTAGGACTCTCAGATTTTTGGATTTTCTGAGAAGATAAATGAGAGAATTTTGAAAAACAGTTAAAATGGGATAAAATTGAAGTTTTGGTTCAGAGTCCTGACCTGATTAGGACTCTGAGAAAGAGTCCTGATTCGATCAGAACTCTAAGAATTTTTGGTTTTCTGATAAGCAAATGATGAAATTTAGGCAAAGCTTTTGAAAACCAGTGAAAATGAAGTGAGAAAATCAATTTTGGATAGAGTCCTGATTCGATCGGGACTCTGGGGTAGAGTCCTGATTTGATCAGGACTCTGAGATAAAACCGCAGAATTTTGAAATTCTTTGATAAAAGTGTAACAGTTTTGATAGATGGAAAGATTTTTGAAAGATTCTCTCAAAATTGAAATCAAGATCAGAGTCATGATCCAACTAGGACTCTCTGAACAGAGTCCTGTTTTGACTAAAATTCTAAGTTTTTGACTCCTCTTTGAAAGATTTTGAAAGATTTGATTAAAAACAGGTAAAAATAGTGACAAAAGACAGAGTCCTAATCCGATTGAAACTCTGAAGAAGAGTCCTAATCCGACTAGGATTCTTGAAGAAGAGTCCTAATCCAACTAGGACTCTGGGATTTTGGCCAAAACGGAAGATTTTGAAAGGTTTTCTCCAAAACAGGTAGAAAAGGTAGTAAAAAGTAGAGTTCTGATCCGACTGGGACTCTGGAAAAAGAGTCCTGATCCAACTAGGACTTTGAGATTTTGGCCAAAATGGAGGAAACTATCAAGGGATATGACCATAACTGGTTTAAAATCAAATGGTGTTTTAAAAAGGTTCAAAAAGATTCAAACAAATGAAAATACAGAGTCCTGATCCAACTAGGACTCTAAAATTTTTGAGAAATTTGATAAATAAAGAAATCCAGAAGCGACACCACCTAAATGGGTCTCATCCAAGAATCGAAATCAGTTGAAAATTGAGTTTAAAACAAATCCAGATTGTTTTCTCAGAAAACATTTCAAAATATAAGATCCTGGGGGTTGGCGAGTGGCAGAATGTTGATTAAAAACCCAGGTTTTAAAATTGATTTCTAAAGAAAAGTTTTTTTTTTTAAACTCGAATCTGGATTAAATATTTTGAAAACAGGAGTGCTGGATCTCGAAAATGAGATGCAATGACATACAATACTATGCAACACAATGAAATAGTATGTCAAATATATGCAATAACACATGAAATATATAAGCACTGGATGAGGGTGAAAATTTGAGGTGTTTACAATCACCGGCAACACAAAAGCAACATGCTACGACAAACATTGTAGGTGTTCTCATCACCAAGAACAACTGGGGATCGATAGCATCCTCCAACGGGATACACAGAGGCTCAACTGACACAGACAAGGCTTTAGCCTTCTGTCCAAAAAGGTCATATCCGAAAAGATACCCTTTTGTTAAAGACAGGGTCATGAACAATTCCAACAAGTTGGAAAAGAGAAAACACTCACTTAGAGCCTTACACGATGATTCTCATCAAACTACATCATCTTTATCAACACAATGAGGAACGAGAAGGGCGAACTACGCAAGTAGTTCCCTAGGTCTCAGTCATGAGCTTCAACTCCCGCAGGAGTCTACTCGAATTAGCTTGGGAAAGTATTTTCACAAGCGTAAATGTAGTTTGTCTGGCTGTCTTAGCGTTGTCTATAGTTACAGATAACCTGCATCTTCTTTGTTAGTACGTTTCCAGTCTCAATTGTAACCTTGTAGCACCGAAACGCTAGCGTCACTCAAACCAGTCACCTTCACCCACTTACCACACTTGCATTTTTCAAGCACCTACATTATCACTGCAATCCCCACAATGTTGCCACCATCTACAGCCCCATTACACCACATTTAAAAACCATGTGTTACTTCACTGCACTACATAGGTACACGTAGTTTGTGCACAGCACATCACTATGCACAACTCTGCACTGCTGTGTATTTTTCACTTATGGCACATGGTCACCACAGCATTGCCACACCACCAGCTGATGTAACCCTCCAGCTTTCTTAATCCACCTTCAACAGTCCCACCTACTTCAACATTCATGGTTGCACTTCTACCACTCCATTTGCATTTCCTGCTAACCACCTCCTGTGCCTATCTTCTGAAATTCACCTGCAGGAATTGATCAACAAGCCAATTTGCTGTGTTGCTCCATGGATCTACTATTACATTAACCTATCGAAATGGATATGTTGGCTGAAATCACTGTCGACTGATTTGCTGCTAAAGGGTTCATAAGTCTGCTCTTATAGGGAAATCCCCTGGTTTGCTAAAGTGATTTTAACTTGTTATAAAAGCACATGTTGAGTTATTGATTCCACCATTGAACTTTCTGTGGCAAAATGCATGGACATTTCATTTGAAATCATATCCTTGATTTGTTGTGTAGTTGTATCTTTGCACTTCCCACTCCTTCACAACCAAAGCAGTGATAATCACTGCTGTAGCTTCCTTGCATCTACAGCAGTGTCAAGCACTGCTGTAATAATTGTTTGCATCTATACCAAGCATTGTTGTAATAGTTTTATGCATCTACAACAATCCTCTGAGTTGTTGTAGCTTCATACTTCCTACAGCAATTCGGTGAATTGTTGTGAGCCGCCTTCTTGCCATTCACAAGTGCACTATGTCGTTTCATATGTATATAGCACATCTTGCACTTTGTCCACTGCATCTCATCCCTCTTCATGCGCGCTTCGTCAGTAGATATATGTATGGCCTTGGGCAGATAAATATAGACTTTCATTTAGTCTAAGGCATTGTATATGCTTTTCTCATATAGGACTTCATTAGCCTTAGGCAGATATATACATCTTTTTATTTAGCTTAAGGCATTGCATATGCCTTTTCCATATAAATCTCCATCATATTCACATACATATTTTTCCCTTAATGTAAGGCTTTCCATATAGATTTAAACATGAAAATAGCATTTTGTATATATATTCTCCATTAGAATAGGCATAAGCATGTGCATTTTGCATATAATATCTTCCATTTCCTTCTATATTTACATGGTGCTAACCCAGTTGTTTTGCAAAGAATATATCATTACTTGGAGTTTTAAATTCAATTTTATATGTTGTAATAAGTTAGGCTTTAATGAGAACTTTCATTTCTTGTTTTAGATAGAATGAATGAGCATTGTAAAATCATAAATTGATTGTTCTCATACTTTTCCTCATTTATTTTTCAAAATCTCACAATGGTGAAACACGAATGGCACGTGCGCCATTTCGTAAGAGGTAACTAGTCTTAAGTTGATGATTTACATCAATGGCCATAGTCAGGATGTAAACAAGACTTAGTGTTTTTATCTTTTATAAAATAACACTGGATCCTTTTCAAAAATCATCATATTTTCAAATATTTCTTACTTTTATTAGAATTTAACTTAAAATTGGCTCAAAATATATACCAATGGCCATAGTTAGGGTATATTGAGAGTTAATTTTATTTTAAATTCTATAAAAGCACCAAAATATGTTTCATTCTTCACCTGAATTTAAATATAGATTATTATATAATACATTCAATTACCATAGTCAAGGATGTATTATATTTTCAATCTTATTTTGATTCATGTAAAGAATGAAATATGATTTTCAAAATTCAAAATTCGAAATTTAAATTCATTCAGCATTTAGGATAGAATTGCATCATATTTTCAAAATTCTTTTCAAAATCCAAGTGATCTCAAATATCCTTCTTCAATCTCTATTTTTATTCATTCTTCTATCTTATTTCAAAGATTTAGATTTCAATTTCAAAGTCCAATTTGACTTTGAGATTTCAAAAATTCAATTTTATATTAAAAAATTCTGATTCAAATCAAATTTCAAAGTTCAAATTGACTTTGAAATTCTAAATTCATTTTATATTCAAAACTCCAATCAAATTCAAAGTTCAATCTAACTTTGAGATTCTTGATTCATTTTCTAAATTCCGAATTCAAGCTTCAAATTCAAAGTTCAATTTGACTTTGAAATTCATTTATATATTCAGAGTTCAAAATCTCAAATCAAAATTCCAAGTCCAAAGATAGATCCTAATCTCAACTTGGATCCAGATTTCCAAGTATAAATCTCCTTTCTTTGGATCTCAGATTATAGATCCAAAATCCATTCTAGGATCCCGAACCCAATTCTACTCTGGATCTCAGACTTCAGATCTAAATCCATCTTAGGATCCAGAACCCAATTCTACATTTTAGACTTCAGATCCAAGGCTACTTTAGGGTCCAGAATCCAATTCCACTTTGAATCTCAGACTTCAGATCCACTCCATTTTAGGATCCAGAATTCAACTCTATCTTGGATCTCAGACTTCAGATCTAAATCCATCTTAGGATTCAGAACCCAATTCTACATTGGATCTTAGACTTCAGATCCAAGTCCACTTTAGGGTCCAGAATCCAATTCCACTTTGGATCTCAGACTTCAGATTCAAATCCATTTTAGGATCCAGAACCCAATTCTATATCGGATCTCAGATTTCAGATCTTAAATCCATTTTTAGATCCTATTCCATTCCCAATTCTAGATTTCAAAATCTAATTCCATTTTCAGATTTCATCTGAAATTCCTAAATCCATTTCTATTCTTAAATGCCATTTGATTTTCTCAGATCCATTCTAAATTTCAAATTCAATGTCACTTCAAAATTTCATATTCTTCTACTAAATCCATGATTAAATTCAAAGTCCATTTCTGACTTTGAAACTTTATTTCCTTTCATTTCAAAGCTTCAAATCATTCTTTCTCAAAATCAAGATTTATTCTTCCAACTCTAAATCACTTCAAAGACTTAGAATTTCTTTGATCTATCTCGAGTTCTAAGTTATATTCAAACATTTATTCATTCCATTATCAAGTTCATCTCAGAACACTTGGAAATTTCCAAATCAAATTTTCAAAAAGAGCATACATCCTCGCATTGCACAAACATGATTCTTTGTGCATTTAGATTTAGAATAAATTCTTAGATAATATTTAGGCAAAGCAAAAGGCATAAATTCGATCCTTGGTTCGATTACCCCTGGTAAAGGCGCCAGGAACGGTCGAACCTCTTACCGACGAGTGAATCCCGTCTCTCCATTTTTCCCGCAAATATTTTCAAAACGGAGGTGAGTTAATTTTCTAAATATTTTCAAATTAAGGTCAAGTGAGACCCCGCAAAAGAGTTCATCTCTCTCTTCTTTTCTTTTCTTTTCTTTTCTTTTCTCTTCTCTTTTCTTTTTCTATCTTTTATTTTTTTCCGTTCAAAAAGGAGGAAAATAGAGGTTGGAAAAGGAAAAGAGAGAAACCATAAGAGAGGAAAATTGTTGCGATGATCACAATTTGTAAGTCAAATAATTCAGTCCTCGAACTGGTCATTCTCAAAACTCTCAATTCTAGATCCGGTTCTCGCACTGGCAATTTTCAAAATTCGATCTTCTGATAAAAGCTTTCTTTTAAAAACCTGAGTTTTGACTCAAATTTCCTTCTCTTTTTCAAAAACCCAACTCTCAGGTTGGTCCATCTTCTTTTTCTTTATTATCTGAGTTCCGACTCAGATTCTTCTCTCTTTTTCAAAAACCCAACTCTCAAGTTGCTCCACCTTCTTTTTTTAATATCTGAGTTTCGACTCAGATTCTTCTCTCTTTTTTAAAAACCCAACTCTCAAGTTGGTCCATCTTTTTTTTTAATATCTGAGTTTCGACTTAGATTCTTCTCTCTTTTTCAAAAACCCAACTCTCAGGTTGGTTCATCTTTTCTTTTTAAATATCCGAGTTTTGACTCAGACACTTTTCTTTTTAAAAAACCCAACTCTCAGGTTGGTCATCTTTTCTTTTTAAATATCCGAGTTCCGACTCGAACTTTGTTCTTTTTCAAAAAACCCAACTGCCAGGTTGAACCTTCTTCCAAAATCCAACCTTCGGGTTGATCCCTTCCAAATTTCAAGCTTCAAGTTTATTTTCTTCAAAATTCCTTCTCTTCCCCTTCAGGTTAAGGGATAAACCTGAGATTACCGTTTAGGATAAGGGATAATCCAAAAACCATTTATAGAAGCAGCGCAGCCTTCTATAATGGTCCTTCCAAATCCAGTTTAACACTGGTCCTTCATCAAATCCAATTCTCACATTGGTTCTTCCAAATCCATTTTAACACTGGTCCTTCATCAAATCCAATTCTCACGTTAGTCCTTCCAAATCCAGTTTAACACTGGTCCTTCATCAAGTCCAATTCTCACGTTGGTCCTTCCAAATCTAGTTTAACATTGGTCCTTCATCAAATCCAATTCTCACGTTGGTCCTTCCAAATCTAGTTTAACATTGGTCCTTCATCAAATCCAATTCTCACGTTGGTCCTTCCAGTTTAACACTGGTCCTTCACCAAATCCAATTCTCACGTTGGTCCTTCCAAATCTAGTCTAACACTGGTCCTTCAAAATTCCAATGTTTACATTGGTCTTTTAAAATTCCAATTTTCATAAATTGGTCCTTCAAAATTCCAGTTTTATACTGGTCCTTCAAATTCCAATTGGTCCTTCAAAATTCCAATTTTTACATTGGTCTTTCAAAATTCCTATTTTCTCAAATTGGTCCTTCAAAATTCCAGATTTATACTAGTCCTTCAAATTCCAATTGGTCCTTCAAAATTCCAATGTTTACATTGGTCCTTCAAAATTCCAATTTTCACAAATTGGTCCTTAAAATTCCAGTTTTTACATTGGTCCTTCAAATTTCAATGTTTACATTGGTCCTTAAAATTCCAGTTTTTACACTGGTCCTTCAAATTTCAATGTTTACATTGGTCCTTCAAAATTCCAATTTTCTCAAAATTGGTCCTTTAAATTCCAATTTCACGCTGGTCCTTCAAATTCCAATTGGTCCTTTTCAAAATTCCAATTTTCACAAATTGGTCCTTCAAATTCCAGTTTTTACACTGTTCCTTCAAAAATTCCAATGTTTACATTAGTCCTTCAAAATTCCAATTTTCTCAAAATTGGTCCTTCAAATTCCAGTTTTACGTTGGTCCTTCAAATTCCAATTGGTCCTTCAAAATTCCAATTTTCACAAATTGGTCCTTCAAATTCCAGTTTTTACATTGGTCCTTAAAAATTCCAATGTTTACACTAGTCCTTCAAAATTCCAATTTTCTCAAAATTGGTCCTTCAAATTCCAGTTTCACACTGGTCCTTCAAAATTCCAATGTTTACCTTGGTCCTTGAAAATTTCAATTTTCTCAAAATTGGTCCTTCAAATTCTAGTGTTTATACTATTCCTTCAAAATTCCAATGTTTACATTGGTCCTTCAAAATTCCAATTGCTCAAATTGGTCCTTTAAAAATCCAATCCTTTACCAAAATATGTTACAAAAAATCCTTTACCAAAATCCTTTTTACCCAAATCCATTTAGTTGGTCCTGCAAAATCCAATTTTTTTACTTCTCGAGTTTTCAATATCTAAAATTCTTACATTATTGCTTCTGAATTTCAACTCGTGGTCCTATCAAAATCTATATTGAGTGATTATTTCGCAAAGGATTCTAAAAAATTTTGTCAATTTGCTAAAAATATATGTTGATTTCAATACTCTGTTGCACAAAAGAATCACCTCGTATTACCTCTAGTATTCCTTCCAAAAAGGTGAAACTTTTTGCGAAAAATAATAAAATTCAGATCTTTTTCTCTGTTGATCAACCAAAAGGATCTAAGAAATATCCTTGGTATGATTAGCGAAAGAAATATTCAATGACGTTGAAAAGCTAGAAGCGAATCGATATTGATTATAGCCATGGCGCATGTTTTAAGACAATTTTCTGGCAATCAGGCAGTGGAAATATCCTGAGCGATAAAAAGAATCCACTTAGTCTATATCTCCTCATTCATTTAAGCTCCAATTAAATATCTGCAAAAGGGATCTCTCAATCATCGTCAAGTTGAAGACTTGTGGATGAGTTAGACCCTCGGGGTCAAAGAAGGTTTGGATCATCTCCGAGATGAAGGAGCTTGTGACAGATCCTTCCAGGGAAAGTTCAGATCACCGCCAAGTTGAAGGCGAATGCAATGAACCTCCTGAAAAACCCTAAAAGATATTTGATTTCTGCTATCATCTAAAGATTTTGACCAATGAGCCAATATCATCAGTATAATTCCTGAGAAAAAGAAGGATCAGAGCATCTCCAAGATGAAGAAGTTTGTGATGTACCCTTCCAAGAAAAAAAAAGTCATGACATCTTCGAAATGAAGGATGATGCAATAAACTTTCCCCAAAACCAAAGAAAGCTCAATGTCTCAAAAAGTGTGCCAAAAGATCATCATAGGAAAAGCCCCGGGATATCAAACTACCAAAATTGTCAGAAATCATCTTTTCTTATGCGAAATTCTTTCATCAATATCTTTTCACTACTTGCTTTTATGAAATTAAGAATATTTCTTCTCTATTCATACCAAGGAAATGAATAACTTTCTTGAAGAAACTCAACAACATAAAAATTTGAATCTGACTCTGGAATCCGGAAAGTTAACCTCCTTTTGGAGGAAATACTCTAGGTAAAAAGAGGGAATATCATTCGCACATATGTGCACACTTTCGAGCATTTGAATCAATTACAATTTCATCTTATTGGTGTGAACACCCCAAATTTTTCAAAAAATCTAAAAAATTCCCTTTTTGCCCTTGGCTTCCGTATTTTGAGTAAATTGAGTCATTTTCGATCTAAATTCCATCTATTTCTCAAATTTTACTGGAATCAAATCCATTTTCTATGTCTAACTCAATTTTGGATTCGGACCCAGTGTTAAAATCCAAATCTGAGCCTTGTTATTCAATTTTCAAATTGAAATTATAAAAGTATCAAAAATATTTTCTGAAGGGCTCAGACAGCGTATCCGGTATCCGTTTGGATACACTATCGTATATTTCTCGATTTGAGGTCAAAAACTCGAATATTTTTTCAAAACTCAGATCCAAACCCGTTTTTTGAAGAAATTTTAAAAGAACAAACTCGAATTCATAAAAAACCTCTCTTTTGTAAATATTTTCAAATATTTATAAAATTAATCTAAAATCTTCCATTTTCCCTTAGATTTTAGAACTTTATTTAAAAAAAAACACCAAAAAATATAAAATTTTGAGAAAATACAAAAAAAAATCGGTTTAAAAGTCTTTGAAAATCGTTTGTAGTGAGAACCACCTTTTAGAAAAATTTTCTTTAAAGAGAACCCTATTTTTGAAAAATTGAAAAACCTGCAACGGCCTTTCTCTCTCTTCTCTTTCCCGATCACGCTCTCGTTCGTCTCTCTCTCTCTCTTTCCATCTCTCTCTCTCTCTCTCTCTCTCTCTCTCTCTCTCTCTCTCTCTCTCTCTCTCTCTCTCACTCGCTTGATGGCCATCCAGTGATCGCCAACCTCCACATGCCTCCTTTCCTGCTCATCTCCAACCCCCCCGTTGCAGACTCTTCCTCCCCTTCTATAAGAAGGAGCACAGGGGAAGGCCCATCACATCCATCTTCTACATCTCCATGTGCTTCCTTCACATATCCATCTTCTACCCCTCCACGTGCTTCCTTCACACATCCGTCTTCACCCCAACACATTTCACGCTTCCTCTAAGACCGCTTCTTCACCCCTCCACGGCATTCTTCTCGATCTCTTTCCTCTTTATCTCCCTTCCTCCCTCTGGTGTTTCCTCTTCAACCAGTGGAAGATCGGTCGAACATCAGCAAAATCACAAGTAGGTAAGTAACTCACCTTCCTCCCTTTTCCTTCATACCGCTTACCCCTTTGCTGTTATATCCTATGCTCTTTGATTTGTCATAAGCGTTCTTCCCATTTTTCCTTGATTTTCTGTAGAGATTTTATCTTATCGTAGTCCTCTATTTCAATTTGGTTCTTCTTCATTTTCTTTTTCATCATAAGGCACCAAGGATGAGATCGACCTGCATATAGCAGGATCGACCCACCCTGTGCGACATCAGAGGAATCCCCCAATTCCAATAATTTTATGTTCTGTTTTTCTTCTTTTGTTTCCTCTTTTTCTCATTATTGAATTTCAGTAACTTATACACGACGATGCTCTCATTATCGCCTCGTGTATTACAACTTCAATGTATGTTTCTTTTTTTTTATTATTATTTTTTCCTTTTTCTGTTTGTCTTAAGCCCATCCAGCACTATGCTTCATCTCTTAGTTTTACATTTTGCAATTTGTTTCTGCATCTCGTTAATGTCTTGTTTCATTCTAATCTTCTTCTTCTACTTTTAATCTTCTTGTGGGTTTTCCGATCGTCTGTTTATATCAAAATTTCTATGCTAAATCTTGATTTCCTATTTGATATCATGATCTCTCTTCTTGATAGTCATTTTCCTGCTTTATTTTAATTATCTGTGATATTTTGATCTTTGTTTACATTTTTTTTTTCCTCGTCCATCTTGATATCTGGTTAAACATTTGATTTTCTGGTTCATGCCAGCCGTTGCATTGCATCTGCTTAACTAGCATCCCGATTTCATCACAGTCATTCATACTTCTTGGCAATTTCGTTTATCGTATCTGCTACTTTACTACAAAAAGATCATTTCCTTATCTAGTAATTAAATTCCATATATTCAAACGTTAAGATGCTTCAGGGCAATTGGGTAATGCGCATTTGAGAATTCAGACGTCAGGGTTATAGTCATTGCCAAATTCATTTACATAAACGTTGTTATAGGGGCTCACTCCACTCACACCTACCACTTAACACGCACGCTTGTCACCTTTCACAAGCACCTCCTGCCCCATCATTCGGTTTGCCTTCAGGATCACCTATGCAATTTGGTTATTTTGCTCATATTCGTCCTCCAAGAAAGTCTGCAATAGTTCCCGGCAAGAGTGCTGTAAACACCACAATTTTTTATCCTCATCCAGTGTTCATCCATTTCATGTGTCATTGCATATCATTGCATGCATTTGGCATATCATTTCATTGCATTGCATAGCATTACATCTCATTTTCAAGATCCAGAATTTTTATTTTCAAAATATTTAATCCAGATTCGAGTTTTAAAACTTTTCTTTCAAAATCGATTTCAAAACCTGGGTTTTATCCAACATTCTGTCATTTTCCAACCCCTAGGATCTTATATTTTGAAATGTTTTCTCAGAAAACAATCTGGATTCGTTTTAAACTCAATTTTCAACTGATTTCAATTATCAAATGAGACCCATTTAAGTGGTGTCGCTTCTGGATTCCTTCATCTATCAAAAATCTCAAAAATTTCAGAGTCCTAGTTGGATCAGGACTCTGGATTTTCATCTTTTTGAATCTTTTTGAACATTTCTAAAATACCCTTCTAATTTTAAACCAATTGTGGTCATATCCTTGCCCATTCTCATCATTTTTGGCCAAAATTATAGAATCCCAGTCCAATCAGGACTTTTTTTCCAGAATCCTAGTTGGATCAGGACTCTTTTTTCAGAGTCCTAGTCGGATCAAAACTCTACTTTTTACTACCTTTTCTACCTATTTTGGAGAAAAACCTTTCAAAATCTTTCATTTTGGCAAAAATCCCAGAGTCCTAGTTGGATTACGACTCTTCTTCAAGAATCCCAGTCGGATTACGACTCTTCTTCAGAGTTCCAGTCGGATGAGGACTCTGTCTTTTGTCACTATTTTTACATATTTTCAACCAAATCTTTCAAAATGAGTAAAAAACTTAGAGTTTCAGTCAAAACAGGACTTTGTTCAGAGAGTCCTAGTTGGATCAGGACTTTGATCCTGATTTCAATTTGGAGAGAATCTTTTAAAAATCTTTCCATCTATCAAAACTATTACGTTTTCATCAAAGAATTTCAAAATTCTGAGGTTTTATCCTAGAGTCCTGATAGAATCAGGACTCTATCCCAGAGTCCTGATCGAATTAGGACTCTATCCAAAATTGGTTTTCATGCTTCATTTTTACTGGTTTTCAAAAGTTTTGCTTAAATTTCATCATTTACTTATCAGAAAACTAAAAATTATCAGAGTTCTAGTCGAATTAGGACTCTTCTTTAGAGTCCTAATCAGATCAGGACTCTGAACCAAAACTTCAATTTTATCCTGTTTCACTTGTTTTTCAAAATTCTCTTATTTGTTTTCTCAGAAAATCAATAACTCTGAGAGTCCTAGTTTAATTAAAACTCTGTCCACAGAGTCCCAGTTGAATCAGGACTCTATTTTATTTCAATATTTGTTGTTGATTTCACAAGTTCTTTCATCTGTTTTTCAGAAAAATACAAAAAAAAATCTAGAGTTTCAGTCCGATCAAGACTCTGTCCCAGAGTCCTAATCCAGTCAGGAGTCTGCTCTAGAGTCTGTTTTTACCTCCATTTTTATTCTTTTCTATTTGTTTTAAAAAATTAGGACATTTTGTAGAGTCCAGTTAATTCAAGACTCTATTTCAGAGTTCTGATTGAGTTAGGAGTCTAACCCTGACTGTATTTTCCGACTTGTTTTACCATTTTTTTATAAAATCTTTCAAAACTTCCTTCATTTGGCTTTTAAAACCCAAAATCACAGAGTCCTAAACATCCAGAACTCTAACTCGGAGTTCCAGTTCGCTGAAGACTCTATTTTCAAAGATTCTGAATTTCAATTATTGATTTTAACCCATTTTTGAAGTTATTTTTAGTGTTTATTTCAAATTTTTCAAAACCTGATGTGAGCCCACTCAGTTGGCGCCACATCCAGAGGAGTTCTAACCCAGTTGGAACTCTATGCCATTTCAAAACCTTTAATCTCAAGCTTACTTTTGAAAATCTTTTGAAAATTCTCTCAATTTCAAGTTTTAAAATCGTTTTTGAAAATTCAAGTGGGGCCCACTTGAGGTGGCGCCACATTTGAGAAAGTCAGGGCTAGACTAGAGTTAGTCAGTGTCTTGGTTAGTTTTAGAAGTTTAAAAGAGTCAAAATCCATTTTGAAAAACCCATTTTGAAATTTAGTTTTAAACCATTGTTTTTAAAGGTTTTAGTTAAAACTTTAAAAAACCAAATGTGGAAAAATGCCAAGTGGCGCCACATTTGGGGATTTTTTAGGATTAGCTAGGGGATAATTAGGAACTAATTAGTATAATTTAGACTAGGGGTAGTTAGGTAACTTCACCCAAAAATCCCCCCCCCCCCCTTAGAGAGTCCAAAATTTTTAAAAGACCTAATTTTAAAACCTAAATATTTTTTATAAATAGTCTCCATAGGAGGGGCGATTTTTCATCTCTCTCCTTGGTGATTCTTGGAGCCTCTCTCTCCTCTCCAGCCCTTCCTCCATTGCTTCAACTTCAAGGTAAGAATTTCTTTAATTTTTTAGTTTTATTTAATGCTTTTTCATATTTTAACATGGATTTAGCCATTGGCGCCACCCCCTTCATGGATTAAACCATGGATTCAAGTTCAAGAACCTCAAGAGAGGTTCAAGAAGATGATCTAACTCTGTTTTGATGTTTTTCCAAGGATTCTAATCCGTTAGAATCGATTGTAGCATGGTTTTTCATGTTCTTAACCATTAAAACATGCGATTTACCCGTTAAATGGGTCAAATCCATGCTTTTTAAGGTAAAATCAAATCCCAGCCATGGATTCCCTGTATTTTATTTACTTCTTTGCTTATTTATGTTTATTACACGTTTTCCAGCCTATAAATCAATTTTATTTTACTATTTTGGTATTTTTTTATTGTTTTCATTGCTTAATGCATGTTTTATTAAGTTTTATTAAATTTCTGTGTGTTTTAAGCTTGAATCAGCAAAGAACATGTTATTTTGTATTGAAATATTCACTGTAAATTCCTGATTTTTTTATATGTTGTTCACGAATGTGTCAATGAACTACTGTAAAAAAATCAGATGTTTTGGGATTCGGGAACTCTGTCAGAAAAATCAGACATCAAACCGTGATTTTCAACCTTTAAAATCATTCTTTAAATTCAAGAGGTAACTTGCAGTTATGTTATTTTTCTCATCCGATATCCGATTCAAGATCCGTAAAATGCTGTGAGTTTATGATAAGATGATATATTTACTGTAAAATGTTGATAATTTTTGGTCTCTGTTTAGTATTTTTCGTCTGTTAGAGAGTCAGATTTCAAATTTAAAACTTGTTAGGGTTTATCAAAACCCTAATCAGACTTGTGTTGCTCATAGATCCCAAACTACAGATTCAATTCATGATCTGTAAAAAAAGAGTATTGTTATTTATCTGATCACTGTTCACTGCTAAAATCAGAGATATTTTGTATGAGTATGTCTATTTATTCATGAATTTTCAATCGATAGTGTCTGTTTTAACTCATGTTTGATTCACAATGTGTAAGTCCAGATTGTCGGATGTGTTTCTCCCTCAACAAGGATGGTGTTTCCAATCTGTAAAAAAGGAAACTTTTGCTTTTTATGTCTAGTTTACCTCTGTAAAATTTCAAAAAATTTCATGGTGATTTGACCCCTGATTCGGGTCTAACATTAAAATTGGTCTGTGTCCAAGGGTAAAAATAACTTATTTTAGGGTTTTAATGCCATTTTTGAGTTGAAATAATATAAAAAAGATATTTTTGTGATCCCAATATAGTTTTAGGGTTATAATAAGTGCAGGTGCCGATTTTTATGATTTTTTAAATCCATTTGATGCTTGAATGGATAAAATTGCAAAACAGGATCTAGAAACACTGCCAAAATCGTGATATTTGTGATAGTTTTTTTATTTTTGTGTATAAGTTCATGTTTTTATGGTTTTTTCATGTTTAGAATCATATTAGGATGTTTCATGTTTAATTTTATGTTTATTTGACTTCATTTAGTCCATAAACCCAAAGTTTTACCAAAATATTTTCTAAAAAACCTTGATTTCAAGGCCATAGTCTTGCTATCAAGGGCATTTTGGTCATTTGACCCAAATTTCGAAATTCCAAACATTGGTTTTCATATTTTTTTATCATATCATATCATCTTTAGTTTAATTTATTTTCACTTGAATTCCAAAACTTGCATTTTACAAAACAACTCTCTGAAAACCCTAATTTCAAGGCCATAGTCTTGCTCTCAGGGGTATTTTGGTCATTTTGACCCCAATTTCGAATTTTCAAATCCTATTTTCATATTTCTTCAATTTTATTTCATATTTCATTATGTTTATATCAGGGAATCATGGAAAAAGGCTTATATCTAGCAAAATCCAGTAATTTCTAGATATTACTGGATAAATCTAGAAAAGCCAACATATCTTCACTAACAAGTTTTTTAGTTTTGCAGGGACATTGAAGACTTTAATTTTCATGTATTTAACTTCAATTAGTGATGTAAATTGTAATTAAATTTGGAATAAGAATTTCAATTTCAGCTTAGAATTAGGATTTGCATTACATATAGTTTAATTCTGCAATTTTGATATCTGATAAATGCATCATTCATGCACATTTTTGCAAATTCACTATGGTCTACACGAATGGCACGCGCACTAGCTCTTATGGAGTTGACAAACTTGGTGGAATTTGTATTTATGGCCATAGTCAAAATACGAATGAGACACAGATTTGTGATCTTCGTATTAGCCACATTCAGCCTACACTCTTAGGCTAACTTCAAAATGCACTGCATTTCTCAAAATACAAAAAGATTTTCTCAATTCCTCAAAATCATATTCATTCATTTCATTCATTTGCCAATTCCAATTCAGAGGAATCGACTTTCTCAAAATTTCCTAAGTCTTACTTAGAAATCGATTTTCTCAAAAGCATTGAGTTTCAAAGAATATTCCAAGTTTTTCTCAAATTCAAATCATGATTTTCCAAGTTATATCTTCAATACCCAAGTTCAAACTTTCTCAGAATTATCTGAGTTCTCTCAGAAATTGATTTTCATAAAACTTCAAGATTACTTAGAAATCGATTTTTTCCTCAGAAATGCTTTCCAATCCTGATTCACGATTTTCCAAGTGTTATCTTTTCCAAGAATTTACAAGTATTTCTAAATCTTAGAAGCAAACATCATGTTCTCAAATATGCATTTTCAGAAATTCATAGCACATGCCTGATTCTTTATGCATTTAGGAAATAGAACACAATTTAGACAAGTTGAGCAAAGCTAAGCACACAATTGATCCTTGGTTCAATTACCCCTGGTAAAGGCACCAGGAACGGTTCAACCTCGTACCGACAGGCGAGTCCCATTCTTCGGAATTATCCCACATTTTAAAACGGAGGTGAGTTATTTTCAAAAAAAAATTCAAAGATCTGTTTGACTTGCAAAAGTAAAATTTTGCGATGATAACACTAAGACATAAAAGTGACTTCCTTCATTCACATTTATAACGTGAGAGTCAAACATTTCAACTTGTGTATGTTCTCAGCTACTTAGGATCACGAAGTTTTCCACTCTCCTTTTCAAAATGGAATTCAAAAGTTTCAACTTACATCTAAGTCCCATCTACTCAGAATTGTGGAATTATCCAAACAACCTAACGCATGCTTTTTTTTTCTCTTTTTGAGCTCATTTTTACGCTTTTGTTCATTTGCTTAGTTTTTCAAAAATAGAACTGTGCATATTCATATTTATGATTCAAAATAAATTCTAACATGTATTTATCATCATTTCTTCGAAATCCGCATAAACAACCATAATTTTTAGATCTATGTCAGAAGAAATTTTTTATGGGGATTAAAAAATCCTCTAAAGACATTAGATTTGAAATAACATTCATATAAGTTCAAACTCTTTCTTTAAAAATCTAATTTTCATGAGAGATGTGTAAACATATACAAGAACGTGAACAGAAATATCCAGGTGTGCAAACTACACCCTCCCCCATGCTTGAATGACATTGTCCCAGTGGCACTCCCCCATACTTATATGAAACTAAGTGAATGCACATGAGAGGAAATAAATGAGGAAAAAGAGTAGAATGACCTGACAAGAATTAAAAAAGTACATTCTATGAATGTAATGAATGCAATGTGTACATGACAAAACATAAAAACCATGAATGAAACAAAAAGAACATGAAAAACTCATGAATAAAATGAAAAAGGAAAAACAAAATAAAATCTACAAATTCTAAGCAAATCTAATAATATACAAGATATGGGTTGCCTCCCATAAAGCGCTAAGTTTCATGTCCCTAGCCAGACGAATCCCTGGAAAAACCTTCATCGTCCATGAGATCAATGGACATGAAGTCAGGCTCAATCAGGCTCTCTATGAAAAATAGTGTCATCTGTGACACTGCGCACTGTATTCCCATCATGTCTACCTCTAAATGGCTCGAAGTGCCCAATCCAATTCAAATCACCTATCTGATTCTCATGTAATTCTAGGTGATCCTCTTCTAGTGATTCCTTATCCTCCTCCTGAGGTGGATCACTCAATAACCAAGCATATTCTACTTCTACGAGGTCTTGAATGACATCAACCTCGAAAGAAGCCTCCTCAACAACAGGCCCCATAGCAGAACGAAAAATGTTCAGCCGCATCTTCCTATTTCTGAATGACACATCCATCGCACCAATGCGACAATTAATGCACGCATTGGCGGTAGCTAGGAAGGGGCGACCGAGAATAATAGGGGTCTGTTGTGGGCTATCAACTCCCTCCATATCTAATATTATGAAGTCGACAGGGAAATAACAATCCTCCACCTTGACTAAAACATCTTCAAGTATCCCTTTTGGGACCTTGATCGATCTATCTGCAAGCTGAAGAGTCATAGGTGTAGGTTTCATCTCTTTCAATCCAAATTGGTCATAAAAGAAACCCGGCAAGATGTTAACACTTGCCCCAAGGTCGAGCAATGCACTCCCAATAGTGATGTTTCCTATGACACATGAGATGATAGGAGTCCCTGGGTCTTTGAGCTTAGGTGGGGTTTGGTGTTGCAATACTGCGCTCACCTGCCCAGTTAAATAAATCTTTTTCTGCACATGGGACCTCAACTTCCTTTTCTGCGTACAAAGCTCTTTGAGGAACTTTGCATATGCAGGGACTTGCTGGATAGCATCTAGTAAGGGGAGGTTTATCTGAACGTGCTTGAATATCTCAAGCATCTCTTGCATGTTCACTCCGGACTTACCTAATGCTCTCGGTCTCTCTAACGCCTCAGGAAAGGGGGCTTTAGGAATGTAGGATGGTGAAGGCTCAGATGGAAAAACCTTCTCGCTTTTCTAAGGTAAAACATTAGGGACAGGCTGCTTCTCACTTATTTTCTCTCTTTTTTCTGCAGCCTCCCTCGCTTGGTACTGCTTCCCACTCCTAAGGGTTAATACCTGAGCTTGCTCTTGATGTGCATCGGTCATAGGCAAGCTACGCATGGGTTCCTTTCCCCTAGGGTTGACAATAAGCTGGCTAGGCAGTGTCCCCTCACTTTGCCTACTAAGCGCCTCAGCGAGCTGCCCCATTTGAGTCTCTAATTTTGCAATAGACTGGGTATGTGAGCTCAAAGCTTGCAAAATCTTATCCTCAAAGGACTGACTATGCAAAGGCTCATGAGACTGGGGATGAGTGTAAACAGGTTGGGCTGGGGGATTACTGGATCTCTGAAATCCAGACGTATAACCACCTTGACTAGGTTGCCTCTAGGAAGGGTTAGGGGGTTGGATCTGTGAGTTGCGCCATGAAAAATTGGGATGGTTTCGCCAGCCCGGGTTATAAGTGTTAGAAAAAGGATTGGGTGCGGGCCTAGCGAAGTTTTGAGCCATTTGAGCTTGTTCTTGGAAAAACTCAGGGTACTGTGGCGCAACTGGGCACTGGAAGACATGGTGTGCAGGACTCGCACACAACGCACACACCTGTATGGCAGGAGAGGGACCCAACAACAACTGATCTAATTTCTGGGACAGTTGGTCTACCTTGTTGCTCAACTCAAGGTTCAACCCTAACTCGAAAATGCCGGCCTTCTTAATGCTATCCTGTGCAGGTGCAACCCTATCGAACCGTGAGGCTATCGCATGGTGCATCGAATTCTCGCTCAATGTCTCAAAATGCGACCACGCTTCATCCTCACTTTTGAGCATAAATGTGCCCCCACACGCAGCATCCACCATTTGACGGTTCTTTTCAGTAAAACCATCATAGAAATATTGCACCAGTTGCCAGAGAGGCACCTGATGGTAGGGACACTTGCAGAGAAGATCTTTCAATCTCTCTCAAGACTCATGAAATTGTTCTCCCTCAATTTGAGAAAAACTGGTTATCGCTTTACGAAACTGGTTCGTCTTACCAATTGGGAAATATTTCTTTAAAAATTCTCTTTGCATATGTTCCCAAGTGGTAATTCGAACTGTATCTAATGATTTCAACCAATTCTTTGCTTTGTCCTTCAGAGAGAAGGGGAACAGCGTCAACCTCATCGCGTCGTCTCCAAAGTTGTTGATTCACATTGTTGAGCAAATCTCTAGAAATTCGTCGAGATGACGATATGGGTCTTCATTGCTAAGGCCATAAAATGAAGGTAGCATCTGGATCACACTTGCCTTTATCTCAAAATGATTTGCTCCTACATCAGGTCTTGTGATGCAGGAGGCGGGAGTGTAAGTGTTGGGCATGAAATACTCACTAAGAGGATGAGTAATCTGCTGATTCTCAGCCATGGTTGCAGATCTCTGGGCTCTCCTAATAAGGGACTCAGGGTCTTCAACTAGTTCCGCAAGCTCAGGGTCAAGTGAGTGTCACCTCTGCGTACACTTCAGAGTAGACCGGTGTGGCACACGTCCTAATTTTGGGTTTTCTACCTAACTAACGCACTAAGCGGTCAAACTACGCAAACCACAAAGTGAGTAAACTAAAAACAACAAGAACTAAACAAACACCATGCAGCAAGGATTATGCAAAGAAAGTATAAAATCTATGTGTACGGTACCAATCGTACACAATCACCTCTAAGGGACTCCTAGTAGGTGGGCTGTGCAGAAAAGTAAGGTCGTCTCTACGATATGCACATACGTGGTTCTAAACCTAAATAAAAACAAACACTAGGCAATAAAGTGAATACTAATATTACGCCGTTCCCCGGCAACAACGCCAAAAATTTGATGTCTTCTTTTACAATCATTGTAATTTTGAAAAGATTTTTATATGTAAAACATGTGAAAACTAGACATCAAATAATAAAAACCGGTTCTCACTAGTGGATGAGACCGGGTCGAACTCAGGGAACGGGAATATTTCATATTCAAGCACACAAATCTAAACTATTCTTTATTGCCAACTTATAAAATGTAAAATGTATGAGAAACGTAAAAACAACTAACTATTACAACAAATGAATACCCTTCGCAGAGGGCGTAAAGAGCAATATTTACAAACCCAAATTTAAATTCCTAATTCTAAACTGAAAAGTAAAAAGAGGCTTCTACTCTTGCACTTCTGTGTCGCGTATGCACTTCAGCTCCAATCTTGTGCTATCCTGCACAAGTCAAATGAACACAAGCAGTACAAGAGATAGAAATAGAAACTATACTAAACTAGCTAAATGCTAATTACAAAAGCAATTATGCAAGAAATCTAAATAACAATGCTAATTATTTCAAATGAACTAAGTACCTAATAATGAAACAGTAATTAAATCTAATAACAAAATACTAAATTCATCTAATTACAAAAATGCTAATTAAATCTAACTACTGAGTAACTAAATCATCTAATTATAATGCAATTCACCACTAACTAACTACTGAGCTAATATCTAACAGCTTACTTAACTAACAACATTACATTAAGTTCAGTGGGCAATGCATCAATTTCAGACAGAACATTCAGCAACCTTGAAATCCTATAGAGCTTCAGCAAATCAATCTCTTGTATTAGGCAAATCAACACTCAATTGATCAGTAAATTTAATATTCAACAACCGTGTAGCAAATCTTTCAGTAAATTTAATCATCCAATATGATCCATAGAGCAGAATTTCATCAAACAATTAATACAACTCTTTGTATTCAAATATCTACAGAAAATCACAGCAAAAATCAAATATAGCCTTCAAACGGCTATCAAAGAACATTCACCCTTGCTTGAAATCAATGAAGATACGATACTCCCATTGCTTTTATCAGAAATCAGTAGATCACTGATTCAAAAGCCAATGGCTCTCAATATTCACATCGGATTCAGACATCCGATTGAATATTTTTCCAAAAATAAGTGCTGGAATTTCAAATAACAAAAGACATCCACTGGAAATTTCCAACAGCCGCCGGAGTTGCCGGAACTCAGAAATCTAAACACTCAGACAGAAAAAATTCAAACATTTGATCGATCTTCGATAAAATCAAATTATCCCTTGATAAATTTTCAACACTCAATCACTGAAAACAGTAATAGATTCAGAGTCATTCACGAGTTCGATCATTGATCGGAAACAATAAACCGTGAATTGAATTTCATGGTGGTTCAAGAATGAAAATGCTTGTTTCACCTCTTTGTGTGCAGTGAATCAGGAGATTCCAATCGGCTGGACTTTATCCAGCTCTCTGATTGATGCCAAAAACTGAGTTTGAATTATTTTGAACACAATAGTAGTTGGAATCTCAGATCAAAGGATACAGAGCATCACCGGAAAACTCATAGCAGCAGAGATTCAGTCATCGAACATCAGACAATCAATCAGATGATTGATTAAAGAATATCCATCTCAATTCAATTAGATCAGAACCTTACGAAGTTCTGATAAATTGAAATCAATATACATATCTGATAGATGCTAGAAATCATGTTTAAATTCTACAAAAAATAATTACCAAAAATCTAAGCAGCATCAATGATAAATGAGTTCCGACAGAATTTCAATTTTCCGATCAATTAAAATCATAGACTAATCAATGATGCTCCATCGATCAACAACTAACAAATCAATCACTCTAAGTTTAAACAAATCAAAATAGCAATCCATTGGCCGTAATCAATCCAGACATCATCTGATAAAAAACTTCACACGCAGATATTTGATCCATTACATTTGAATATTCAATTGCCAACAATCAATTAATGATCGATCAGATGATTTATTATTCTTTTCAATCAGATGATCTTGATTATGCTTGATGATCTAAAATGATTTATCAGATTTCAAAGCTAATTTTGATGCTTTTGCAAAAAGAACCGAAGTGATGCAACTAATTGGAAGCTGCTGTAAACTAATTAAGCTAATGTAATGAAAACTAAGTAAACTACAGGAAATAAGATGTGATGCATAGATCTAAATGGAAAATTTACAGATCATTACACTACTTGAGATCAAAAGAGAGAGAAAATGATAAGCAAAGAAGAAGAAGAAGATAAAAAGAAGAACTCACTGAAACTGGAGGGATTAGAAGAGAGGTTGGAATCCTCTCTCTTTCTTCAGTCGTTGTTGGAATTCTCCATCGAAAAGAGGATGAGAAAAAGAGGGGAAAATAGGGAGGAGAAGAAGAGGTAAGAAGAGGTGGAGAAGAAGGGGAAGAAGAGAGGGCTTAGGCAAGAAAGAGAAGACAATTTGAAATTCCCCCTACGTATCATATTTATAATTTTAAAGTTTTGTCCATAAGTCCATCTTCTTTTTAAAATTGCATTTCAACTCTCTTCAAAAAGTTATTTGCAAAACAACTCAAAATGACTATGTTTTAGAAAATGTAAAACTAAGTCTATTTTAAATCTAATTTTTTTATGATTTTCAAAAACTAAACTACTACAATTATGGAAAACACTAAAATATGCATTAAAATGTAAAATAACACTATTTTTCATGAATTTTCTATTTTTAAATCATTTTAGCACATTTACTCGAAACTAACATAGAATTTGGTTTTTAAATCATTTTCTTATGAAGTCATGCATATTTTTATATGAAATATCCCTAAAATATATGCATGATCACCTGAGCCAGTCGGTAAGCCTAGAGATCCGTTAGCACAGTAGTTTTTGATCAATGTCAAGGGTCTGGACCCTAAAGATGATGTAGCTCGCATGACAAGGCGCAAGTCTTGGCCACTAATTGAAGAAAATGGGAATGAGTATGTGAGCCTGATCGAGATCTACCGACAGTATAAAGAATTCGCAGAAGTCAACACGCTATCCAGAACAGCTCGAGAAAGAATCCAGCATGCGATGGTTCTGTGCATTGTGAGACTTGCTTTCTTTCCAGATGGACAAAGTTATGTGGATGTCAGAATAGTGCAGCATCTGAGGAGATGGGGAAGTCGACAGACCAGCCGTCTCTTGATAGCCATGGCCGCACTTGCTTTTCTATGTAGAGGATTGACTCGCTTCACGCTTAGAGAGTCCATTTTAGTCGAGGGATGTACTTAAGCTCTTCAGTCTTGGTAACTTCAGCATGTACCGACCAGGGCTAGTTTGTTCAGATACAACGGCAAAGAGCTCCTTTCAGTTGCGCGATATCGGTTCCTGATCGATTATCTGCAGGAAGAGGAAGTGGTATGGGACTATTTTGATCGAGAATTATCGTCTCCCAGATACACCTATGCATATGGAAAAAGATTCAAGCTACTTGGTCCTTTCTTCTGTGCTTATTATCATCCGGAGTGGTGTGTTTGACAGTTTTCTCAGAGACAGAAGCGCATAGAAATGCGGCTGCTATCAGGAGTTGTTCCAGAGTTCAACCTTACATCAACACAGTGGTCTGAAACATACCATTTTGCTAGATATGGCTGAGACTCTTTTGTTACTCTTTCACTTTTTCTCGGTCCTCGTGTCTCTGCTAGTTATAAAGAGTGGTGGCAAATTGTCTGTCCGCCCCCTCTTTCCCAAGTTTATTATTGATACAATCATGTTTTCCTCTCAATAAATAAAAATCTTGCAAATTCTTCAATTCTTGGTTTGACGACCTCGACTAGGTAACAAGGCATAATTTTCAGTTGTTTATTTTCTTTGCAAAGGAATGACAACGCAATTGTCGTAATCCCAGCGATGACTCAATCCCTAGTAATGGGATACTCTTTCAATTATCTACCAAATTCTCATCAAATATTTTTCATATATTCATTTCTATCATGAATCTTCATCATCGAAATTTAATCATCTATCTCATTCTGTAGAGAGCATCAGTATTCCCAAGTGGTTTAGATCAGATCAAGCAAGAAGACACCACTGTGTCAGTGCATTAATGATTTTAGAAGCAAGCAAGAAGAAATGGATTCTCCAAGATCTGGCAGAAGATAAATTCCGAATGATAGGGATGACATTGATCCTGCTGCATATCAGATGTTCAAGAAAATGATGATCAGAAGGATGTCTGAGCAAACTGAAGATAGTCTCGAAAAGACTCCCATCAAGGAGAAGACATCTGTCTCCTTCTCTCATAATATCACTGGCAAGAGTAACGAGCGATTTGGCGCGTGTCTACCCGATATTTTATTCTTGCTGATGTCCTCTATCATCGTGGATTCAGTTCTAAATATTCCAGATGCTTAGACGAAGATGAAGCCAAAGAAGTCGTGTGGAAGGTACACGAAGGCATTTGCGGTGGTCACGTCGGCTACCAAACTCTTATCAAGCAAATCATCAGGGAAGGATATTTTTGGAAGACTATGCAGCAAGATTGCTACCATTTTGTGAAGAAGTGTGCTCTATGCCAGATACATGCACCTTATATTCATGTGTGTAAACACCCCAAATTTTCACTCACCTTCTTGACATCGCCCTCAATCGACACATTTCAGTTCTCCGGAAGCAATAAAGGGCAAAATGGTCATTTTCTGAGATTGAACCTTGCAGAAAGTCCTAAATTTCATTCTTGAGCCTCAAAATTTCTATATTTAGGTTCAAAGACATCTTCAAATTGCAAAATTTCAAAATCCTCTTTCTAGACAAAAAGCTAAAATTTCCAAGTCCGAGCTCAGAGTGGCATTTCATAGAACATTTTTTTGCATAGCATTGCGTTATTTCACTGCACAACATGTCATTTTGAGATCCAGAACTCCTGAGTTTCAAAATTGTCCATCCAGATTTGATTTTTAAACTTTTTCAAATTGATTTTTAAAACCCTGGGTATTCAAAATTACCAATTTTTCCCATTTTACCCCAGGACTTTGAATTACAAAAATTTTCTCAAGAAAAACAATCTGGATATTTAGATATTGATTTTAAAGATTTTATCTCAAAACTTTTTGCAAAAAGGATTTTAAATCTCTTTACAAATTTTGTTTTTACATTTATCTATATTTTTGCACTGAAAACCCAATTTTTCCAAATTCTTGAAAAAACAAATAATATTTTATCTCGTATTTTCAAAATAAATGGAGCGGGACCCGCCTTTGAACTAGCACCATATTCAGATTCCCAGGTAAGTATCTTATTCTCAAGTGGGACCCACTCGAAGGTCATACCAATTTGCAAAATTTTCTTTTTAAAATTCTTATTTATTTATTTATTTTTTTAGTGGGCCCACACACATGTGGCACCCTATTTGAAAATAAAAAGATTTTACAAAACAAAATAAAGCTTTATTTTCAAAAGGATTTTAAAAGTGGATTAAGATGGCATTTCCATAAAAGCCTCTCATTTATTTCAATACTCATTTTTTTTTTTATTTGTTTAAATAATTTTTGTTTTAAGAAGGAGGCAGCCTTAAATGGCACAGCCGAACTTCCAAAAAAATAAAAAATTAAATAAATTTCATTTTACTTAAAACTTAGGTAAATGAAATGAAAATTTTGAAAATTCACAAGATGCGCCCTTTTGAAAACGGCAGCATTAAGTTTCAATTTGAAAAAATTTTCAAAATGTGTAACGGAAGTTCAAGGTTGCGTTTTCTTCAAGGGGCTGAAGGTCTTTGAAAAAGGGGGGCCAACCATGGAACGAAAGGGGAGAGGAATTTTGATTGAGGGTCTTCTTTTTTATTTTGCAGGAGGGGATTCACCAAAGAGAGGAGGTAGCCGATTGAAGGAAGAGGGTCGATTGAAAGGAGGGGAGCCGATTGAAGAGAGGGTTTTGGTTTTCGGTTTTGTAGGGATCTTCCACCTCCAGCCGGCTGCTGCCCATCCTCCACTTTCCTTCAGCCCAGCAGCAGGACCTCCACCAGCTCCTACCCATTGTCCTTCAACCCACCCAGCCGTAGGTCAGCCACAGGAAATCCAACGCAGGCTGCCATTCCCCTTCTTCATTCCAGCCACAGCGTGAACCCCATCCAGCATTTCCCAACCTCGTTTCATCACCAGCATCATCCATCTTCAATACAGCAGAAGACGTGGTCTTCATCATCTTCAGCCCAGCCATCTCTGCACCTACGTCAGTTCAGCAGAGGAAAGCCAAAAGCTTTTTCCTCTCTTTCTTAAACCCAACAGCTTCTTTACCCATTTTCCTTCAGCACAGCCACTTCATTCAGCCCAACTCTTCTTTAAGCCCAGCCGCACAATCCACTTTCAGCAGGAAGCCCAGCCCACCAGCTGTAGAGAATCCAACATCTTCATCTACCTTCAGCTCATCAGCAGCAAAAAGATTCCTGCTGCCCCTTTTTCAGCCCAGCAACAGAGCAAGCAGCAGCCCATCCGCAAGAGAGGGCCCCTTTAGGAGATCCAGCTGGTTCCTGCTGCCCATTTGCAGTCCACAAGCAGCAGGAGATCCCCAATCCAGCAGAGATTCCAACGTGTTCTCCACTTCATTCAGCCCAACTACATCACTATTTGATTTAGGTGATCATGTTTTGTTTAAGCTTAATGCTAAATTTCTGTTTTAGGAAGCTATGCTGGAATATCATCATTTGTTTTATGAGATTTTGTTTAGCTTGAAGTTAAAATTCCTGTTTTATGAAGCTATGCTGGAATATCGTCATTTGTTTTATGAGATTTTGTTTAGCTTGCTCTTCAAATTCCTGTTTTAGGAAGTTATGTGGGAACATCATCATTTAATTTATGAGATTTTGTTTAGCTTGATGTTCAAATTCCTGTTTTATGAAGCTATGTTGGAACATCATCATTTAATTTATGAGATTTTGTTTAGCTTGATGTTCAAATTCCTGTTTTATGAAGTTATGTTGGAACACCATCATTTGATTTATGAGATTTTGTCTAGCTTGCTGCTAAAATTCCTGTTTTATGAAGCTATGGCTGGAACATCACCATTGGTTTTATGAGATTTTGCTTAGCTTAATGCTAAATTCTTGTTTGCTATATTGTTATAATATCACCCCATTTGCAGCACCAATTATATATATTGTTTCATCATTTTCCACAACATTTTCACCTTTTCACTAAGCTTTTCATATCCTTTTCATGATATCCTTGAAATAGCCCATGATACTTCCACAATCTATTTCCTGCACATATTCATTTTCTGCTGCAAGTGTGCAGTCTTGATATTTGGCCATATTCATGAACGAATATCTCTATATCCAATCATGATCTCCCAACCATCTTTGGCGTGCTTCATTATGGATATATAGGGAAGCTCCATACCCATTTTTACTGAAAATTGCATTATAATTTGAGAAGTATGGTTGTGTGAAATCACCTACAGAAACTGTATATACCTGTAATTTCTGGTTTTACCTATTATATGTAATTTCCATTAGTATGTACATATTTTCTCATTATATGTATATATATATCTATATATATGTATATCTATATATATTTACCTATATGTATACGTATATATGTATATATATATATATATATATGTATATATATATACATAGATATATACTTATATATATATATCTCTTCATGTGCTCTTATTTTCATGTATGAACATCCATATATTTTCTCATATAGTTACACCTCCATTGTTACATGACATTTAGCACCTATTTTCGCATTTTGATATATGTATATGTCTCTTAGTTGTATATATTATATATATATGTCCATTTCCTTGTTTATTTTGTACTAACTCTCATTTTGCAGGAAAATCTAGAAGATGCAGATTCCTTGGCTCCATTTCAATTTTCTTTTACTTTATGTTATGCAATGTAACAACCCAATGTAAACCTTGGAATAAGATTTACTTTTACTGCTTAGATTAGGCCGCATCTCATATAGTTTGATTTCAGTAATATCCTGATTATATGATGCATATATCTCAATTTTCCAAATTCACCGTGGATGAACACGAATGGCACGTGCACCAACTCTTAGAGAGTTGATGAACTCGGTGGAGTCCATATTTACGGCCCTAGTCGGAATATGGACGAGACCCAGATCCATCATCTCTCTACCAGTCACATTGAGCCTACACTCTTAAGCTATCTTGAAAATGCACCTCATATTTCCAATGTTTTCAAAATATTGTGAATTAATTCAAATAAACCCTGAATATATTCATGACCACAGTCAGAATATGTGAAGGATTTACTTTGGTTAATCCACATTTTTTTCAATAATTTTTTCATAAAGTTTTTCAAAGTGCATTCATTCATTCAAATCATCTGCATCATTCGGTTTTCTCATGATTTTCTCAAGAAAATTTTCATTTCATGGAGTTGATTTCTCAAGAAACTATGATGATATTCGAAGTTGGATTTTCCAAATCAAAGTTTTCCCGAGATTTTCCCTGAAAATATTATTTTCTTAAGATACTTTCAAAAGGAATTTCTCCTCTTTCTCAAGAATCCAAGTTGGTTTTCAGACATTTTAAAAGACAAGATTCTCAGTGTAAACACCCCAAATTTTCACCCTCATCCAGTGTTTGTCCATTTCATATGTCATTGCATATCATTGCATGCATTCGGCATATCATTTCATCGCATTGCATGCCATTACATCTCATTCTCGATATCCAGCACTCCTATTTTCAAAACATTCAATCCAGATTTGAATTTTAAAGCTTTTATTTCAAAATCAATTTCAAAACCTGGGTTTTTATTCAATACTCTGTCATTTTCCAACCCCAGGACTTTATATTTCGAAATATTTTCTCAAGGAAACAATCTGGATTCATTTCAAATTCAAATTTGAATCGATCTCAATTCACAGATGAGACCCATTGAGGTGGTGTCGCTTTTGAATTCCTCTATTCATCAAATTTCTCAAAATTTTGAAAGTTTCAGTCCGATCAGGACTCTATCTCAGAGTCCTGATCCGGTCAGGAGTCTGTTTTGAATTTTGTTTTACTTCCATTTTCAATCTTTTCTGTTTGTTTTCGAAATTAGGTCATTTTACAGAGTCCAGTTAGTTCAGGATTCTATTTTAGAGTTCGGTCGAGTTAGGAGTCTAACCCTGACTGTGTTTTCTGACTTATTTCATCGTTTCTTGATAAAATCTTTTGGAAAATTCTTTCATTTGGCTTTTAAAATCTAAAATCTCAGAGTCCTAAGAGTTCAGGACTCTAACTCGGAGTTCTAGTTCGCTTGAGACCCTATTTTCAAAGATCTTGAATTTCAAATGTCGATTTTAACCCTTTTTCAAAGTCATTTTCAGTGTTTATTTCAAAATTTCTAAAACTCGATGTCGGACTACTCAGTTGGCACCATATCCATAGGGATTCCAATTCAGTTAGAACCCTATGCCATTTCAAAAATTCTAATTTTAAGATTACTTTTGAAAATCCTTTTGAAAACTCCTTCAATTTCAAGTTTTAAAATCACTTTTTGAAAAACTCAAGTAGGGCCCACTCGGGGTGGCGCCATATTTGAGTAAGTCAGGGCTAGACTAGGGTTGGTTGATGTCTTGGTTAGTGTTAGAGGTTTAGAAGAGTCAAAACCATTTTGAAAAACTCATTTTGAAAGTTAGTTTTTAAAACTAGTGTTTTTAAAGGTTTTTAAAGGTGATTTAAAAACCCAATGTGAGAAAATGCCAAGTGGCACCACATTTGGGGGATTATTAGGTTTAGCTAGGGGTTAATTAGGGATTAATTCGGATAATTTAGGTCAAGGGCATATAGGTAACTCCACCCAAAAATCGCCCCCCCCCTTTAGAGTCCAAAATTTTCAAAATTGTCAATTTTTAAACCTATTTTTTTTATTATAAATAGATGCTTAAGGGGGGTCGATTTTATCATCTCTCTCCTATTGGATTCTTGGAGCTTCTCTCTCCTCTCCAGCCTTCCTCCATTGCTGCAAGCACCAAGGTAATATTTTTAATATTTTTTTAGTTTTATTTAATACTTTTTCATGTTTTAAATCAATTTTAGCCATTGGTGTCATCCCCTTCATGGATTAAACCATGGATTCAACCTCAAGAACCATCAAGAATCACCAAGAACGATCCAAGAAGGTGATCTAACCCTGTTTTGGATGATTTACAGGGATTTTAATCCATTAGAATTGATTTTAATATGATTCTTTACATTATTAACCAATAAAATATATGATTTACCCTTTTTAATGGGTTAAATCTATGTTTTAAAGGTGATATCAAATTTCAGCCATTGATTCCCTGTTTTTATTTTATTTTCATGGTTTATTTATGTTTGTTTTACGTTCTATAGCATAGAAATAAGTTTTATTTACTGTTTTATGGTTTATTTTATTTATTTACATTAGTTAATGCATGGTTTTTCAAGTTTCTTAAATTTCTGTGTGTTTTAGGTTTTGAACAGTAAAGATAATGTTATTTCGGATTGAATTTCTCATTGTTTATTTCTGATTTTTTTTATATGTGATGCATGCATGAGTTATTGATTTACTGTAGAAAAATCAGAGGTTTTGGATCTCAGGAACCCTGTCAAAAAAATCAGACATCAAATCGGGTTTTTAAAGCTTTAAAATCGTGGTTAAAATCAGAAAGGTAACTTGCTGTTATGATATTTCTCTCATCTTATATCCGATTTTAGATCTGTAAAGTGCTATGGATTCACATTAAAGAGATCTGTCTTCTGTGAAATTTTAAGATTTTTTGATCACTGTTTAATATTTTTCCCCTTTTAGAGAATCTATTTTTAAATTTAAAACTCGTTAGGGTTTACCAAAACCCTAATCAGAATTCTGTTAGTCATAAATCCCAAACCACAGATCCGATTCATGATCTATAAAAAGTGAGTATTGTTATTTTTTTGTCTACTATTCACCACTAAAAGTTCAGAGATTTTTGTGTAGGATTGATATTTATGTCTGTATTTTCAATCTGGAATAGCTGTTTTAATCCCTGTTAAGAGTGATATATTTTAGCTCAGATTGCCGGAAGGGTTTCTCCCTAACCAGAGATGATTTTTCTGTTCTGTAAATTGAGAAATCTCTGTTTTTCTTCTTAGTTAGTCTCTGTAAAATTTCATAAGTTTCCATAGAGATTGGCCCCTGGTTCAGGTCTTGGACTGAGACTGGTTGGTGAATTAGGTCAAAAATAGCATATTTTAGGGTTTAATGTAATTTTCGGATTAATTTAATATCAAAAAATTATTTTTATATTTCCAATTCGACATTAGGGTTATAACAAGTGCAGGTACCAATTTTTATGGATTTTGGAATCCATTTGATGGCTGAATTAAGCAAATTGCAAAACCGGGTTTCTGAAAGATCCAAAAACACTGCTAAAATCACAGTTTTTGTGATATTGTTGGATTTTCTTGCATAAACATATATTTTTAGGGTTTAATCATGTTCATAATCATATTAGGATGCTTTAGGTTTAATTTTGTGCTCATTTGATTTCATTTAGTGCATAAAACCTAAGTTTTTACCAAAATCTATTTCTAAAAACCCTAATTTCAAGGCCATAGTCTTGCTATTAGGGGTAATTTGGTCATTTGACCTCAATTTCGAAATCCCTAACCCTAATTTCATATTTTTAATCATGTCATAGCATATTTGGTTTGAGTTTATTCCATTCAAATTTTAAAATTTATATTTTATCAAAATATCTTTGTAAAAACCCTAATTTCAAGGCCATAGTCTTGTTATTAGGGGTATTTTGGTCATTTTGACCCCAATTTCGAAATTCCATATCTTCTCTTTCATATTTATTTAATTTTATTTCATATTTTATCAGTGTTGATTTAAGGGAATCATGGAAAAGGCTTATCTAGCAAAATCCAACAATTTCCTGATATTGTTGGATAAATCTAGAAAAGCCAACATATTTTCATTAACCAAGTTTTCTAGTTTTGTAGGTACATTGAAGACTTTATTTTTCCTGTATTTAAATTTCAATAGTGATGTAATTTGTAATTAAACTTTGGAATAAGAATTTACATTTCCTGCTTAGCTTAGGTTGCATTGCATATAGCTTATATTTTTTTTTATAATGTTAATGTGTGGTGGATGATGATTCATGCATATTTTTATAAATTCACCATGGTCTACACGAATGGCACATGCACTAGCTTCTATGAAGTTTATAAACTTGGTGGAATTTGTATTTATGGTCAGTCAGAATACGAATGATACTTAGATTTATGATCTTCACATTAGCCACATTCAGCCTACACTCTTAGGCTAACTTCAAAAATGCACTGCATTTCTCAAAATACAAAAAGTATTTCTCAATTCCTCAAATCCATATCCATTCATTTCATGCATTTGCCAATTCCCATTCAAATCTCAATTCAAAGAATTTCATTTTCTCAAAATTTTCTAAGTCATATGGAGAAATCGATTTTCTCAGAATATGAAGATCTCAAAGTATGTTTCAAGTGTTTCTCAAGTTCAAAATTCGAAATTTCAAGTTATATTTTCAATTTCAAAGTTGGAATTCAGAGAAACCAAGTTTTCTCAGAATTGATTTCCATAAAATCTCAAGATTTACCCAGAAATCGATTTTTGCTTTCCTAAGAAATATTTTTCAAGTTCTAATTCACGATTTTCCATGTGATATCATTTCCAAGATTTACGTTTTCTAAATATTTCAATCATTCAAAGCAAACATCATGTTTTCAAATGTGCATTTTCTGAAAATTCGTAGCACATGCCTGATTCTATGTGCATTTAGAAATTAGAATATGATTTAGACAAGTTGAATAGAGTAGAGCATAAGATTGATCCTTGGTTCAATTACCCCTGTTAAAGGTGGCAGGAACGGTTGAACCTCGTACCGACAGGCGAGTCCCATTCTACGGAATTTTCCCGCATCTTAAAACGGAGGTGAGTTATTTTCAAAAACTTTTTCAAAGGTCAGTTTGACTCGCAAAAGTAAAATTTTGCGATGATAACAGGTTTGGCGACCGTGATGGGACCTATCTTCGCCTGATCAATCTAATGCTCTACTTATTTCAAATTGTCAAAATCGATTCCCATGGAATGTCAGCTTTGCTTTATGATATCATGTGAACCTAGGAGCCTAGACCTGAACCCAGCTGACATGGAATGCATATAGACTAGGTATGGTTTGGTAGGACCATATTGAGGAGAATTATTCATGCTCACATAGACTTAGGTCTAATACAACACTCCTTAATTTAGGAATTGTATGAAAACAATGTTTGCTCCTTCAAAATTTTCAAAATCTCTATCTCTTTAGGTTTTAGAGCCTTCTGATTTGATTGCATGTGCTCATGTTTTTCAAAAATCACCCCACCTATATTGTCCCGGTCTTCACGTTGCTGGGCTCTCTTTCAGAACCATAGTTTGGGACAGAGCCTCACAACTGGGCCACCTATTTGGGTGAAAACCCCCCTGCCACGTACCAAGGGCCATAGTCCAACGTATATCGGCAGGTGCTCAAGGATGTTGGAAAACTTGAACCTAGAACCGGAGGAATTGATTTTATGCCACGTACATCGAGCCTTGGCTTGAGTATATAGGCATAACTGGATTGGATACAGTTGATCTGAACCTTAGAGTTAGGATTAAGGTCCTACAGCTATTTCAAAATTTGTGCATCTAGAGTCAGCTTTTAGGGAATGTTGTTTGTGCATACTTGTTTATGCAGAATTTGATTGAATATGTTATTTCCTTTTTATTTTCCATATTTTTCCCAATTTTCTGAAATACTGGACGATTTTCTCAAAATTCCCCAATCTATGTCCATGTACTGTCCATGTTTTAAACCTTTAATGATTTTCCAAATACTTCATTTTCCATTTATTCAAACCCTGGACGATTTTTCAAATTTCCCTTAATTTCCTTCAAAACTCCAGGTGATTTCCCATCTTTCCTGTCTTCTGGATCTCGAATTTTCTGCTTTATTTTTATCCTGCCTGCATTTTTCTCAAAATTCCTGTATTTTCAAAGTCTTATTCCAATTTTCCATGTCTTCCAGTCCGATGGCATCCAGTCAGCTTGATTCAGTCTTCCCTGAAGGTCACATCTCCTACGAGGTGCGACAAAGTCTTCCCGAACATCGAGTCCTCAGCACCGGATCCTTCTTTCCCCGGTGGTATTATTCATGGTTCAAGAACTTCTCTCGTATGTTTCCGGACCATCTGGACGAGTGTGGATTGGAATTGGCGTCCGTAGTGGGAAAGCAGACAGTCAACGGCAACTTGATCCATGCACTAGCAGAGCGGTGGAATCCGAGCACTTCTACCTTCTGGTTCCCGTGGGGCGAGATGACAGTACTGATGGATGAATTCTCAGAGATTATGGGATTGCCCGAGCCAGCCGGTCAGCCTGGAGATCCATTGGAGAAACAGTTTCTGATTAATGTTAAGGGTCTGGACCCTAAGGATGCCTTAGCTCGCATGACAGGACGCAAGTCTTGGCCTCTGATTGAAGAAGATGAAAACAAATATGTGGATCTGCTCGAAATCTACAGACAGTATGGGACATTTGTGGAAGTCAGCTCGCTGTCCAGAACAACTCGAGAGAGAATTCACCATGCGATGGTTCTGTGCACGGTGGGATTAGCTTTCTTTCCCGATGGATGGAATTATATAGATATCAGAATAGTTCAGCTTCTAAGGAGATGGGGAAGTCGACAGACCAACCGCCTCTCGATTGCCATGGCCGCACTCGCCTTTCTATACCGAGGTTTGACTCGTTTCACACTCGGAGAATCCATTCTAGTCGAAGGGTGAACCTATGCCTTGCAGTCTTGGTTCCTCCGACATGTGTCAGTCCGAGCCAGTTCCTTCAGATATAATGGTGAAAAGCTTCTTTCAGTTGCGCGATACCGGTTCTTGATCGACAACCTTCAGGAGGAAGAGGTCGTATGGGACTACTTTGATCGCCAGGAATCACCTCCCAGATACACTTATGCTTACGGCAAGCGATTCAGACTACTTGGCCCATTTTTCTGCGCATACTATCATCCAGAGCGGTGTGTCAGGTAGTTCTCTCAGAGGCAGAAGCGCGTAGAGATTCGTCCACTAGCCGGGGTTCTGCCAGAATTCGATCTCGCATCAAATCAGTGGTCCGGAGCATACCATTCTGCCAGACATAGCTGGGATTCTTTTGTCAGTCTTACTATCTTTCCTGGTCCCCGTGTATCTTCTGATTATCTGGAGTGGTGGAAAATTGTCTGTCCCCCTCCTCTTTGTCAAGTGTATTATTGAAAGAACCATGTTTTTCCCCTCAATAAAAATTCCTTTATTTTACATTGGTTTGACGACCTTGCCTAGGTAACAAGGCATATTTTCAGTTGTTTATCTTGCAAAGAATAGCAACACAATTGTCGTAATCCCAGCGACGACTCAATCCCTAGTAATGAGATATTATTTCAATTGTCTACCAAAATTCTCAATAAATATTTTTCTCCAAACCAAATTCCCGTCAGAAGCCTAACCATCAGTTCTACCCTGCAGAGAGCATCAGAGAACATTTGCAATACCCGATGGTCAATACAAGATCCAGAAAGAAAACCACATCAGTTGAAGGTGTCGCGTATTCAGTAGCTTCAGAAGAAGAGATGGACTCACCTCGATCAATCCAGAGTCAGGGTCATCAGGCGGATAATGGCATCGATCCCCAAATGTACATCATGTTAAAAAAAATGATGACCAAGATGCTGGCAGAGCAAGCTGAGGCCAGTACTGAGCAAATTCAGACCAAACAGAAAGGTAAGGGTCATGCCGTCCAGAATGTAAAGATAAGCAAAAAGCAGAGTCGTCATGAGGAAATATCTGATGAGTCATAATCAACTGAGGATGCTGACAAGGAATGTGAAATAAAATATGAGTTCAAAAGGTCGACTCAGGGTCAGGGGTCGGCTTACAAATCCAAAAACCAGTCTGTTGATGACCCTACCCAGTCACAGCTAAAAGACATGATGAAGATGGTCAAAGATCTGCAGGCCCGCAACAAGGGCAAGAAAGTCTTCACCAGTGAAGACTTCTATGATGGTTTAGATGGGGACGACGATCTGGATAATCTCCCCAGAAAATTTATCAAGTTTGATGGTTCTGGCGACCCTAAGGCTCATCTCGCCATGTTTTTCGCTGAATGTTCACGATTCAAGCGTGACAATCGGGCACTCTTCCTTTGCTTCCCTCGCAGTCTGGAGGGAACAACAGCTAAGTGGTATTCAGAGCATGTCAACCCCATAGAGATGAAAGAATTTGATAAGGTGGTAAATATGTTCATTGAGCGCTTTCTGTTTAATGCTGAGGCACTCCCGACCCTCAGCCACCTCTGTGGTCTGAAACAGAGAGAAAATGAAAAGGCCCGAGATTTTATCCATCGCTGGAGGTCAGCTTGTAACAAGATGAGAGACCCCATATCAGAAGGGCATGCTTTGTCCTTAATTCTAAGCAATTTCTCGCAACCTCTAAAAGACCTCATCTCCACCGCACCATCCAGAACCTTTATAGAGTTAACAGAGCGAGCCGAATGGCTCGAATTGAGTATGGAGAATGGTTTCTACGAAGGTTTCACTTTCACCAAGAACAGCGGCCAGAACGAGTCAAAGAAGAAGACTCACTTCACTAATTCTGTTAGTAATAATAAATGGAGTCATCGCAAGGGGCAGAATAGAGACTTCTGTTATGGGGCAGGAGGTTCAAACAGGAATGATCAGAAAGGGAAGCCGATCCCGCAATTCACCAAGCCGCTTCAACTAAAACAGGGACCAAAACCCTGAGAGAAAGTGAAGCACGAAGGATGGAGCTATGAGAGGAAGTTCACTCCATTAGATCAATCACTCGAGACTGTGCTCGAGTACTTGTTGACCAAGGAGATGGTCAAATTGCCCAGGTTGACCGATCCTCCTGTTCCTATGCGAAAATTCAAAGACCGATTCTGCAAGTTCCACAGAACAGTGGGGCACAATACTGAGAACTGCTTCGTTCTGAAGAATATTGTTCAGGACCTTATTGATAAAAATCTTCTGGTAGAAGGTGCGGAAGATGAAAATATAGATATTCTAAAAGAGCCATTTCCTCGTCATTCTACAGTAGTCATCACCGAACAGTCGTTTCAACCACAGGAGCATATCAGGCCGTGCTCTGAAAATGGCATGCAAGCTCAGCATCAAGTCCTGGTATTGCAGCAGGCTCGGTCCAAGGCCCAGAAGATGGACCTTATTTCAGCTTTCGGCAAATTGAAAGTATCTGACAAGCCCGCTGGGATATCTCCCGAGGTAGCCAGAAGTATGCCATGGCTCCCTAAGCATCTCATTAAGTCCACCACAAAGAAAAGCGAGACATCCACTCTAAAGCCTATTATAGCATTATCCAATGTCTCAATTTTGGACTTAACTCAAGCCTCCGCCAAGCATCAGCAGGTGTTGAATGATCTGCTACAGAAAATCAAGGTGAAACCAAGCATAACTCCTGAAGACATGGCCCACATAGTCAATCAGGCCATGACTAATGCTTCAGTTACTTTCTCCGATGAGGATCTCCCTAAGCCTCATGTGTTCCATAACAACGCCTTGTATGTTGTGGTTCGAACCAGAGGGATGACAGTTCCTCATGTGCTGATCGATGGAGGCAGCAGCCTCAATATATGTCCGAAAATGACCGCCAAAGCTTTGGGCATAAAAGAAGAAGAATACATTCCAGATCCAATCACCATTTATGGGTTCGACAATCATGGCCAAACAGCGAAAGGAAAAATATTCCTAGAGATCTTCATTGACTACTCGGTCCATTCAATTCTCTTTCACGTGGTCAATGTGCCGCCCACTTATAATCTACTTCTCGGGAGACCATAAATCCACAACACAAATGCAGTACCGTCTACTCTCCATCAATGCATCAAGTGGTCAAAAGGTGGTATGATCACGACAGTCTTAGGCGAAGATCCGGAGTAGAGGCTAGCACAGCCCATGGTTCCCAGGCCCTCTTTCACTACTGATATCCCTAGCATTAGGGGTATTGAAGAGGTCAACTTCGAAGAAGATTCAGGAATCATGTAGATGACAGAGCAACCCAAGCATACAGTGGCTGCGACCCGATGGGGAGGTCCACAGTTCTTCAAGATTGGAGGACGAATTGATTACAGCACACTTAAGGATCATCCTCTATTCTCCCAATTTATGAAAGCTAAAAAGGGATTTGATTTATTAGTAAAGCATGGCTACCAGCCTTTTCGAAGCCTAGGCAAAAATGAAGATGGCCGTCTTGAACCAGTGATTCCTCAGCACTGCCCTAAAAGAACCGGATTGGGCTTTAATGGCCGAAGATCTTAGAAAGGGACTGTTTTTATTAAGGGAGCGCACTAGAAGAATTCCTTTGTCCTTCCTTTTCTATTCTTTTGTCGGGATGATGTCCCATTTCATTTTCATCATTGTCATTTTGATTTATTCTATCTTTCAATAAAGTTGCAAGTTTCATTTGTCTATCTTGGTGCCATTTGTCTCTTTACTCCTCAATATTAAATCTTCACAAAATTGAAATTATTTTGCTCTTTTATCTTTCCAATTATTTTCAATAAAAGCAATTTATTTCATGATGAGCAATTTCCCTAAATCAATTTATCCTCCAATTTTCAGAATGTCTTCCCGATCTATCAAGAAGCTCGTCTTTAATCCAAAAGCTTGTTCGAAATCAGCAATAATTCATCAGGTCAGAATAAGAACAGAATGCAGTTAGACTGCAAAGCAGTCAGAGGAATCCACAGAGTTCGATTCAGCTCTTCAGAAACTGCCAGAATTTGCATCGGTTCAGAAGCAAGATGAGCCATCATCCTTAGTTCAAGATCCGACTGAGGATATCAATATCGGATCAGAAGACGATCCTAGAATTCTCAAAATTGGCAGTGGTTTGAGCCCAGGAGAGAAAGAAAGGCTCACTAATTTCCTCAAGCAGCATGAAGAAGTATTTGCATGGACTTATGAGGATATGCCAGGTTTAGATCCGAAATTGGTGGAACATCGCCTCGTTTTGAAGCCTGAGGCAAAACCAGTCAAGCAGAAGTTGAGAAAAATGGATCCTCGAATCGAGCAACAGGTCAAGGAAGGACTTGAAGATCTGCTTAAAGCAGGATTCATTCGAGCAATTGATTACCCGGATTGGTTGGCGAATATCGTAGCAGTTCCTAAGAAGAATGGTAAAGTGCGAATCTGTATCGACTTTCGTGATCTCAATAAAGCCACTCCGAAGGATGACTATCCGCTCCCAAACATTGATCTCCTAGTCGATAGCACAGTTGGGCATGCTATGTTCTCCTTTATAAACGGATACTCCGGATATAATCAAATCAAGTTGGCCGCTCGTGACCAATCCAAAACATCCTTTACCACGCCATGGGGCACTTTCTATTACACGGTTATGCCTTTTGGGCTTAAGAATGCTGGAGCCACTTATCAGCGCGCTATGGCTGTTATTTTCCATGATCAGATGCACAAAATCATGGATGCATATGTCGATGATATTCTGGTGAAATCCAAAGAAGAGGAAGATCACATCGAAGCTCTCAATCAAGTTTTCAAGCGACTCATTCTTTACAAGCTAAGACTCAATCCACAAAAATGTGTCTTTGGAGTCGAATCAGACAAGTTGCTAGGATTCTTGGTCAGCAAGAAGGGGATAAAAATGGATCCCGCTAAGGCCAAAGCTATCATTGGCATGCCGCCCCCGACTAATCTCAAAGAATTGCGTAGCCTTCAAGGACGCATGCAATCAATTCGGCGATTCATTTCCAATTTGGCCATGAGATGTGAGCCTTTCAATCATTTGCTCAGAAAAGGAGTGAGGTTCGAATGGGGACCAGAGTGTCAGCAGTCGTTCGAACGCATCAAGAAATATCTTCTCAATCCTCCTGTTTTAAAGCCGTCAGAATTAGGAAAACCCCTATTGCTATACATTTCAGTTAATCAAGTTGCTTGCGGTGGATTCCTGGCGCAATACGAAGAAGGCAGCTTGATAGAACATGCCATTTACTATGTGAGCAAGACCTTTATTGATTATGAGAAGAAATACTCTCAGATAGAGAAGACATGCCTAGCTCTGGTATGGATGTGTCAGAAATTGCGACATTATCTATTGGCGTCTGAAGTCAAGATTCTATCTAAATTAAATCCTCTCAAGTATATTCTTGAACAACCATTCCTCAGCGGACGAATCGCCAAATGGCAAGTCCTATTAATGCAATATGACTTGGAATATGTCTGTCAGCAATCTATCAAAGGCCAAACAATTGCAGACCAATTAGCAGATTTTCCTCTAGCAGAGGATGTTAAAGCTGAGGATGATTTCCCCGATGAGCGGATCTGCAATATTCAACAATCCCCAATTTGGAATTTATTCTTCGACGGTTCCAAGAATATGGCAGGCATAGGAATCGGAATTCTGCTAATCACACCAGAGAAAGAGATGATTCCATTTTCTCTCAAACTGGATTTTCAGTGCACTCACAATATGGCCGAGTATGAAGCTTTGATACAAGGTCCAAAAATTTTACAGGACTTCAATGTCAAAAGAGTGCATGCTTATGGCGATTCTTTGTTAATCGTCAACCAAGTCCTAGCCGAATGGCATGTGAAAGATCAGAAATTACTTCCTTACCAGAAGATTGTCTCAGCTCTTGCTAACAAATTCGAAGAATTCCAACTTTTCCATATCAAGAGAGATTTCAATCAAGTTGCAGACAGTTTAGCTAATCTGGGATCCATCATGTCTTTTAGGAGTGGAGAATCTTGTCGCTCATTTGAAATTGGCAGACTTGATCAACCCGCTTTCGTCCCAATAGAGCTGATAAACCAGGTTGAGCCTTGGTACCATGATATCAAAAATGTCATCAAAACTGGCGAATTTCCCCCAGAATTATCAAAGAGAGAGCAGCGAGCAATTCAACGCATGTCTGCTCGATATTTTATTCTTGCCGACGTCCTTTATCGTTGTGGATTCAGTTCTGAGTATTCCAAATGTTTGGACGAAGAAGAAGCCAAAGAAGTTATGCAGGAAGCACATGAAGGCATTTGCGGTGGTCATGTTGGCTATCAGACTCTCGTCAAACAAATCATCCGAGCAGGATATTATTGGAGAACTATGCAACAAGATTGCTATCGTTTTGTGAAGAAGTGTGTTCAATGTCAGATGCATGCACCTTCCATTCATGCGCCAGCGACATACTTGCAATCTGTCGTCTCGCCATGGCCATTTTCCATGTGGGCTTTCGATGTCGTAGGCCCCATCACTCCTTCAGCCTCCAATGGTCATAAATATTTCCTGGCCGCAACAGAATATTTTACTAAGTGGGTAGAAGCAGTCACTCTACGCACAGTAGAAGGTCGGCACATGGTTTCTTTCATCCATAAGAATATCCTTTGCCGTTTCGATATACCGCATGATATTGTGTCGGATAATGGCAGTCATTTCAAGAATGAGAGAATGAGGACATTCTGCTCAAAATTCAAAATCCATCATCATTTTTCCGCTCCTTATTATCCTCAAGGGAATGGTCAGGCAGAGGCCACCAAAATGATTCTGATTCGAATCCTGGAGAGAACTTTAGAAACGGGCCATGATTGGCATGAAAAGATTCACGATGCATTATGGGCATACAGAACCACCATTCGAACTCCAATGAATGCTACTCCGTCAGAACTTGTCTACGGAACTGAAGTAGTACTGCCTCTACATGTTCAGAAACCTGCTCTAAAATTTGCATCACTTCTAGAATTACCTCTTGATCAGTATCAGCAACAGCGACTGGTACAGCTTGATTTGCTCGATGAAAGAAGGCTCAGAACAGCAGAGCATGCTCAATCCTATCGCCAGAGGATAGCCCGACAATATGCAAAATCTGTCATTGAGAGAAAATTTCGGGTCAATGATCTAGTGCTCAGATCAACAGCTTATCTCAGGCACCGCCCGGGTGGCAAATGGTCTCCAAATTGGGAAGGTCCTTATGTTGTCAAAGAGGCACTACCTCGCAATTCATATCGGCTCATCAATGCTGATGGAATAGAATTACCAGATCCCATTAATGCTCGACATTTGAAAAAATTCTATACTTGAACAATTCCCTATTCTTTGTAATTCTTCCAAATTTTCTTCAATAATAATCAAAATTCTTTTTCCCAGTTACACTGGGGCATTTTAAAATTTTGTTTTTATCTACAAATATCCTGTATGCAGGCAGGATAAACAAATCTCTCATTTCACGCACTTATGCATTCATGTGCATCAATTTGCATGCAATCGCATTAATAACGATATGGTCAGTATTGAGATTTCAATTATCAATCCCATCACAATTCCTAACGGTTCAAGATTGAAAGACAATCACCAGAGCTGAACCAAGATCCCGTATCCAAACTGGTACATTTTTAAAACCGGTATGCATACCGGTATCCTTTCGAAATCAAGCACTCGTGTTAGTGTTCCACCGAATGGTCATGTCAGTCGACCTCTTGAGCTTAGTCCTCGTGTTGATCACTCATCAATTTTCAATTTTCAATTTTCAATTTCCAAATTTCCAATTTTCAATTTCCAATTATCAATTTCCAAATTCCAAAATTCCAAATTCCAAATTTCTAATTTCCAATTTCCAATTATCAATTTCCAATTTCCAATTTCCAATTTCCAATTATCAATTTCCAATTTCCAATTTCCAATTTCCAATTTCAAATATCAAATTTCAAAATTTTAATTTCCAAATTTTGACCCTTTTGGTCACCCAATACCCAATTTCAATTATTTTCTCTTGCGAGAGACCCTTTTTATAGGGAGAGTTCGAGGGAGCTCGCTCTTTTCGCATGCTATCCAATTCGTTCACTTAGCCCCTTTTCAGGGAGAGTTTGAAGGGACTCGTGTCTTTGTGAACCGTTTGCAAAACAAAATTCCAAATTTCACACAAGGAACCCTGTTTATAGGGAGAGACTCGACGGAGACTTGCTTTCCTTGTGGCCCCCATAATTTCAGACTAGGCCATTTCATCATGAGGGACCCTCTTTTCAGGGAGAGTGTGATGAACTCGTTCCTTCATGACCAATTTATCAACCTCACCAATTCCGGCCCCCTTTCCATAAGAGAAGCCTAATGTCAAGAAGTTTTGACGAAAGCTTAATTTCTCTTCGAAAGTTCGTTTTGCAAACACCTCCTCTTCAAGGAAGAGAGGAGTAATTCCCAATTCCAATTTCTGAATCTTCTCCTTTGGGAAAAGGAGAAGAGAATTTTTGTCATGGATGTGTTGCGTTGTGCTTCAAATGCTCGCTTTCACAAAAGGATTTCAAGAAAATTTTGCCAATTTGTCATTAAATATTTGTTGATTTCAAAAATCTTTATTGCATAAAATTATTACCTCAGAATACCCTCAGTATTACTTCCAAAAGGACAAAGCTTTCGCGAAAAAGGATTCAAAGTTCAAAATCTTTTTATTGGCCAACCAAAAGGATAAAGAATAAATCCGCGATATGGCCAGCAAAGAGAATTCAATGTTGTTGCAAAGCCATGAGTGATTGATATTGATCGCAGTCAATGGCACATTTTTAAAGACCATTCTTGAAAAATAAAGCAGTCGAAATATCCTGGGTGATACAGAAAAATCCACTCAATTTTCATATCTCCTCAATCACCTAAGCTACAATTAAATATCTGTAAAAGGGATCTCTCAATTGTCGTCAAGATGAAGGCGAATTAAGCGAGTCGACCCCCGGGGACAAAGAAGATTTGGATCATCTCCAAGATGACGGAGTTTGTGACGGATCCTTCTAGGGAAAGTTCAGATCACCGTCGAGATGAAGGCGAGTGTGATGAGCCTACCGACAAACCCTAAAAGATATTTAATTCCAGCCATCATCAAGAGATTCCCAACCAATGAGCCAATAACTATCAAGATAATCCCTGAGAGAAAAGAAGGATTGGAACATCTCTGAGATGAAGGAGTTTGTGACGTACCCTTCCCAAGAAAAAAAAAAGAGAGAGAAAAGTCAGGACATCTCCAAAATGAAGGATGATGTAATTCCCGAAAAATCCAAGAGAGCTCCAATATGCTAAAAAGAGAGTGTAGAAAGATCATCATGAGAAAAGAATCCCAAGATATCAGATTGCGAATCAATCAAGAATCTTCTTTAATTTTGTGAAATTCTTTTATCAATATTCTTTCACCAATAGCTCTCTCAATATCAAGAATACTTTCTTTCCCGTCCATATCAAGGAAATTGATAGCTTCCTTGAAAGAAAGTCAATCGCAAGCAATTTGAATTCGAATCTTGATTTTACGGAGTTAAACCCAATCGGAGGTAATACTTCAGGTAGAAAAGAGGGAATACTTTCAAAACAAAGTGCATTATTTTCAATTATTTTGAATCAACAACAATTTTCAACATTTTGACAATATTTTTTAGCTATCGTGGCATGAAGCGAGAGCTTGAGGTTCATCTTTGGCACATCCTGACATCAGTTGTTATCCCTTTTTAGGACTTGATAACGGGAGTTTTCAAGATTCCTTCCCTTCTTTGGTATAATATGAGCGCCTGGGCTCTCAGATTCGCACACTTCCCTGTGTCCCCACTGTCCCACCATAGACAGTCCAATTTCGGCTTGAGGTTAAGCCACACATTTTCAGCAAAAGGCAGTTTCAAAAGCTATTTAGTCTCAGCAATGAGACGCCCAAAATCAAACCCTTTTAAAGCTTTAGGGACCCCAATTTTCTTCCTTTTGCAAAACCCCTATCGGATTCATTGTGCAGAAATCCGAAGGTGCCATCACGGTCTCTTCTTTCGAGGATTCCGTTTCATTTTCTGCCCAATCAGGTTAAGGGTATAAACCTGAGCCTCCTTTGATGAGGTATTTCATTTTCTGCCCAATCAGGTTAAGGGTACAAACCTGAGCCTCCTTTGATGAGGTATTCCATTTTTTGCCCGATCAGGTTAAGGGTACAAACCTGAGCCTCCTTTGATGAGGTATTCCATTTTCTGCCCAATCAGGTTAAGGGTATAAACCTGGGCCTCATTTGATGAGGTATTCCATTTTCTGCCCAATCAGGTTAAGGGTATAAACCTGGGCCTCATTTGATGAGGTATTCCATTTTCTGCCCAATCAGGTTAAGGGTACAAACCTGAGCCTCATTTGATGAGGTATTTCATTTTCTGCCCAATCAGGTTAAGGGTATAAACCTGGGCCTCCTTTGATGAGGTATTCCATTTTCTGCCCAATCAGGTTAAGGGTACAAACCTGAGCCTCCTTTGATGAGGTATTCCATTTTCTGCCCGATCAGGTTAAGGGTACAAACCTGAGCCTCCTTTGATGAGGTATTCCATTTTCTTCCCAATCAGGTTAAGGGTACAAACCTGAGCCTCCTTTGATGAGGTATTTCATTTTCTGCCCAATCAGGTTAAGGGTATAAACCTGAGCCTCCTTTGATGAGGTATTTCATTTCCCGGTCAGGTTAAGGGTCAAACCTGAGCTTCGTTTCTACACGAGGTATTTTCTGTCCCATCTAGGTTAAGGGCAAAACCTGAATCTCACTTCTTTTGAAATAAAATTTTCTACTTATTTTCCATTTCATATCTACCATCATCACTTGGATTAATTCTTTCATACCCAGTCAGATTTATCTAACTGGGGCATTTTTATGGTTCAAATTTGGTATGTTTTCTTTGCCACTAAGCTCGGCTTTCAACCGGCTTAGCAGCGAAGAGGGGCATCTGTAAACACCTCAAATTTTCACCCTCATCCAGTGTTTGTCCATTTCATATGTCATTGCATATCATTGCATGCATTCGGCATATCATTTCATCGCATTGCATGCCATTACATCTCATTCTCGAGATCCAGCACTCCTGTTTTCAAAACATTCAATCCAGATTTGAATTTTAAAGCTTTTATTTCAAAATCAATTTCAAAACCTGGGTTTTTATTCAATACTCTGTCATTTTCCAACCCCAGGACTTTATATTTTAAAATATTTTCTCAAGGAAACAATCTGGATTCATTTCAAATTCAAATTTGAATCGATCTCAATTCACAGATGAGACCCATTGAGGTGGTGTCGCTTCTGAATTCCTCTATTCATCAAATTTCTCAAAATTTTGAAAGTTTCAGTCCGATCAGGACTCTGTCTCAGAGTCCTGATCCGGTCAGGAGTCTATTTTGAAGTCTGTTTTACTTCCATTTTCAATCTTTTCCGTTTGTTTTCGAAATTTAGGTCATTTTACAGAGTCCAGTTAGTTCAGGATTCTATTTTAGAGTTCGGTCGAGTTAGGAGTCTAACCCTGACTGTGTTTTCTGACTTATTTCATCGTTTCTTGATAAAATCTTTTGGAAAATTCTTTCATTTGGCTTTTAAAATCTAAAATCTCAGAGTCCTAAGAGTTCAGGACTCTAACTCAGAGTTTCAGTTCGCTTGAGACCCTATTTTCAAAGATCTTGAATTTCAAATGTCGATTTTAACCCTTTTTCAAAGTCATTTTTAGTGTTTATTTCAAAATTTCTAAAACTCGATGTGGGCCTACTCAGTTGGCACCATATCCAGAGGGATTCTAATTCAGTTAGAACCCTATGCCATTTCAAAAATTCTAATTTTAAGATTACTTTTGAAAATCCTTTTGAAAACTCCTTCAATTTCAAGTTTTAAAATCACTTTTTGAAAAACTCAAGTAGGGCCCACTCGGGGTGGCGCCATATTTGAGTAAGTCAGGGCTAGACTAGGGTTGGTTGATGTCTTGGTTAGTGTTAGAGGTTTAGAAGAGTCAAAACCATTTTGAAAAACTCATTTTGAAAGTTAGTTTTTAAAACTAGTGTTTTTAAAGGTGTTTTAAAAACCCAATGTGAGAAAATGCCAAGTGGCACCACATTTGGGGGATTCTTAGGTTTAGCTAGGGGTTAATTAGGGATTAATTAGGATAATTTAGGTCAAGGGCATATAGGTAACTCCACCCAAAAATCGCCCCCCCCTTTAGAGTCCAAAATTTTCAAAATTGTCAATTTTTAAACCTAATTTTTTTATTATAAATAGATGCTTAAGGGGGGTCGATTTTATCATCTCTCTCCTATTGGATTCTTGGAGCTTCTCTCTCCTCTCCAGCCTTCTTCCATTGCTGCAAGCACCAAGGTAATATTTTTAATATTTTTTTAGTTTTATTTAATACTTTTTCATGTTTTAAATCAATTTTAGCCATTGATGTCATCCCCTTCATGGATTAAACCATGGATTCAACCTCAAGAACCATCAAGAATCAGCAAGAACGATCCAAGAAGGTGATCTAACCCTGTTTTGGATGATTTACAGGGATTTTAATCCATTAGAATTGATTTTAATATGATTCTTTACATTATTAACCAATAAAATATATGATTTACCTTTTTTAATGGGTTAAATCTATGTTTTAAAGGTGATATCAAATTTCAGCCATTGATTCCCTGTTTTTATTTTATTTTCATGGTTTATTTATGTTTGTTTTACATTCTATAGCATAGAAATAAGTTTTATTTACTGTTTTATGGTTTATTTTATTTATTTACATTAGTTAATGCATGGTTTTTCAAGTTTCTTAAATTTCTGTGTGTTTTAGGTTTAAAACAGTAAAGATAATGTTATTTCAGATTGACGTTCTCATTGTTTATTTCTGATTTTTTTATATGTGATGCATGCATGAGTTATTGATTTACTGTAGAAAAATCAGAGGTTTTGGATCTCGGGAACCCTGTCAAAAAAATCAGACATCAAATCGGGGTTTTAAAGCTTTAAAATCGTGGTTAAAATCAGAAAGGTAACTTGCTGTTATGATATTTCTCTCATCTTATATCCGATTTTAGATCTGTAAAGTGCTATGGATTCACATTGCATAGAGCTGTCTTCTGTGAAATTTTCAGATTTTTTTATCACTGTTTATTATTTTTCCCCTTTTAGAGAATCTATTTTTAAATTTAAAACTCGTTAGGGTTTACCAAAACCCTAATCAGACTTGTGTTAGTCATAAATCCCAAACCACAGATCCGATTCATGATATATAAAAAGTGAGTATTATTATTTTTATGTCTACTCTTCACCACTAAAATTTCAGAGATTTTTGTTTAGGATTTCTATTTATGTTGGTATTTTCAATCTGGAATAGCTGTTTTAATCCCTGTTAAGAGTGATATATTTTAGCTCAGATTGCCGGAAGGGTTTCTCCCTAACCAGAGATGATTTTTCCGATCTGTAAATTGGGAAATCTCTGTTTTTCTTCTTAGTTAGTCTCTGTAAAGTTTCATAAGTTTCCATGGAGATTTGACCCCTGGTTCAGGTCTTGGACTGAGACTGGTTGGTGAATTAGGTCAAAAATAGCATATTTTAGGGTTTAATGCAATTGTCGGATTAATTTAATGTCAAAAAATTATTTTTATAATTCCAATTCTACATTAGGGTTATAACAAGTGCAGGTACCAATTTTTATGGATTTTGGAATCCATTTGATTGCTGAATTAAGCAAATTGCAAAACCGGGTTCCTGAAAGATCCAAAAACACTGCTAAAATCACAGTTTTTGTGATATTGTTGGATTTTCTTGCATAAGCATATATTTTTAGGGTTTAATCATGTTCATAATCATATTAGAATGCTTTAGGTTTAATTTTGTGCTCATTTTATTTCATTTAGTGCATAAAACCTAAGTTTTTACCAAAATCTATTTCTAAAAACCCTAATTTCAAGGCCATAGTCTTGCTATCAGGGGTAATTTGGTCATTTGACCTCAATTTCGAAATCCCTAACCCTAATTTCATATTTTTAATCATGTCATAGCATATTTGGTTTGAGTTTATTCCATTCAAATTTCAAAATTTGCATTTTATCAAAATATCTTTCTAAAAACCCTAATTTCAAGGCCACAGTCTTGTTATTAGGGGTATTTTGGTCATTTTGACCCCAATTTCGAAATTTCATATCTTCTCTTTCATATTTATTCAATTTTATTTCATATTTTATCAGTTTTGATTTAAGGGAATCATGAAAAAGGCTTATATCTAGCAAAATCCAACAATTTCCTGATATTGTTGGATAAATCTAGAAAAGCCAACATATTTTCATTAACCAAGTTTTCTAGTTTTGCAGGTACATTGAAGACTTTATTTTTCCTGTATTTAAATTTCAATAGTGATGTAACTTGTAATTAAACTTTTGAATAAGAATTTACATTTCCTGCTTAGCTTAGGTTGCATTGCATATAGCTTATATTTTTTTTTATAATGTTAATGTGTGGTGGATGATGATTCATGCATATTTTTATAAATTCACCATGATCTACACGAATGGAACATGCACTAGCTTCTATGAAGTTTATAAACTTGGTGGAATTTGTATTTATGGTCAGTCAGAATACGAATGATACTTAGATTTATGATCTTCACATTAGCCACATTCAGCCTACACTCTTAGGCTAACTTCAAAAATGCACTGCATTTCTCAAAATACAAAAAGTATTTCTCAATTCCTCAAATCCATATCCATTCATTTCATGCATTTGCCAATTCCCATTCAAATCTCAATTCAAAGAATTTCATTTTCTCAAAATTTTCTAAGTCATATGGAGAAATCGATTTTCTCAGAATATGAAGATCTCAAAGTATGTTTCAAGTGTTTCTCAAGTTCAAAATTCGAAATTTCAAGTTATATTTTCAATGTCAAAGTTGGAATTCAGAGAAACCAAGTTTTCTCAGAATTGATTTCCATAAAATCTCAAGATTTACCCAGAAATCGATTTTTGCTTTCCTAAGAAATATTTTTCAAGTTCTAATTCACGATTTTCCATGTGATATCATTTCCAAGATTTACGTTTTCTAAATATTTCAATCATTCAAAGCAAACATCATGTTTTCAAATGTGCATTTTCTGAAAATTCATAGCACATGCCTGATTCTATGTGCATTTAGAAATTAGAATATGATTTAGACAAGTTGAATAGAGTAGAGCATAAGATTGATCCTTGGTTCAATTACCCCTGTTAAAGGTGGCATGAACGGTTGAACCTCGTACCGACAGGCGAGTCCCATTCTACGGAATTTTCCCGCTTTTTAAAATGGAGGCGAGTTATTTTCAAAAACTTTTTCAAAGGTCAGTTTGACTCGCAAAAGTAAAATTTTGCGATGATAACACTCAGGAATTCAATTTCCTAAGTTCTAAATTACCTTCTCCAATGAATTTTCCTATAAATTTTCTATCATTTTCCTAAGAAAATTCTCAAAAGCCGAGTTTTTTGATAAGTGTTTTCCTTTTCAAATATTCATATTTTCTCAAGAATCCCTTCAGTTTTCCTAAGATTCTCATTTCTTTATGGTTTTCCAAGTCCTCATAAACTTTTCTCAAAATTTTCCTGAGATTCTCATTTTTCCAAGTCTTTATAAATTTTCTTAAAATTTTCCTGAGATTCTCATTTTTACAAGTCTTTCTAAATTTTCTCAAAATTTTCCTGAGATTCTCATTTTTCCAAGTCTTTATAAATTTTCTTAAAATTTTCCTGAGATTCTCATTTTTCCAAGTCTTTCTAAGCTTTATCAAAATTTTCCTGAGATTCTCATTTTTCTAAGTCTTTATAAACTTTCTCAAGATTTTCTTGAGATTCTCATTTCTGCCTGATTTTCCAAATCTTTATAAAATTTCCCGAGATTTTCAAACCTTCTTCGTCTGAGTTTTTCTGAGAGATTGATTTCCATATTTTCCTGAGAAATGCTTTTCAACTCCAAATGTTTTCTAAGCATACATCATAGTTTTCCAACCCATATTTTACCAAATCTCATAGCACATGCCTGAATTCTCTGTGCATTTAGGATAGAACATAATTTCAATGATTTTACTAAGTCAAGCATAATTTTGGTCCTTGGTTCGATTACCCCTGTTAAAGGCGGCAGGAACGGTCGAACCTCGTACCGACAGGTCGAGCCCCATCCCATGGATTTTCCCGCAATTTTCAAAACGGAGGCGAGTATTTCAAAACAATTTCCAAAATCCGGTCAAGTTTGAATCGCGAAAGCATTTCCCTCTCTCTTCCGCAAGGAAGGGAAGACGGGAAAAATTTTGTGACGATAACAGGTTTGGCGACCGAGATGGGACCTGTCCTTGTCTGACCTAAATTATGCTTGACTTAGTTCAATTATCAAAATTGTGTTCACAAAATGTCAGCTTTTTACTTTTGCTATCATGCGAACCTAGGAGCCTAGATTCTGACCTAGCTGACATTGACTGCATATAGCTTAGGCATGGTTTGGTAGGACCAGATTGAGGAGAAATTTTCATGTTCACATAGACTTAGGTCTAAATACAACTCTCCTCAATTTAGGATCTGAATGCAAACAATGTATGCTTCTTCAAAGATTTTCAAAATCTATCTCTCTAGGATTTAGAGCCATCTATTTCTTGCATGTGATCATTTTTTCAAACTCCATTACCTATCATTACCCGGTCTTCACGTTGTTGGGCTTTCTTCCAGAACCCTAGTTCGGGACAGAGCCTCACAACTGGGCCAACTATTTGGGTTAACCCCCCTACCACGTACCGCGGGCCACAGTCCGAAGTATATCGGTAGGCGCTCAAGGATGTTGGGAAACCCTACCTTAGAACCAGAGTTGAAATTATATGCCATGTACCTCGGATTTTGGTTCGGGTATATCGGCATAACTGGATTGGACAAAGATGATCTGAACCTAGAGTTAGGATTAAGGTCCTACAGCTGTTTTAAAAATAATGCATCTAGAGTCAGCCTTTTAGGGAGTGCTGTATGTGCATAAATGTTTGTGCAGGATGTGATTGTTCTTATATTACCTCTATTTTCCTATATTTTTTTCTAAAATATTTTCAAATACCCATATTTCTCATTTTTCCCTTTATTTTCTCAAACCCTGGATGATTTTCCCAAATATCCAATTTCCTTCATAACTCCAGGTGATTTTTCATTCTCCCGTTCTACTGGATCTCGAATTTCCAGCTGCATTTTTTATCCTGCCTGCAATTTTTCAAAATCATATGTTTCTCTCCTTGAATTTTCAATTCTTTTGTTTATTTGCAAAAAATTCTTCACCTTATTTTCCTCGTGCATACCTTGACTGTTGCGGTGTAAATTGTTTACCCACTTGCCTTCTCCTTATTCTAAATTCGTTTGCGGATTGTTTTCCAAGAGATATCTCTTTCCTTCAAAATGGTGTTTTCCTCGTAGTTGACGACCTCGCCTAGGTAACAAGGCACATTTTCCATTGTTATTTCTCTTACAAAGAATGACAACACAATTGTCGTGATTTCAGCGGCAACTCCATCCCAGTAATAGGATATTCTTCCAATTGTCTACCATATCGTCAATAATCATTTTCTTCCTAATCTAAAATTTCCTCAGAGTCTAATCAAGACTTCATCCTGCAGAGTGCATCCTCAACATTTGATGGTTCAAACAAGGTCAGGAAGAAGAACCACATCATCACAGCACTCCTCAGCCTCAAAAGGTGAAATGGATCATCCTGTGAATCAAGATCAACAACAAGAGGAGGATGGCATAGACCCACAGATGTATGCCATGTTCCAGAAAATGATGACCAAAATGATGAGTGAACAGGTTGGGACCAGTGTAGAGAAAAATCCATTCAGAGAGAAGTTCCACGGGCACAAGGATAAAAAGACTTCCAAGAAGCAAGTTCAGCCAGAAGAAACTTCAGACGAATCAGACTCAACTGAAAACACCGATGAAGAGTATGAGGTGCCTCCGACATTTCAGAAACGGGGCCAAGAACAAAGGAAGAGTCGCAAATCAAAAGATCAAGTTGCAGAAGAGCTCTTGCAGACACAGTTCAAAGAAATGGCCAAAGTTGTTAAAGACCTGCAAGCTCGCGACAAGGGCAAGAAAGTCTTCACTAGCGAAGATTTTTATGATGGATTAGAAGGAGACGAAGAACTGGAAAACCTGCCCCGCAAGTTCATCAAGTTCGATGGTTCTGGTGATCCCAAAGCCCATCTCGCCATGTTCTTCGCCGAATGCTCCAAATTCAAGAGAGACAATAGGGCCTTATTTCTCTGTTTTCCTCGTAGCCTAGAAGGCACTGCCGCCAAGTGGTACTCCGAGCATATCAATCCAATCGAGCTGCGAGAATTCGATAAGAATGAAAATGAAAAGGCAAGGGACTTCATTCGCAGATGGAGAGAGACCTGCAACAAAATGAGGGATCCTATATCAGAAAGGCATGCTTTATCCTTGATTCTCAACAATTTTTCGCAACCTCTGAGAGGATTAATCTCTACCTCACCCTCCAAGTCTTTCGTTGAACTCATTGAACGAGCTGAATGGCTCGAAATGGGAGTAGAGAATGGAGTCTATGAAGGCCTTACCATTGCAAGAAACAGTCAAGATGCCAAAAAGAAGGCTCACTTCACTTTTGCGGCCAAATCTTTCAATAATAGCAAAGGCAACAAGAATGATCATAGCAACAGTTTGGAGAGAATCAAAAGGCAAAAAGAGAAGGACATCAACAGTGATAAACCTCTCCAATCCAGCCCTCAGCATCAAAAGAAAGATCAGGAAAAATCAAAGCGCAAGGACTGGAGAACTGATCGAGAATTCACCCCTCTGGATCAGACACTCGAGAGTATACTCGAGTATATGCTTGAGAAAGACCTTGTTCGGTTGCCTAAAGCCAGTGATCCTCCAGCAATTATGGGCAGATTCAAAGAACAGTTTTGCAAATTTCATCGAGCAGTAGGACATGATACAAAAAACTGCTTCATCCTTAAGAACATTGTTCAAGACTGCATTGATAAGAAGCTTCTCGTTGAAGATGGAAAAGAGGACTAGTCATCCTGACTAAGCTATTTCCATAATCAATGCCAATAATTTCCCATTTTTCATCTTGCTTTTTCAAAAAGAATAATGTAATCCCATTCTCCTTTCTTGATTTTAAAGCATCAATAAAGTCATCGAATTTTTTAATAGCTTGGCGCCATCTTATTTGCTTCTTCTTCCTTTTCAAAATATCTCTCTTGTGAGGAATGATCTTGAGAATGTCTATCAAGTCAAGAAGCTTGTCGCCTTATTCATCAATTATCCTTTTTATATTCAAAATTTTCCTCCCTAGTTACACTGGGGCATTTTTTTTGAAAAATTATCTTTACCTCAAAACATCCTGTATGCAGACAGGATAAACCAATCTCTCATTTTGCATATATATGCACTCACTTGCATTAATTTTGCATTCATTTACATTTCATGTGCATCTGCATTTCATTTTACATTAATTCTGCATCCATTATCTTCCCCTTCAGGTTAAGGGATAAACCTGAATCATTTTCCATAATTCTTCAAATTTTGACCCTCTAGTCATCCAATTCTTCGATTTCGACCTCCGGGTCATCCAATTTCCAATTTTTAAATTACCAAAATTCTCAATTTCGACCGCCAGGTCATCCAATTTCCATTCCCCGTTCAAGATAAGGGGATAATCCTGAAACCGTTCATAGAAGCAATCTAACTTTCTATAATGGTCCATGTTCTTCATCGAACTGATAGTGTTCTAAGTGAACTGATAATCGTTCTTCATCGAACTGATAGTGTTCCAAGTGAACTGATAATCGTTCTTCATCGAACTGATAGTGTTTCAAGTGAACTAATAGTCGTTCTTCATTGAACTGATAGTGTTCCCAAGTGAACTGATAGTCGTTCTTCATTAAACTGATAGTGTTCCAAGCGAACTGATAGTCGTTCTTCATCGAACTGATAGTGTTCCAAGCGAACTGATAGTCGTTCTTCATCGAACTGATAGTGTTCTAAGCGAACTGATAGTGTTCCAAGCGAACTGATAGTCGTTCTTCATCGAACTGATAGTGTTCCAAGTGAACTGATAGTCGTTCTTCAGTGAACTGATAGTGTTCCAAGCGAACTGATAGTCGTTCTTCATTGAACTGATATTGTTTCCAGTGAACTGATAGTCGTTCTTCATCGAACTGATAGTGTTCCCAATGAACTGATAGTCGTTCTTCATTGAACTGATAGTGTTCCAAATGAACCGATGGTCGTTCTTCATTGAACTGATATTATTTCCAGAGATGGTCGTTCTTAATTGAATCGATATTGTTCTCAATGAACCGATGGTCGTTTTCAATTGAACTGATATTGTTCCCAGTAAACTGATAGTCACCTCCTTTGGGGAAAGGAGAGGATAATTTTTGTCACGGATGCGTTAAACTGGACTTCAAATGCTCTTTTTCACCTAGGATTTCAAGAAAACTTTGTCAATTTGTCAATCAAATTATTTGTTGATTTCATAACTTTATTTGCATAAATTTTTAGCTCAGTTTACCTTCAGTATTACTTCCAAAAAGGCAAAGCTTTTGTGAAGAAGGATTCAAAATCCAAATTCTTTCTATTGGCCAACCAAAAGGATGAAGGATAAATCCTCGATATGGTCAGAAAAGAAGATTCAATGTTTTTGCAAAGCCATAGATGATTGATATTGATCGCAGTCAATGGCACATTTTAAAGACCATTCTTGTGAAAATGAGGCAGTGGAAATATCCTGAGCGCTAGAAAAAGAGAGAATTCATCCAAGCCCTGTCTCTTTAAAATCACCTAAGCTGCAATTAAATATCCGCAAAATGGATCTCTCACTTGTCGTCAAGATGAAGGCGAATTAAGCGAGTAGACCCCTGGGGCCAAAGAAGATTTGAAACATCTCCAAGATGACGGAGTTTGCGACGGATCCTTCCAGGAAAGGTCCAAAGCACTGTCGAGATGAAGGCAGATGCGATGAACCTCCCGACAATCCCTAAAAGATATTTAATTTCAGCTATCATCCAAAGATCTCTAAACCCAAGAGCCAATATCGTCAAAGAATGATCAAAACATCTCCAAGTTGAAGAAGTTTGTGACGTACCCTTCCCAAAAGAGAGCAAGAGAGGAAAAAGAAAGAGAGAAAAAGCCAGAACATCTCCAAAATGAAGGAGAATGTAGCAAAAAACCCAAGAGAGCCAAAAGAGCGCAGAAAGATTATCATGAGAGAAGCTCCCAGGATATCAAACTGCCACATTTATCAAAAATCTCCTTTAAATTTGTGAAATTCTATTATCAATATCCTTTCATAGATTGCTTTCATGATATCAAATTCTCTTTCCTGTTCATATCAAGGAAATTGATAACTTCTTTGAAGAAGGTCAATCGCAAGCAATTTGGATTCCAAATCTTGATTCTATGAAGTCAATCCTGTTTGGAGGTAATACTTCAGGTAGAAAAGAAGGAATATTTTCACAATCATTTTCAATTACTTTGAATCAGCAAAATTTTCAACATTTTGACAATATTTTCTAGCTATCCTGACGTTAAGTGAGAGCTTGATGTCCATATTGATGTATCTTGACCCCTTTGAGAGATTTTCCTTTATCACCTTTCGTGTTGTTGAAAGACTAATCTTATCTCCAAAAGGATAGCCTTTATCATCTTTCGCGTTGTTGAAAGACTCGCCTTATTCCTTTGGATTACCTTTATCATCTTTCGCGTTGTCGAAAGAATTGCCTTATTCCTTTAGATTGACTTTGTTATCTTTCGCGTTGTCGAAAGACTCGCCTTATTCCTTTGGATTACCTTTATCATCTTTCGCATTGTTGAAAGAATTGCCTTATTCCTTTGGATTGCTTTTGTTATCTTTCGCGTTGTCGAAAGAATTGCCTTATTCATTTGGATTGCCTTTGTTATCTTTCGCGTTGTCGAAAGAATCGCCTTGTTTCTTTGGATTGCCTTTATCATCTTTCGCATTGTTGAAAGAATTGCCTTGTTCTTTTGGATTGCCTTTTGTCATCTTTCGCATTGTCGAAAGAATCGCCTTATTCCTTTGGATTACCTTTATCATCTTTTGCGTTGTCGAAAGAATTGCCTTATTCCTTTGGATTGCCTTTGTCATCTTTCGCATTGTCGAAAGAATCGCCTTATTCCTTTGGATTACCTTTATCATCTTTCGCGTTGTCGAAAGAATTGCCTTATTCCTTTTGATTGCCTTTGTTATCTTTCGCGTTATCGAAAGAATTGCCTTATTCCTTTGGATTGCCTTTGTTATCTTTCGCGTTGTCGAAAGACTCGCCTTGTTCCTTTGGATTACCTTTGTCATCTTTTGCATTGTCGAAAGAATTGCCTTGTTCCTTTGGATCGCCTTTGTCATCTTTCGCATTGTCGAAAGAATTGCCTTATTCCTTTGGATTGCCTTTTGTCATCTTTCGCATTATCGAAAGAATCGCCTTGTTCATCTTTCGCAGTGCCGAAAGAGTTGCCTTATTCTTCGTTGAAAAAAAATTGCCTTATTCATCTTTTGCATTGTCAAAAGAGTTGCCTTACTCTTCTCTAAAAAGAGTTTGCCTTGTCTGTCTTTCGCGTTGCCGAAAGAGTTACCTTATTCTCGTCAAAAGATTGCCATATCCATCTTTCACATTGTCGAAAGAGTCGTCTTACTCCTTACCTTCTTCATATTTCACGATGATGAAAAATTCACTGGATCGTCTTGATCATTTTCCAAAATTGCCTATTACAATTCCATTTCCATCGCCTCGTTCATCTTCAAGAAAAGTTGTCTTATTCACCTTCCAAATATTTCATTTTCCGCCCGATCAGGATAAGGGTATAAACCTGAGCCTCATTCAAAGAGGTATTTTATTTTTCGCCCGATTAGGATAAGGGTATAAACCTGAGCCTCATTTAAAGAGGTATTTCATTTTCTGCCCGATCAGGTTAAGGGTACAAACCTGAGTCTCATTTCTATGAGATATTTCAATCCCCAATCAGGTTAAGGGTCAAAACCTGAGCTTCGTTTCATACGAGGTATTTCTGTCCCATCCAGGTCAAGGGCATAAACCTGAATTTCACTCTCACAGAGTGAGTCTTTACTCTTCATTTCTCCATTTCATATCTACCATATTCCTCAGGCTAATTTCTTCATACCCAGTCAGATACTTCTAACTGAGGCATTTTTAGATAGCCCAAATTTGGTGTGTTTTCTTTGCCACTAAGCTCGGCCATAAGCCGGCTTAGTAGCAAAGAGGGGCATCTGTAAACACCCCAAATTTTCACTCACCTTCTTGACATTGCCCTCAATCGACACATTTCAGTTCTCCGGAAGCAATAAAGGGCAAAATGGTCATTTTCTGATATTGAACCTTGCAGAAAGTCCTAAATTTCATTCTTGAGCCTCAAAATTTCTATAATTAGGTTCGAAGACATCTTCAAATTGCAAAATTTCAAAATCCTCTTTCTAGACAAAAAGCTAAAATTTCCAAGTCCGAGCTCAGAGTGGCATTTCATAGAACATGTTTTTGCATAGCATTGCGTCATTTCACTGCACAACATGTCATTTTGAGATCCAGAACTCCTGAGTTTCAAAATTGTCCATCCAGATTTGATTTTTAAACTTTTTCAAATTGATTTTTAAAACCCTGGGTATTCAAAATTACAAAATTTTCCCATTTTACCCCAGGACTTTGAATTACAAAAATTTTCTCAAGAAAAACAATCTGGATATTTAGATATTGATTTTAAAGATTTTATCTCAAAACTTTTTGCAAAAAGGATTTTAAATCTCTTTACAAATTTTGTTTTTACATTTATCCATATTTTTTCCCTGAAAACCCAATTTTTCCAAATTCTTGAAAAAACAAATAATATTTTATCTCGTATTTTCAAAATAAATGGAGCGGGACCCGCCTTTGAACTAGCACCATATTCAGATTCCCAGGTAAGTATCTTATTCTCAAGTGGGACCCACTCGAAGGTCATACCAATTTGCGAAATTTTCTTTTTAAAATTCTTATTTATTTATTTATTTTTTTAGTGAGCCCACACACATGTGGCACCCTATTTGAAAATAAAAAGATTTTACAAAACAAAATAAAGCTTTATTTTCAAAAGGATTTTAAAAGTGGATTGAGATGACATTTCCATAAAAGCCTCTCATTTATTTCAATACTCATTTTTTTTATTTTTTATTTGTTTAAATAATTTTTGTTTTAAGAAGGAGGCAGCCTTAAATGGCACAGCCAAACTTCCAAAAAAATAAAAAATTAAATAAATTTCATTTTACCTAAAACTTAGGTAAATGAAATGAAAATTTTGAAAATTCACAAGATGCGCCCTTTTGAAAACGAAAGCATTAAGTTTCAATTTGAAAAAATTTTCAAAATGTGTAACGGAAGTTTAAGGCTGCGTTTTCTTCAAGGGGCTGAAGGTCTTTGAAAAAGGGGGGCCAACCATGGAACGAAAGGGGAGAGGAATTTTGATTGGGGGTCTTCTTTTTTATTTTGCAGGAGGGGATTCACCAAAGAGAGGAGGTAGCCGATTGAAGGAAGAGGGTCGATTGAAAGGAGGGGAGCCGATTGAAGAGAGGGTTTTGGTTTTCGGTTTTGCAGGGATCTTCCACCTCCAGCCGACTGTTGCCCATCCTCCACTTTCCTTCAGCCCAGCAGCAGGACCTCCACCAGCTCTTACCCATTGTCCTTCAACCCACCCAGCCGTAGGTCAGCAACAGGAAATCCAACGCAGGCTGCCATTCCCCTTCTTCATTCCAGCCACAGCGTGAACCCCATCCAGCATTTCCCAACCTCGTGCATCATCCATCTTCAGTACAGCAAAAGACGTGGTCTTCATCATCTTCAGCCCAGCCATCTCTGCACCTATGTCAGTTCAGCAGAGGAAAGCCAAAAACTTTTTCCTCTCTTTCTTAAACCCAACAGCTTCTTTACCCATTTTCCTTCAGCACAGCCACTTCATTCAGCCCAACTCTTCTTTAAGCCCAGCCGCACAATCCACTTTCAGCAGGAAGCCTAGCCCACCAGCTGTAGAGAATCCAGCATCTTCATCTACCTTCAGCTCGTCAGCAGCAAAAAGATTCCTGCTGCCCCTTTTTCAGCCCAGCAACAGAGCAAGCAGCAGCCCATCCGCAGGAGAGGGCCCCTTTAGGAGATCCAGCTGGTTCCTGCTGCCCATTTGCAGTCCACAAGCAGCAGGAGATCCCCAATCCAGCAGAGATTCCAACATGTTCTCCACTTCATTCAGCCCAACTACATCACTATTTGATTTAGGTGATCATGTTTTATTTAAGCTTAATGCTAAATTTCTATTTTAGTAAGCTATGCTGGAATATCATCATTTGTTTTATGAGATTTTGTTTAGCTTGAAGCTAAAATTCCTGTTTTATGAAGCTATGCTGGAATATCGTCATTTGTTTTATGAGATTTTGTTTAGCTTGCTCTTCAAATTCCTGTTTTAGGAAGTTATGTGGGAACATCATCATTTAATTTATGAGATTTTGTTTAGCTTGATGTTTAAATTCCTGTTTTATGAAGCTATGTTGGAACATCATCATTTAATTTATGAGATTTTGTTTAGCTTGATGTTCAAATTCCTGTTTTATGAAGTTATGTTGGAACACCATCATTTGATTTATGAGATTTTGTCTAGCTTGCTGCTAAAATTCCTGTTTTATGAAGCTATGGCTGGAACATCACCATTGGTTTTATGAGATTTTGCTTAGCTTAATGCTAAATTCTTGTTTGCTATATTGTTATAATATCACCCCATTTGCAGCACCAATTATATATATTGTTTCATCATTTTCCACAACATTTTCACCTTTTCACTAAGCTTTTCATATCCTTTTGATGATATCCTTGAAATAGCCCATGATACGTACACAATCCATTTCCTGCACATATTCATTTTCTGCTGCAAGTGTGCAGTCTTGATATTTGGCCATATTCATGAACGGATATCTCTATATCCAATAATGATCTCCCAACCATCTTTAACGTGCTTCATTATGGATATATAGGGAAGCTCCATACCCATTTTTACTGGAAATTGCATTATAATTTGAGAAGTATGGTTGTGTGAAATCACCTACAGAAACTGTATATAACTGTAATTTCTGGTTTTACCTATTATATGTAATTTCCATTAGTATGTACATATTTTCTCATTATATGTATATATATATATGTATATCTATATATATTTACCTATATGTATACGTATATATGTATATATATATGTATATATATATATACATAGATATATACTTATATATATATATATCTTCATGTGCTCTTATTTCCATGTATGAACATCCATATATTTTCTCATATAGTTACACCTCCATTGTTACATGACATTTAGCACCTATTTTAGCATTTTGATATATGTATATGTCTCTTAGTTGTATATATTATATATATATGTCCATTTCCTTGTTTATTTTGTACTAACTCTCATTTTGCAGGAAAATCTAAAAGATGCAAATTCCTTGGCTCCATTTCAATTTTCTTTTACTTTATGTTATGCAATGTAACAATCCAATGTAAACCTTGGAATAAGATTTACTTTTACTGCTTAGATTAGGCCGCATCTCATATAGTTTGATTTCAGTAATATCCTGATTATATGATGCATATATCTCAATTTTCCAAATTCACCGTGGATGAACACGAATGGCACGTGCACCAACTCTTAGAGAGTTGATGAACTCGGTGGAGTCCATATTTACGGCCCTAGTCGGAATATGGACGAGACCCAGATCCATCATCTCTCTACCAGTCACATTGAGCCTACACTCTTAGGCTATCTTGAAAATGCACCTCATATTTCCAATGTTTTCAAAATATTGTGAATTAATTCAAATAAACCCTAAATATATTCATGGCCACAGTCAGAATATGTGAAGGATTTACTTTGGTTAATCCACATTTTTTTCAACAAATTTTTCAGAAATTTTTTCAAAGTGCATTCATTCATTCAAATCATCTGCATCATTCGGTTTTCTCATGATTTTCTCAAGAAAATTTTCATTTCATGGAGTTGATTTCTCAAGAAACTATGATGATATTCGAAGTTGGATTTTCCAAATCAAAGTTTTCCCGAGATTTTCCCTGAAAATATTATTTTCTTAAGATACTTTCAAAAGGAATTTCTCCTCTTTCTCAAGAATCCAAGTTGGTTTTCAGACATTTTAAAAGACAAGATTCTCAGGAATTCAATTTCCTAAGTTCTAAATTACCTTCTCCAATGAATTTTCCTATAAATTTTCTATCATTTTCCTAAGAAAATTCTCAAAAGCCGAGTTTTCTGATAAGTGTTTTCCTTTTCAAATATTCATATTTTCTCAAGAATCCCTTCAGTTTTCCTAAGATTCTCATTTCTTTATGGTTTTCCAAGTCCTCATAAACTTTTCTCAAAATTTTCCTGAGATTCTCATTTTTCCAAGTCTTTATAAATTTTCTTAAAATTTTCCTGAGATTCTCATTTTTACAAGTCTTTCTAAATTTTCTCAAAATTTTCCTGAGATTCTCATTTTTCCAAGTCTTTATAAATTTTCTTAAAATTTTCCTGAGATTCTCATTTTTCCAAGTCTTTCTAAGCTTTCTCAAAATTTTCCTGAGATTCTCATTTTTCTAAGTCTTTATAAACTTTCTCAAGATTTTCTTGAGATTCTCATTTCTGCCTGATTTTCCAAATCTTTATAAAATTTCCCGAGATTTTCAAACCTTCTTCGTCTGAGTTTTTCTGAGAGATTGATTTCCATATTTTCCTGAGAAATGCTTTTCAACTCCAAATGTTTTCTAAGCATACATCATAGTTTTCCAACCCATATTTTACCAAATCTCATAGCACATGCCTGAATTCTCTGTGCATTTAGGATAGAACATAATTTCAATGATTTTACTAAGTCAAGCATAATTTCAAGGATTGTTCTTCTTTTCTAGCCTAGGAGTTTGAATTTAAAAATCCATTCAATGATGTAATAGCTAGATATAATGAAAATATTTACATTTTCAGTATTAACTTAGGATGAATGAGCATGTAAACATTATGAATTGCTTATTTCATAACATCTTTTCTCTTTTATCTTTTAAAAAACCCACAAATGGGCACATGAATGGCACATGCACCACTTCATAAAAGGTGATTAATCTTAAGTTGATGATTTACATCAATGGCCATAGTCAGGATGTAAACAAAACTTAGGATTTTCATCTTTTATAGGATAACATTGGATCTACACTGGATCCTTTTCGAAATTCATCATATTTTCTTCAAATATCCTCCTCTTTTATCAAAGTTTAGTTTAAAATTAATTCAATACATATATCAATGGCCATAGTCAGGATATATTGAGAGTTAATTTCATTTTAAACTCTATAAAAGCACCAAAAATATGTTTTATTCTTCAGTTGAATTTAAATATGATTACTTTGTAATATATTCAATGACCATAGTCAGGGATGTATTATATCTTTAATCTTATTTCAATTCATTTAAAGAATGAAATATGCTTTTTTTCAAATCCAATTTTAAATTCTTTTAGATTCATTCATCATTTAGGATAGAATTGCATCATATTTTCAAAATTCTTTATTTCAAAAATCCAAGGGATCTTGAATATCTTTCTTTAATTTCTATTTCAATTCATCAATCCTATCTCATTCTCAAAGTCCAATTTGACTTTGAATTCATTTTATATTCAAAACTCCAATCAAATTCAAAGTTCAATTTAACTTTAAAATTCTTGATTCATTTTCTAAATTCCAAATTCAAGCTCAAAGTCTAATTTGACTTTGAAATTCATTTGTATATTCGAAATTCAATTCTCAAATCAACTTTGAAATTCCAAGTTCATTTTCAAGATTCAAATTCAATTCAATTTCAAAGTTCAATTTAACTTTGAAATTTCTAATTCATCTTCTGATTTCAAATACTCAAGCTTTAAATCAAATCCATCCTTTATTTCTCATTGAGTCTTGATCCTCAAATTCAAAGTCAAAGTTTTGAGATTGATTCTGAATCTCAAAATTTGATTTTTCTTAAAGTTTTAAATTCAATCTGGGTTTTCAAAACCCAGATCCATCTTCAAAAGATCCAAAATTTCACCTTGAGTTCCAAATTTAGAACCCAATTCCATATTTGGGTTCAGATCTTCAAAAACCAATCTCATCATTGGATCTCAGATTTCGGATCTAATTCCATTTAGGATTCTAAAACCAGAATTCAACTTCAGATCACAAATTTCGGATCCAATTCCCATTTAGGATTCTAAATCCGGAATTCAACTCCATCTTGGATCTCAGACTTCAGATAGAAAATCCATTTTAGGGTCTAGAGTACAATTCTCCTTTAGGATCCAGATTTCAGATCCAACTTCATCTTGGATCTTAGGCTTCTGATCCAATTCCATTTAGGCTCCAGAATTCAACTATATCTTGGATCTTAGACTTTGGATCCAATCCCACTTAGAATTCCAGAACCCAGATCCAACCCTATCTCGGATTTCAAATCTCAGATCCAGTTTCATCTTAGATATTAGATCAAAATTCCATTTCAAATCTAAATTCATCTCCAATTCTCAAAATCCAATTTCAAATTTACTTCTCAAGTCTAAATTCAAATTCCTATTCCGATATTAAATTCAAAATCGATCCTTGAAAATCGATTCTAATTCAAAGTCCATCATAACTTTGAAAATCTCAATTCTAAATTCCTCTTTCCACAAATTTATCTCTCTAAACTCTGATTATTTCAAAAACTTAGAACTTCAAATCTCTTTCCTGATCTATCTCAAGTTCTAAGTTAGATTCAACAATTCATGAATCATTTCTTTGTTCCATTTCGTCTCAGAAACACTTGGAAATTTTCAAAATCATTTTCTCAAAAGAGCATACATCTTTGCATTGCACAAGCATGATTCTTTCTGCATTTTTGACTTAGAATAAATTCTTAGATAATATTTTAGCAAAGCAAAAAGGCATAAGTTCGATCCTTGGTTCGATTACCCCTGGTAAAAGCGCCAGGAACGGTCAAACCTCGTACCGACGAGCGAGCCCCGTCTCCCAAATTTTCCCGCAATATTTTCAAAACGGAGGCGAGTAATTTTCTAAATATTTTCAAATCAAGGTCAAGTGAGACCTTCACAAAAGAGTTCCTCTCTCTCTTCTTTTATTTCTTTTCTCTTCTCTCTTCTTTTCTGTCTTTTATTTCCCCTTTAAAAAAGAGAAATAGGGATTATAAAGAAAAAGAGAAGGAAGAGAGAGAAATACCAAGAGAGGAATTTTTTTTTGCGATGATCACAATTTTGGTGACCATGATGGGACCTCGTCTCCGTCCGGTCGAATTTGTGCCTTTTTTTCTTTGCTTTGATATTATCTAAGTCTTTATTCTTTCAATGTCAACTTCATTTCCATGCAAACCTTAGGAGCCTAGACTCTGTCCTAAGTTGACATAATTGCATATAGGATCTAAGTATGGTTTGGTAGGACCATATTGAGGAGATTATTCCATGTTCACATTAGACTTAGGTCTGAAATACAACTCTCCTCAATTCTAGGGATTGAATGTAAACAATGTATGCAAGTGAATGCTTCTTTTCATTTAAATTTATCTCTTTAGGACTTGCATTAGAGCTTTCTGGTTTTATTGCATGTTGAGCATGTTTTTGAAAAAATCCTTACCTATATTGTCCCAGTCTTCACGTTGCTGGGCTATCTTACTTAACCATAGTTCGGGAGAGAGCCTCACAACTGGACCACTTATTTGGGTTCGCGCCCCGCTACCATGTACCTAAGGGCCATAGTTTGAGGTATATTGGTAGGCGCTCAAGGATGTTGGGAAGCCTTTACCTTAGAACCGGAGAAATATTTTATGCCACGTACTTTGAGCTTCGGATTGAGTATATCGGCGTATCTTGATTGGAATGAGATGATCTGAACCATAGAGTTAGGATTAAGGTTCTACAAGCCATTTCAAATATTGCATTTAGAGTCAGTTTTAGGGAGTGTTGTTTATGCATCCTTGTTTGTATATCTGTGATTGTGTGATATTTTATATCTTCCTTATATTCTCCAAAACCCTAGGTATATATTATTCAAAATTTCCTCTTTATTTTTAAAAACCCAGGTGTATTTTCCTTTTCTTCTTTTGATTTCTTCAAATTCTTCTGATCCTGCCTGCAAGTTTTCGAATTTTTAAAATCTTTACCATCTATTTTTCTACGTTTCTTTTTTCTTCCTATCCTTCAGTATATCTTCTTATTCTATTCTTTTTCTCTTTATAATAAAATCTCTTTCGTCAAGGGATGTCCTTCTTCCAAAAAGCATTCATATTGTCTATTCCTTCTCATAAAGAAATCATGCGATCATCGCAATTCTTGTGATGACCCAATCCCTAGTAATGAGATATCTTTTATCAATTTGATTTCTTCTTTATCAAAATTTCCTCTAATGTTTTCTAAATATCCCCTTTTATCCCACAGAGAGAACATTGATATTTCATCATGGTTCGAACAAGGACTGGAAAGGAGACAGTCCCACAGCAGAGCGACAGTGAAGGAGAGGAAATGAACTCCATTAGGTCATCCAAGAATTAGGGCCAAGAAGTATAAAGCGATGTCGATCCAGCTACATACAAGTTGTTTCAGAGGGTGATGGTCAAGATGATGTCTGAATAGGCTGAGGAAAACCCCGAGAAAATACCTTCTAAAAACAAAACCAAAGGAAAAGTTAGCAAAAAGCAAGTTCAGTACAACAACACTTCAGAGTCAGCTAAGGACTCAGAGGAAGGGCAACCGACATATTTTCATAACCCCTTGTATCGGCCCAAGAAAATCAATGAGGGACATGAGTCAGCAGGTAAAACCAAGCTTCATATCCCAGCAGAAGATCCGATGCAAGAACAGTTGAGAGAAGTCACCTGTGCGATCAAAGACTTACAAGCCCAGGACAAAGGTAAAAGGACCTATACCGGTGCAGACTTTTATGATGGCTTAGAAGGGGAGGACAATTGGGAAGATCTTCCTCACAAGTTCATAAAATTTGATGGGACCGGTAACCCCGAGGCTCATCTGGCCACATTTTTCGTGGAATGCAACCGATTTAGAAAGAACAACAGGGCTCTATTCCTATGATTTTCATGCAGTCTGGAAGGAATTGCGGCAAGATGGTATGTCGACCATATCAACCCGATTGAACTGCAAGACTTTGACAAAGTCATCAATCTGTTCATCGAAAGGTTCCTTTTCAATACCAAGGCTCCGCCTACTCTCAACCATCTATTCAATCTGAGGCAGAATAACGGTGAGAAGGCAAAATATTTTATTCATAGACGGAGATCTACCTGCAACAAGATGAAGGACCCGATATCTGAAGGACATGCTCTGTCAATAATCACGCATATATGTGTTTTAACATTGTCAAAAAATTTCATAGTGAATCAATCATGCATATATGTTTTCTTAGGCTGTTAAAAAAATTTCATAGTGATTTAGGCATTCATATATGTGTTTTAAGGCAGTCAAATTTTTTTTATAGTGACTCAATCCTGCATATATGTTTTCTAAAGCTGTCAAAAAAATTTCATAGTGATTCAATCATGTATATATGTTTTCTAAGGCTATCACAAAAATGTCAATCATGCATATATGTGTTCTAAGGGTGTCAAAAAAAATTCTTAGTGATTCAATCATGCATTTATATGTTCTAAGGCCGTCACAAAATTTTTATACAGACTCAATCATGCATGTATGTGTTCTAAAATTGTCAAAAAAAATTCATAGTGATTCAATCATACATATATGTATTCTAAGGCTTTAAAAAAAAATTCATAGTGATTCAATCATGCATATATGTGTTCTATGGATTCAAAAAAAAATTATAGTGATTCAATCATGGATATATGTGTTCTAAGGCTGTTTAAAAAATTTCAATCATGCATATATGTGTTCTAAGGCTGTCAAATAAAATTTCATAGTGACTCACTCATGCATATGTGTGCCCTAACGTTGTAAAAAAAAATTCATAGTGACTCAAACATGTATATATGTTTTCTATAGTTGTCAAAAAAATTTTAATCATTCATATATATGTTCTAAGGGTGTCAACAATATTTTATTGTGATTCAATCATGCATAAATATGTTCTAAGGCTGTCAAAATTTTTTATAGTGACTCAATCATGCATATATGTGTTCTAACATTGTCAAAAAAATTTAAGAGTGATTCAATCATTCAGATATATGTTTTGAGGCTGTCAAAAAAAAATTATAGTGATTCAATAATGCATATGTGTTCTAAGGTTGTCAAAAAAATTTCATAGTGATTCAATCATGCATATATGTGTTCTAAGGCTGTCAAAAACTTTTCATAGTGACTCAATCTTGTATATATATGTTCTAACGTTGTCAAAAAAAGTTCATAGTGATTCAATCATGCATGTATGTGTTCTAAGGCAGTCAAAAAAATTTCATTGTGATTCAATGATGTATATATGTGTTCTAAGGCTCTAAAAAAAACATTTGATCATGCATATATGTGTTCTAAGGGTGTCCAAAAAATTTAATAACGATTCAATCATTCAAATATGTGTTCTAAGGCTGTCAAACAATTTTCATAGTGACTCAATCATGTATATATGTGTTCTAAGGCTGTTAAAAAAAATTCATTGTGATTTAATCATTCATATATGTGTTCTAAGGTTGTCAAGAAAATTTCAATCATGCATATGTGTGTTCTAAGTGTGTCAAAAAAAAATCATAGTGACTAAATCATGCATATATGTGTTCTAACGTTGTCAATAAAATTTAATAGTGATTCAATGATGTATACATGTGTTCTAACTCTGTCAAAAAGTTTTCATAGTGATTCAATCATGCATATAGGTTTTCTAAGGCTGTTAAAAAAAAATTTAGTGATTCAATCATATATATATTTGTTCTAAGGCTGTCAAAAAAATTCAATTATGCATATATGGATTCTAAAGCTGTCAAAAAAATTTCATAGTGACTCAATCCTTCATATATGTGTCCTAAGGCTGTCCAAAAAAAATCATAGTGACTCAATGCTATATATATGTGTTCTAACATTGTCAAAAAAAATTCATAGTGATTCAATCATTCATATATGTCTCCTAAGTCTGTCAAAAAAAAATTATAGGGATTAAATCATGCATACATGTATTCTAACATTGTAAAAAAAAATCATAGTGATTCAATTATTGATATATATGTCGTAAGGCTGTAAAAAAAAATTATAGGGTTTCAGTGATGCATACATGTGTTCTAAGGATGTCAATAAAACTTCATATAGACTCACTCTTGTATATATGTGTTATAACGTTGTAAAAAAAAATTCATAGTGCTTCAACCATGCATATATGTCTTCTAAGGCTGTCAAAAAATTTCATAGTGACTTAATCATGAATATGTATTCTAGCATTGTCAAAAAAAGTTAATAGTGATTCAATCATGCATATATGTGTTCTAAGGCTGTCAAAAAAAAATTATAGTGATTCAATCATGCATATATGTGTTCTAAGGCTATTCAAAAAAATTCATAGTGACTCAAACCGGCATATATATGGTCTAACATTGTCAAACAAAATTCATAGTGATTCAATCATACATATATATGTTCTAAGGCTGTTAAAAAAAGATTATACTTATTCAATCATGGATATATGTGTTCTAAGACTGTTAAATTTTTTTTATAGTGACTCAATCCTACATATATGTGTTCTAACACTATAAAAAAAAAATCATAATGAATTAATCATACATATATGTGTTCTAAGGCTATTAAAAAAAATTCATAGTGATTCAATCATGCATATATTTGTTCGAAGGCTATTAAAAAAGTTTCAATCATGTAGATATGTGTTATAAGGATGTAAACAAAAAATCATACTGATTCAATCACTCATAAATGTGTTCTAAGCCTGTCAAAAAAATTTCATAGTGACTCAATCATGCATATATGTGTTCTAATGTTGTAAAAAAAAAATTAATAGTGATTCAATCATGCATATATGTGTTATAAGGCTCTAAAAAAAAATCATAGTGATTCAATCATGCATATATGTCTTCTAAGGTTGTCAAAAAAAATTTAATCATGAATATATGTGTTCAAAGGCTGTGAAAAAAAATTCATAGTGATTGATTCTTAAATGTAGGTGTTCTAAGAATGTCAAAAAAATTCCAAAGTGACTCAGTTTTTCATATATGTGTTTGAACATTGTAAAAAAAAAATCATAGTGATTCAATCAAGCATATATGTGTTCTAAGGATGTAAAAAAAAAACTATAGTGATTCAATCATGCATATATGTGATCTAAGGCAGTAAAAAAAAGTTCACTTATGCATATAAGTGTTGTAAGGTTGTCAAAAAAAATTCATAGTGATTCAATCATGCATATATATATGTTCCAAGGCTGACAAAAAAAATTCATAGTGACTCAATCTTGAATATATGTGTTGTAACATTGTCAAAAAAATTTCATTGTGACTCAATCATTCATGTATGCGTTAAGGCTGTAAAAAAAAATTCATAGTGACTCAATCTTGTATACATGTGTTCTAAGGCTGTCAAATTTTTTTTATAGTGAGTCAATCATGCATATGTGTGTTCTAACGTTGTCAACAAAATTTTATAGTGATTCAATCACGCATATATGTGTTCTAAGGCTGTCAAAAACATTTCAGAGTGATCCAATCATGCATATATGTCTTCTAAGGCTGTCAAAAAAAACTCATAGTGACTCAAACATGAATATATATATATATGTATTAACGTTGTAAAAAAAAATTATAGTGATTCAATCATGCATATATGTGTTCTAGGGCTGTTAAAAAAATTTCGTAGTTATTCAATTATGCATATATGTGTTCTATGGCTGTTAAAAAAATTTCAATCACACATATATATGTTCTAAGGCCGTTAAAAAAATTCCAATCATCCATATATGTGTCCTAAGGCTGTAAAAAAAAAATCATAGTGTCTCAATCCTTCATATATTTGTTCTAACATTGTAAAAAAAAATCATATTTATTTAATCATACATATATGTTCTAAGGCTGTCAAAAAAATTCCATACTAATTCAGTCATTCATGTATGTGTTCTAAGGCTGTCAAAAAAATTACAATCATGCATATATGTATTCTAAGTTTGTCAAAAAAATTTCATTGTGACTCCATCATGCATACATATGTTTTTAAGGATGTCAAAAAAATTTCATAGTGACTCAATCATATATATATGTTTTCTAATATTGTCAAAAAAATTTAATGGTGATTCAATTATGCATATATGTGTTCTAAGGCTGTCAAAAAAAATTTATAGTGACTCAAACACGAATATATAGGTTCTAACATTGTCAAAAAAAGTTCATAGTGATTCAATCATGCATATATGTGTTCTAGGGCTATTTAAAAAATTTCATGGTGATTAAATCATGCATATATGTGTTCTTAGGCTGTTAAAAAAATTTCAATCATGCATATATGTGTACTAAGGCAGTCAAAAAAATTTCAATCATGCATATTTATGTTCTAAGGCTGTCAAAAAAAAATCGTAGTTACTCAATCCTGCATATATAAGTTCTAACGTTGTCAAAAAAAATTCATAGTGATTGAATCATACATATATTTGTTCTAAGGCTATAAAAAAATTTTATACTAATTCAATCATGCATATATGTTTTCTAAAGCAGTAAAAAAAGTTGCAATCCTGCATATAGGTGTTCTATGGCTGTCAAAAAAAATCCATAGTGATTCCATCGTGCATACATGTGTTTTTAGGCTGTCAAAAAAAATCATATTGACTCAATCATGTATATATGGGTTATAACATTGTCAAAAAACATTTCATAGTGATTCAATCATCCATATATGTGTTATAAAAATGTCAAAAAAATTTCATAGTGACTCAATCCTGCAAATATGTGTTCTAACGTTGTCAAAAAAAAATCATAATGATTCAATCATACATATATGTGTTCTAAGGCTATTAAAAAAACTTTAAAGTGATTAAAACATGCATATATGTGTTCTAAGGCTGTCAAAACAATTTCAATTATGCATATATGTGTTCTAACGTTGTCAAAAAAATTTCAGAGTGATTTAATCATGCATATATGTGTTATAAGGTTGTCAAAAAAATTTCTTACGAACTCAATCCTGCATATATGTGTTCTACCATTGTCAAATAAATTTTATAGTAATTCAATCAGTCATATATTTGTACTAAGGCTGTTAAAAAAATTCATAGAGATTCAATCATGCAAATATGTGTTCTAAGGATGTCAAAAAAATTCATAGTGACTCAATCCAGCATATATGTGTTCTAACGTTGTCAAAAAAAATTTATTGTGATTCAATCATACATATATGTGTTACAAGGCTATTAAAATGTTTTTATAGTGATTCAATCATGCATATATTTGTTCTAAGGTTGTTAAAAAAATTTTAATCCTGCATATATGTGTTCTAATGATGTTAAAAAAAATTCATACTAATTCAATCATTCAAACATGTGTTGTAAGGTTGTAAAAAAAAATTGATAGTGACTCAATCATGCATATATGTGTTTCAACATTGTCAACAAAATTTCAAAGTGACTCAATCATGCATATATATGTAATAAGGATGCCAAAAAATTTAAATCATGCATATATGTGTTCTAAGGTTGTCAAAAATATTTCAATCATAAATATATGTGTTCTAAGGTTGTCCAAAAAAATTCATAGTGATTCAATCATACATATATGTGTTCTAAGGTCGTCAAGAAAATTTCATAGTGACTCATTCTTGCATATATGTGTTCCAACGTTGTCAAAATTTTTTTATAGAGATTTAATCATGCATATATGTGTTATAGGGCTGTCAAAAAAAAATTATAGTGATTCAGTCGTGCATACATGTGTTCAAAGGCTGTCAAAAAATATTCATAGTGACTCAATCATGAATATATGTGTTATAACATTGTCAAAAAAATATCATAGTGATTCAATCATGCATATACATGTTCTAAGGCTGTTAAAAAAAGTCATAGAGATTCAATCATGCATATATGTGTTCTAAGCCTGTCAAAAAAATTTCATAGTGACTCAATCAAGAATATATATATTCAAACATTTTAAAAAAAAAAATCATTGTGATTCAATCATGCATATATGTGTTCTAGGGCTGTTAAAAAATTTTCATACTGATTCAATCATGTATATATGTTTTATAAGGCTGTTAAAAAAATTACAATCATGCATATATGTGTTCTAAGGCTATAAAAAAATTCAATCATGCATATATGTGTTCTAGGGCAGTTAAAAAAATTTCCTGTTGATTCAATCATGCATATATGTTTTCTAAGGCTGTTAGAAAAATTCCAATCATGCATATATGTGTTCTAAGGCTATAAAAAAAAATCAATCATGCATATATGTGTTCTAAGGCTGTCGAAAAAAAATAATAGTGACTCAATCCTGCATATATGTGTTCTAACGTTGTAAAAAAAATTCATAGTGATTGAATCACTCATATGTGTGTCCTAAGACTGTAAAAAAAAAATCATAGTGATTAAAACATTCATATATGTGTCCTAAGGTTATAAAAAAAAAATTATAGTGACTGAATCATGCATACATGTGTTTTAAGGTTGTCCAAAAAATTAATAGTGACACAATCCTGCATATATATGTTCTAACATTGCCATAAAAATTTCATAGAGATTCAATCATTCATATATGTGTCCTAAGGATGTCAAACATAGTTTATATGGATTCAATCAAACATATATGTGTTGTAGGGCTGTTAAAAAAATTTCATAGTGATTCAATCATATATATATGTATTCTAAGGCTGTCAAAAAAATTTCATAGTGAATCAATCATATATATATATATATATGTGTTCTAAGGATGTCAAAAAAATTTCATAGTGACTCAGTCCTGCATATATGTGTTCTAACGTTGTAAAAAAAAAATCATAATGATTTAATCCTCTATATATATGATTTAATGTTGTAAAAAAAAAATCGTAGTGATTCAATCCTTGTATATATGTGTTCTAATGTTGTAAAAAAAAATTCATAGTGATTCAATCATACATATATGTGTTCCAAGGCAATTAAAATTTTTCATAGTGATTCAATCATGCATATATGTTTTCTAAGGCTATCAAAAGAATTTCAATGATGCATATATGTGTTCTAAGGATGTAAAAAAAATTCATAGTGATTCAATCATTCATACATGTGTTCTAAGGCTTTCAAAAAAAAATCTTAGTGATTCAATCATGCATATATGTGTTATAAGGCAGTAAAAAAAAAATCATAGTGGTTCAATCATGCATATATGTGTTCTAAGGTTGTCAAAAAAATTTCAATCATGCATATATGTGTTCTAAGGGTGTTAAAAAAATTTCACAGTAATTCAATCATAAATATATGTGTTCTACGCCTGTAAAAAAAAAATCATAGTGACTCAATCTTGCATGTGTTCTAATGTTGTCAAAAATTTTCATAGTGATTCAATCATGGATATATGTGTTCTAAGGCTGTTAAAAAAAATTTAATCATGCATATATGTGCTCTAAGGTAGTAAAAAAAAATTCATAGTGACACAATCCTACATATATATGTTCTAACATTGTAAAAAAAATTATAGTGATTCAATCATACATATATGTGTTTTAGGGCTGTCACAAAAATTTCATACTGATTCAATCATGCATATATGTGTGCAAAGGCAGTCAAAAAATTTCAATCCTACTTATATGTGTTCTAAGGCTGTCAAAAAAATTTCATAGTGACTCAATCATGCATATATGTGTTCTAAGGCTATTCAAGAAATTTCATAGTGACTCAATCGGGCATATATGTGTTCTAACATTGTAAAAAAAAATTCATAGTGTTTCAATCAAGCATATATGTGTTCTAAGGCTGTCAAAAAAATTTCATAGTGATTCGATCATGCAAAATTATGTGTTCTAAGGCTGTCAAAAAAATATCATTGTGACTCAATCATGAATATATGTGTTCTAACATTGTCCAAAAAATTTCATAGTGATTCAATCATTCATATAGGTGTTCTAAGGCTGTAAAAAAAAAATCATAGTGACTCAATCATGCAAACATGTGTTCTAAGGCTATCAAAAAAAATTTATTGTGACTCAATCAAGTATATATGTGTGTTCTAACGTTGTCAAAAACATTTCATAGTGATTCAATCATGCATATATATGTTCTAAGGCAGTCAAAAACATTTCATAGTGATTCAATCATGCATTATTGTTCTAAGGCTGTCAAAAAAAAACTCACAGTGACTCAAACCTGAATATATATGTTGTTACGTTGTCAAAAAAAATTTAGAGTGATTCAATCATGCATATATGTGTTCTAGGGCTGTTAAAAAAAATTCATAGTGATTCAATCATGTATTTATATGTTCTATGGCTGTTAAAAAAAAATCTATCATGCTTATATGTGTACTAAGGCGGTCAAAAAAAATTCAATAATGCGTATATGTCTTCTAAGGCTGTCAAATAAAATTCATAGTGACTCAATCTTTCATATATGTGTTCTAACGTTGTCAAAAAAAAATCATAGTAATTCAATCATACATATATGTATTCTAGGTCTGTCAAAAAAAAATCATACTAATTCAATCATGCATATATATGTTCTAAGACTGTCAAAAAAAGTACAATCATGCATATATGTGTTCTAAGGTTGTCAAAAAAATTTCAATGTGATTCCAACATGCATACATGTGTTTTAAGGCTGTAAAAAAAAAATCATAGTGACTCAATCATGTATATATCTCTTCTAACATTGTCAAAAAAAAATTCATAGTGATTGAATCATTCATATATGTTTCCTAAGGCAGCCAAAAAAAATTCATAGCAATTCAATCATTCATATATGTGTCTTAAGGCTCTCAAAAAAATGGCATAGTGACTCAATCATGCATATATGTGTTCTAACATTGTCAAAAAAAATTTATAGTGATACAATCATTGATATATCTGTCCTAAGGCTGTCAAAAAAAATTTGTCAGGATTCAATCATGCATACATGTCTTCTAGGACTGTCAAAACAATATCATAGTGACTCAATCGTGCATATATGTGTTATAACATTGTCAGAAAAATTTTATAGTGATTTAATCCAGCATATATGTGTTCTAAAGCTTTCAAAAACATTTCATAGTGATTCAATTATCCATACATGTGTTCTAAGGCTGTCAATAAGATTTCATAGTGACTCAAACATGAATATATATGTTCTAACGTTGTCAAAAAAAAATTATAGTGATCCAATCATGCATATATGTTTTCTACGGCTGTTAAGAAAATTTCATGGTGATTCAGTCTTGCATATGTGTTCTTAGGTTGTTAAAAAAATTATGATCATGCATATATTTGTACAAAGGTTGTCAAAAAAATTTCAATCAAGTATATTTGTGTTCTAAGGCTGTCAAAAAACTTTCGTAGTGACTCAATCTTGCATATATGTGTACTAAGGTTGTCAAGAAAAAATCATAGTAATTCAATCATACATATATGTGTTCTAAGTCTGTCAAAAAAAATTCATACTAATTCAATCATGCATATATGTGTTCTAAGGCTATCAAAAAAATTACAATCAAGCATATATGTGTTCTAAGGTTGTCAAAAAAATTTCATTGTGATTCCGTCATGCATACATGTGTTTTAAGGCTGTCAAAAAAATTTCATCGTGACTCAATCATGTATATATGTTTTCTAACATTGTCAAAAAAATTTCATAGTGATTCAATCATTCATATATGTGTCGTAAGGTAGCCCAAAAAAATTCATTGTGATTCAATCATTCATATATGTGTCTGAAGGCTGTCAAAAAAATATCATAGTGACTAAATCATGCACATATGTGTCCTAACATTGTAAAAAAAAAAAATAGTGATACAATCATTCATATATGTGTCCTAAGGCTGTCAAAAAAAATTTATAGGGATTCAATCATGCATACATGTCTTCTAAGACTGTCAAAACAACATCATAGTGACTCAATCATGCATATATGTGTTATAACATTGTCAGAAAAATTTCATAGTGATTTAATCCTGCATATATGTGTTCTAAAGCTTTCAAAAACATTTCATAGAGATTCAATTATCCATACATGTGTTCTAAGGCTGTCAATAAAATTTCATAGTGACTCAAAAATGAATATATATGGTCTAACGTTGTAAAAAAAAAATTATAGTGATTCAATCATGCATATATGTTTTCTACGGTTGTTAAGAAAATTTCATGGTGATTCAGTCTTGCATATGTGTTCTTAGGTTGTTAAAAAAATTATGAACAAGCATATATCTATACGAAGGCTGTCAAAAAAATTTCAATCAAGCATATTTGTGTTCTAAGGCTGTCAAAAAACTTTCGTAGTGACTCAATCCTGCATATATGTGTTCTAAGGTTGTCAAGAAAAAATCATAGTAATTCAATCATACATATATGTGTTCTAAGTCTGTCAAAAAAATTTCATACTAATTCAATCATACATATATGTGTTCTAAGGCTGTCAAAAAAATTATAATCATGCATATATGTGTTCTAAGGTTGTCAAAAAAATTTCATTGTGATTCCAACATGCATACATGTGTTTTAAGGCTGTCAAAAAAAATTCATAGTGACTCAATCATGTATATATGTTTTCTAACATTGTCAAAAAAAATTCATAGTGATTCAATCATTCATATATGTGTCCTAAGGTAGCCCAAAAAAATTCATAGTGATTCAATCATTCATATATGTCTTAAGGCTGTCAAAAAAATGTCATAGTGACTCAATCATGCATATATGTGTTATAACATTGTAAAAAAAAAATTATAGTGATACAATCATTCATATATGTGTCCTAAGGCTGTCAAGAAAAAATTATAGGGATTCAATCATGCATACATGTCTTCTAGGACTGTCAAAACATTATTATAGTGACTCAATCATGCATATATGTGTTATAACATTGACAGAAAAATTTCATAGTGATTTCATCCTGCATATATGTGTTCTAAAGCTTTCAAAAACATTTCATAGTGATCCAATTATCCAGACATGTGTTCTAAGGCTGTCAAAAAAATTTCATAGTGACTCAAACATGAATATATATGTTCTAACGTTGTAAAAAAAAAATCATAGTGATTCAATCATGCATATATGTTTTCTACGAATGTTAAGAAAATTTCATGGTGATTCAGTCTTGCATATGTGTTCTTAGGTTGTTAAAAAAATTACGATCATGCATATATCTATACGAAGGCTGTCCAAAAAATTTCAATCAAGCATATTTGTGTTCTAAAGCTGTCAAAAAACTTTTGTAGTGACTCAATCCTGCATATATGTGTTCTAAGGTTGTCAAGAAAAAATCATAGTAATTCAATCATACATATATGTGTTCTAAGTCTGTCAAAAAAAAGTCATACTAATTCAATCATGCATATATGTGTTCTAAGGTTGTCAAAAAAATTACAATCATGCATATATGTGTTCTAAGGTTGTCAAAAAAATTTCTTTGTGATTCCATCATGCATACATGTGTTTTAAGGCTGTCAAAAAAATTTCATAGTGACTCAATCATGTATATATGTTTTCTAACATTGTCAAATAAATTTGATAGTTATTCAATCATTCATATATGTGTCCTAAGGTAGCCAAAAAAAATTCATAGTGATTCAATCATTCATATATGTGTCTTAAGGCTTTCAAAAAAATGTCATAGTGACTCAGTCATGCATATATATGTTCTAACATTGTCAAAAAAAATTATAGTGATACAATCATTCATATATGTGTCCTAAGGCTGTCTAAAAAAATTTATATAGATTCAATCATGCATACATGTCTTCTAGGACTGTCAAAACAATATCATAGTGACTCAATCATGCATATATGTGTTATAACATTGTCAGAAAAGTTTCATAGTGATTTAATCTTGCATATATGTGTTCTAAAGCTATCAAAAACTTTTCATAGTGATTCAATTATCCATACATGTGTTCTAAGGCTGTCAATAAAATTTTATAGCGACTCAAACATGAATATATATGTTCTAACGTTGTAAAAAAAAAATTATAGTGATTCAATCATGCATATACGTTTTCTATGGCTGTTAAGAAAATTTCATGGTGATTCAGTCATGCATATGTGTTCTTAGGTTGTTAAAAAAATTACGATCATGCATATATGTGTGTGAAGGCTGTCAAAAAAATTTCAATCAAGCATATTTGTGTTCTAAGGCTGTCAAAAAAATTTCGTAGTGACTCAATCCTGCATATATGTGTTCTAACTGTGTCAAAAAAATTTGATAGTGCTTCAATCATACATATATGTGTTCTAAGGCTGTCAAAAAAAATTTATTCTAATTCAATCATGGTTATATGTTTTCTAAAGTAGTCAAAAAAATTACAATCATGCATATATGTGTTCTAAGGCTGTCAAAAAAATTTCATAGTGATTCCATCATGCATACATGTGTTTTTAGGCTGTCAAAAAATCTTCATAGTGACTTAATCAATCATGCATATATGTGTTCTAAGCCAGTCAAAACAATTTCAATCATGGATATATATGTTCTAATGTTATAAAAAAAAATTCATTGTTATTCAATCATGCATATATGTGTTCTAAGGCTCTAAAAAAAAATTCATAGTAACTCAATCCTCCATATATGTATTCTACCATTGTCAAATAAATTTTAGAGTGATTCAATCATTCATATATTTGTTCTAAGGCTGTCAAAAAAAATTCATAGTGATTCAATCATGCAAATATGTGTTCCAAGGATGTCAAAAAAAATTCATAGTGACTCAATCATGCATGTGTTCTAACATTGTCAAATTTTTTTTATTATGATTCAATCATACATATATGGGTTCTAAGGCTATCAAAAAAATTTCAATCATGCATATATGTGTTCTAAGGATGTCAAAAAAAATTTATAGTGATTCAATCATTCAAACATGTGTTCTAAGGCTATCAAAAAATTTTTGATAGTGACTCAATCATGCATATATGTGTTCTAACATTGTCAACAAAATTTCATAGCGATTCAAACATGCATATATGTGTTATAAGGCTGTCAAAAAAATTTCAATCATTCATATATGTGTTCCAACATTATCAACAAAGATTTACAATTATTCAATCATGCATATATGTGTTCTAAGGCGGTCAAAAAAAATTATAGTGATTCAATCATGCATATATGTGTTCTAACGCGATCAAAAAAATTTTAATCATACATATATGTGTTCTAGGGCTATCAAAAAAAATTTACAGTGATTCAATCTTGCGTAGATGTGTTCTAAGGCTGTCAAAAACATTTCATAGTGATTCAATCATGCATACATGTGATCAAAGGCTGTCAAAAAATACTCCTAGTGACTCAATTCATGAATATATGTGTTCTAAGGTTACTAAAAATTGTTTATAGTGATTCAATCATGCATATATGTGTTTTAAGGCTGTTAAAAAAAATTCATAGTGATACAATCATGCATATATGTGTTCTAAGGCTGTGAAAAAAAATTCATAGTGATACAATCTTGCATATATGTATTCTAAGTGCATAAAAAAAAAATCATAGTAACTTAATCATGAATATATATATTCAAACATTTTCAAATAAAAATCCTAGTGATTCAATCATGGATATATATGTTCTAGGGCAGTTAAAAAAATTTCATAGTGATTCAATCATGCATATATATGTTGTAAGGCTGTTAAAAAAATTCCAATCATGCATATATGAGTTTTAAGACTATAAAAAGAAATTCAATCATGCATATATGTGTTCTAAGGTTGTCGAAAAAAGTTCATAGTGACTCAATAATGCATATATGTGTTCTAACGTTGTCAAAAAAATTCATACTCATTCAATCACAGATATATGTGTTCTAAGGCTGTCAAAAAATTTCCATACTAATTCAATCATTCATATATGTGTTCTGTGGTTGTCAAAAGATTACAATCATGCATATATATTATCTAATCATATATACATGTTTTTTAAGGCTGTAAAAAAAAAATCATAGTCACTCAATCATGCATATATGTGTTCTAACGTTGTCAGAAAAATTTCATAGTGATTCAATCAAGCTTATATGTGTTCTAACATTATAAAAAAAAATTCATAGTGATTTAATCGTTCATATGTGTGTCTTAAGAGTGTAAAAAAAAATCATAGTGATTCAATCATTCATATATGTGTCCTAAGGCTGTCAAAAAAATTTATAGTGACTCAGTCACGCATATATGTGTTCTAACATTGTCAAAAAAAATTCATAGTGATTCTATCATTCCTATATGTGTCCTAAGGATGTCAAAACAAATTATGTGGATTCAATCAAGCATACATGTGTTCTAAGGCTGTCAAAAAAATTTCATAGTGACTCAATAATGCATATATGTGTTATAAAATTGTAAAAAAAAATCATAGTGATTCAATCAAGCATATATGTGTTTTAAGGTTGTCAAATAATTTTCATAGTGATTCAATCATGCATACATGTGTTTTATGGCGGTCAAAAAAATTTCATAGTGACTCAATCATAAATATGTGTTCTAACGTTGTAAAAAAAAATTCACAGTGATTCAATCATGCATATATGTTTTCTAAGACTGTCAAAAAAATTTCATTCTGATTCAATTATGCATATATGCATTCTAAGGATGTCAAAAAAAATTCATAGTGACTTAATCCTGAATATATGTGTTCTATTATTGTCAAAAAAATGTCATAGTGATTCAATCAAACATATATGTGTTGTAAGGTTGTTAAACAATTTTCATAGTGATTCAATCATACATATATGTGTTCTAAGGCTGTCAAAAAAATTGTATAGTGATTCAATCATGCATATATGTGTTCTAAAGATGTCAAAAAAAGTTCATAGTGACTCAATCCTGCATATATGTGTTCTAACATTGTAAAAAAAATCATAGTGATTCAATCCTGCATATATGTGTTCTAACGTTGTAAAAAAAATTCATAGTGATTCAATCATACATATATGTGTTCTAAGGCTGTTAAAAAAATTCATTATGATTCAATCATGCATATATGTGTTCTAAGGCTGTCAATAGAATTTCAATCATGCATATATGTATTCTAAGGATGTCCAAAAAAATTCATAGTGATTCAATCATTGATACATGTGTTCTAAGGCTGTCAAAAAAAATTCAATCATAGATATATGTGTTCTATGGCTATAAAACTTTTTTACAGTGGATCATGCATAGATGTGTTCTAAGGCTGTCAAAAACATTTCATAGTGATTCAATCATGCATACATGTGTTCAAAGGCTCTCAAAAAATGCTCCTGGTGACTCAATCATGAATATATGTGTTCTAAGGTTGTTAAAAAAAATCATAGTGATTCAATCATCTATATATGTGTTCTAAGGCTGTTAAAAAAGATTCATAGTGATTCAGTCATGTATATATGTGTTCTAAGTCCAACAAAAAAAATTCATAGTGACTCAATCATGAATATATATATTCAAAAATTTTCAAATAAAAATCCTAGTGATTCAATCATGCATATATATGTTCTAGTGCAGTTAAAAAAAATTCATAGTGATTCAATCATGCATATATGTTTTCTAAGGCTGTTAAAAAAATTCCAATCATGCATATATGAGTTTGAAGGCTATAAAAAAAAATTCAATCATACATATATGTGTTCTACGGTTGTTGAAAAAAATTAATAGTGACTCAATATTGCATATATGTGTTCTAACGTTGTCAAAAAAATTCATAGTGATTCAATCATAGATATATGTGTTCTAAGGCTGTCAAAAAAATTTCATACTAATTCAATCATTAATATATGTGTTTTCAGGTTGTCAAAAAAATTTCAATCATGCAAATATGTGATCTAATCATACATACATGTTTTTTAAGGCTGTCAAAAAAATTTCATAGTCACTCAATCATGCATATATGTGTTCTAACATTGTTAGAAAAATTTCATAGTGATTCAATCAAGCATATATGTGTTCTAACATTATCAAAAAAAAATCAAAGTGATTCAATCGTTCATATGTGTGTCTTAAGAGTGTAAAAAAAAAATCATAGAGATTCAATCATTCATATATGTGTCCTAAGGCTGTCAAAAAAATTTTATAGTGACTCAGTCACACATATATGTGTTCTTACATTGTCAAAAAAAAATTCAGAGTGATTCAATCATTCATATATGTGTCTTAAGGATGTCAAAAAACATTTATGTGGATTCAATCGTGCATACATGTGTTCTAAGGCTGTCAAAAAATTTTCATAGTGACTCAATCATGCATATATGTGTTATAAAATTGTCAAAAAAAATTCATAGTGATTCAATCAAGCATATATGTGTTTTAAGGCTATCAAAACATTTCATAGTGATTCAATCATGCATACATGTGTTTTAAGGCAGTCAAAAAAATTTCATAGTGACTCAATCATCAATATGTGTTCTAACGTTGTAAAAAAAAAATCACAGGGATTCAATCATGTATATATGTTTTCTAAGGTTGTCAAAAAAATTTCATTCTGATTCAATCATGCATATATGCATTCTGAGGATGTCAAAAAAAAATCATAGTGACTCAATCCTGAATATATGTGTTCTATCATTGTCAAAAAAATGTAATAGTCATTCAATCAAACATATATGTGTTGTAAGGCTGCTAAACAATTTTCATAGTGATTCAATCTTACATATATGTATTCTAAGGCTGTAAAAAAAATTGTATAGTGATTCAATCATGCATATATGTGTTCTAAGGTTGTCAAAAAATTATTATAGTGATTCAATCATGCATATATTGTTTCTAACATTATAAAAAAAAATTATAGTGATGCAATCATTCATATATGTGTCCTAAGGCTGTCAAATTTTTTTTTTAGGGATTCAATCATGCATACATGTCTTTTGAGAGTGTCAAAACAATATCGTAGTGACTCAATCGTGCATATATGTGTTACAACATTTTCAGAAAAATTTCATAGTGATTTAATCCTGCATATATGTGTTCTAAAGCTGTCAAAAACATTTCATAGTGATTGAATTTTGCATACATGTGTTCTAAGGCAATCAATAAAATTTCATAGTGACTTAAACATGAATATATATGTTCTAACATTGTAAAAAAAAAATTATAGTGATTCAATCATGCATATATGTTTTCTACAGCTGTTAAGAAAATTTCATGGTGATTCAGTCATGCATATGTGTTCTTAGGTTGTTAAAAAAATTACGATCATGCATATATGTGTACGAAGGCAGTCAAAAAAATTTCAATCAAGCATATTTGTGTTCTAAGGCTGTCAAAAAAATTTCGTAGTGACTCAATCCAGCATATATGTGTTCTAACGTTGTCAAAAAACTTTGATAGTGATTCAATCATACATATATGTGTTCTAAGGCTGTTAAAAAGATTTCAAACTAATTCAATCATGTATATATGTTTTCTAAGGTAGTCAAAAAATTAATAATCATGCATATATGTGTTTTAAGGCTTTCAAAAAAAAATCATAGTGATTCCATCATGTATACATGTGTTTTTAGGCTGTCAAAAAAATTCATAGTGACTCAATCAATCATGTATATATGTGTTCTAAGCCAGTCAAAACAATTTCTATCATGCATGTATATATTCTAACGTTATAAAAAAAAATCAGTGTTATTCAATCATGCATATATGTGTTCTAAGGCTCTAAAAAAAAATCATAGTAACTCAATCCTCCATATATGTATTCTACCGTTGTCAAATAAATTTTATAGTAATTCAATCATTCATATATTTGTTGTAAGGCTGTCAAAAAAAAATCATAGTGATACAATCATGCAAATATGTGTTCCCAGGATGTCAAAAACATTTCATAGTGACTCAATCATGCATGTGTTCTAACGTTGTCAAAAAATTTTTATTGTGATTCAATCATACATATATGTGTTCTAAGGCTATCAAAAAAATTTCAATCATGCATATATGTGTTCTAAGGATGTCAAATTTTTTTTATAGTGATTCAATCATTCAAACATGTGTTCTAAGGCTATACAAAAAAATTGATAGTGACTCAATCAGGAATATATGTTTTCTAACATTGTCAACAAAATTTTATAGTGATTCAATCATGCATATATGTGTTATAAGGCTGTAAAAAACATTTCAATCATGCATATATGTGTTCCAACATTGTCAAAAAAAATTTATAGTGATTCAATCATGCATATATGTGTTCTAAGGCGGTCAAAAAAAATTATAGTGATTCAGTCATGGATATGTGTTGTAACGCGGTCAAAAAAATTTCAATCATACATATATGTGTTCTAAGGCTATCAAATTTTTTTTACAGTGATCAATCATGCATAGATGTGTTCTAAGGTTGTCAAAAACATTTCATAGTGATTCAATCATGCATACATGTGTTCAAAAGCTGTCAAAAAATACTCCTAGTGACTCAATCATGAATATATGTGTTATAAAGTTGGTAAAAAAATTTTATAGTGATTCAATCAAGCATATATGTGTTCTAAGGCTGTTAAAAAAAATTCATAGTGATTCAATCATGCATATATGTGTTCTAAGTCCATCAAAAAAAATTCATAGTGACTCAATAATGAATATATATATTCAAACATTTTCAAATAAAAATCCTAGTGATTCAATCATGCATATATATATGTTCTAGGGCAGTTAAAAAAACTTTATAGTGATTCAGTCATGCATATATGTTTTCTAAGGCTGTTAAAAAAATTCCAATCATGCATATATGAGTTTTAAGGCTATAAAAAAAATCAATCATGCATATATGTGTTCTAAGGTGCTCGAAAAAAGTTAATAGTTACTCAATAATGCATATATGTGTTCTAACGTTGTCAAAAAAATTCATAGTGATTCAATCATAGATATATGTGTTCTAAGGCTGTCAAAAAAATTTCATACTAATTCAATCATTCATATATGTGTTGTCAGACTGTCAAAAAAATTACAATCATGCATATATGTGATCTAATCATACATACATGTTTTTTAAGGATGTCAAAAAAAATTCATAGTCACTAAATCATTCATATATGTGTTCTAAAGTTGTCAGAAAAATTTCATAGTGACTCAATCAAGCATATATGTGTTCTAACATTATAAAAAAAATTTCACAGTGATTCAATCATTCATATGTGTGTCTTAAGAGTTTAAAAAAAAAACATAGTGATTCATTCATTCATATATGTGTCCTAAGGCTGTCAAAAAAAATTTATAGTGACTCAGTCACGCATATATGTGTTCTAACATTGTAAAAAAAAATTCATAGTGATTCAATCATTCATATATGTGTCTTAAGGATGTCAAACAAAAATTATATGGATTCAATCATGCATACATGTGTTCTAAGACTGTCAAAAAAAATTCATAGTGACTCAATCATGCATATATATGTTATAAAATTGTCAAAAAAATTTCATAGTGATTCAATCAAGCATATATGTGTTTTAAGGCTGTCAAAAACATTTCATAGTGATTCAATCTTGCATACATGTGTTTTAAGGCGGTCAAAAAATTTTTATAGTGACACAATCATAAATATGTGTTCTAACGTTGTAAAAAAAAATTCACAGTGATTCAATCATGCATATATGTTTTCTAAGACTGTCAAAAAATTTTTATTCTGATTCAATCATGCATATATGCATTCTAAGGATGTCAAAAAAATTTCATAGTGACTCAATCCTGAATATATGTGTTCTATTATTGTCAAAAAAATGTCATAGTTATTCAATCAAACATATATGTGTTGTAAGGCTGTTAAACATATTTCATAGTGATTCAATCATACATATATGTGTTCTAAGACTGTCAAAAAAATTGTATAGTGATTCAATCATGCATATATGTGTTCTAAAGATGTCAAAAAAATTTCATAGTGACTTAATCCTGCATATATGTGTTCTAACATTGTAAAAAAATATCATAGTGATTCAATCCTGCATATATGTGTTCTAACGTTGTAAAAAAAATTCATAGTGATTCAATCATACATGTATGTGTTCTAAGGCTATTAAAAAATTTCATAGTGATTCAATCATGCATATATGTGTTCTAAGGTTGTCAAAAGAATTTCAATCATGCATATATGTGTTCTAACTATGTCAAAAAAAAATCATAGTGATTCAATCATTGATACATGTGTTCTAAGGCTTTCAAAAAAATTTCAATCATACATATATGTGTTCTAAGGCTATCAATTTTTTTTTACAGTGATTCAATCATGCATAGATGTGTTCTAAGGCTGTGAAAAACATTTCTTAGTGATTCAATCATGCATACATGTGTTCAAAGGCTGCCAAAAAATACTTCTAGTGACTCAATCGTGAATATATGTGTTCTAAGGTTGTTAAAAAAAATGTATAGTGATTCAATCATTCATATATGTGTTCTAAGGCTGTTAAAAAAAATTCATAGTGATTCAATCATGCATATATGTGTTCTAAGTCCATCAAAAAAAATTCATAGTGACTCAATCATGAATATATACATTCAAACATTTTCAAATAAAAATCCTAGTGATTCAATCATGCATATATATGTTCTAGGGCAGTTAAAAAAATTTCATAGTGATTCAATCATGCATATATGTTTTCTAAGGCTGTTAAAAATATTCCAATCATGCATATATGAGTTTTAAGGCTTTAAAAAAAATTCAATCATGCATATATGTGTTCTAAGGTTGTCGAAAAAAGTTAATAGTGACTCAAAAATGCATATATGTGTTCTAACGTTGTCAAAAAAATCATAGTAAATCAATCATAGATATATGTGTTCTAAGGCTGTCAAAAAAATTTCATACTAATTCAATCATTCATATATGTGTTCTCTGGTTGTCAAAAGATTACAATCATGATATCTATTATCTAATCATATATACATGTTTTTTAAGGCTGTCAAAAAAAAATCATAGTCGCTCAATCATGCATATATGTGTTCTAACGTTGTCAGAAAAATTTCATAGTGATTCAATCAAGCATATATGTGTTCTAACATTATAAAAAAAAATTCATAGTGATTTAATCGTTCATATGTGTGTCTTAAGAGTGTAAAAAAAAATCATAGTGATTTAATCATTCATATATGTGTCCTAAGGCTGTCAAATATTTTTTATAGTGACTCAGTAATGCATATATGTGTTCTAACATTGTCAAAAAAAAATCATAGTGATTCTATCATTCATATATGTGTCTTAAGGATGTCAAAAAAAATTTATGTGGATTCAATCATGCATACATGTGTTCTGAGGCTGTCAAATAAATTTTATAGTGACACAATCATGCATATATGTGTTATAAAATTGTAAAAAAAATTCATAGTGATTCAATCAAGCATATATGTGTTTTAAGGCTGTCAAAAAAGTTTCATAGTGATTCAATCATGCATACATGTGTTTTAAGGCAGTCAAAAAAATTTCATAGTGACTCAATCATAAATACGTGTTCTAACGTTGTAAAAAAAATTCACAGTGATTCAGTCAAGCATATATGTTTTCTAAGGCTGTTAAAAAAATTTCATTCTGATTCGATCACGCATATATGCATTCTAAGGATGTCAAAAAAAATTCATAGTGACTCAATCCTTAATATATGTGTTCTACCATTGTCAAAAAAATGTCATAGTGATTCAATCATACATATATGTGTTGTAAGGTTGTTATACATATTTCATAGTGATTCAATAATACATATATGTGTTCTAAGGCTGTCAAAAAAATTGTATAGTGATTCAATCATGCATATATGTGTTCAAAGAATGTCAAAAAAATTTCATAGTGACTCAGTCCTGCATATATGTGTTCTAACATTGTAAAAAAAAATCATAGTGATTCAATCCTGCATATATGTGTTCTAACGTTGTAAAAAAAATTCATAGTGATTCAATCATACATATATCTGTTCTAAGGCTATTAAAAAATTTCATAGTGATTCAATCATGCATATATGTGTTCTAAAGTTGTAAAAAGAATTTCAATCATGCATATATGTGTTCTAAGTATGTTAAAAAAAAATCATAGTGATTAAATCATTGATACATGTGTTCTAAGGCTGTCAAAAAAATTTCAATCATACATATATGTCTTCTAAGGCTATCAATTTTTTTTTACAGTGATTCAATCATGCATAAATGTGTTCTAAGGCTGTCAAATACATTTCATAGTGATTCAATCATGCATACATGTGTTCAAAGGCTGTCAAAAAATACTCCTAGTGACTCAATCATGAATATATGTGTTCTAAGGTTGTTAAAAAACATTTAAAGTGATTCAATCATGCATATATCTGTTCTAAGGCTGTTAAAAAAATTCATAGTGATTCAATGATGCATATGTGTTCTAAGTCATTCAAAAAAATTTCATAGTGACTCAATTATGAATATATACATTCAATCATTTTCAAATAAAAATCCTAGTGATTCAATCATGCATTTATATATTCTAGGGCAGTTAAAAAAATTTCATAGTGATTCAATCATGCATATATGTTTTCTAAGGCTGTTAAAAAAATTCCAATCATGCATATATGAGTTTGAAGGCTATAAAAAAAAATTCAATCATACATATATGTGTTCTACGGTTGTTGAAAAAAATTAATAGTGACTCAATATTGCATATATGTGTTCTAACGTTGTCAAAAAAATTCATAGTGATTCAATCATAGATATATGTGTTCTAAGGCTGTCAAAAAAATTTCATACTAATTCAATCATTAATATATGTGTTTTCAGGTTGTCAAAAAAATTTCAATCATGCAAATATGTGATCTAATCATACATACATGTTTTTTAAGGCTGTCAAAAAAATTTCATAGTCACTCAATCATGCATATATGTGTTCTAACATTGTTAGAAAAATTTCATAGTGATTCAATCAAGCATATATGTGTTCTAACATTATAAAAAAAAAATCATAGTGATTCAATCGTTCGTATGTGTGTCTTAAAAGTGTAAAAAAAAATCATAGTGATTCAATCATTCATGTATGTATCCTAAGGCTGTCAAAAAAAAATTATAGTGACTCAGTCACGCATATATGTGTTCTAACATTGTAAAAAAAAATCATAGTGATTCTATCATTCCTATATGTGTCCTAAGGATGTCAAAAAAAAATTATGTGGATTCAATCAAGCATACATGTGTTCTAAGGCTGTCAAAAAAATTTCATAGTGACTCAATAATGCATATATGTGTTATAAAATTGTCAAAAAAAATTCATAGTGATTTCATCAAGCATATATGTGTTTTAAGGCTTTCAAATAAATTTCATAGTGATTCAAGCATGCATACATGTGTTTTAAGGCAGTCAAAAAAATTTCATGGTGACTCAATCATAAATATGTGTTCTAACGTTGTAAAAAAAAATTCACAGTGATTCAATCATGCATACATGTTTTCTAAGGCTGTCAAAAAAATTTCATTCTGATTCAATCATGCATATATGCATTCTAAGGATGTCAAAAAAATTTCATAGTGAATCAATCCTGAATATATGTGTTCTACCATTGTCAAAAAAATGTCATAGTGATTCAATCAAACATATATGTGTTGTAAGGCTATTTAACAATTTTCATAGTGATTCAATCATACATATATGTGTTCTAAGGCTGTCAAAAAATTTGTATAGTGATTCAATCATGCATATATGTGTTCTAAGGTTGTCAAAAAAAAAATCATAGTGACTCAATCCTGCATATATGTGTTCTAACATTGTAAAAAAAAATCATAGTGATTCAATCCTGCATATATGTGTTCTAACGTTGTAAAGAAAATTCATAGTGATTCAATCATACGTATATGTGTTCTAGGGCTATTAAAAAATTTCATAGTGATTCAATCATGCATATATGTGTTCTAAGGCTGTCAATAGAATTTCAATCATGCATATATATGTTCTAAGCATGTCGAAAAAAAGTCATAGTGATTCAATCATTGATACATTTGTTCTAAGGCTCTCAAAAAAATTTCATTGTGGCTCAATTATGCATTTGTGTTATAAGGCAGTCAAAAAAATTTCAAAGTGATTGAATCATGCATATATGTGTTCTAAGGTTGTCAAAAGAATTTTAATCAAGCATATATGTGTTCTAAGGCTGTAAAAAAAAATTCGCAATGTTTCAATCACAAATATATGTGTTCTAAGCCTCTAAAAAAATTTATAGAGACTCAATCTTGCATGTATGTGTTCTAATATTTTCAAAAAAAAATCATTGTGATTCAATCATGCATATATATGTTCTAAGGTGGTAAAAAAAATTATATTGATTCAATCATCCAAAGATGTGTTTTAAGGCTGTAAAAAAAAATTCATAGTGACTCAATCATTCATGTGTTCTAACCTTGTAAAAAAAATTCATAGTGATTCAATCATACATATATATGTTCTAAGGTTGTCAAAAAAGTTTCATAGTGATTCAATCACTCATGTATGTGTTTTAAGGTTGTCAAAAAAATTTATAGTGATTCAATCATATATACATGTGTTCTAAGGTTGTCAAGAAAATTTCATAGTGACTCAATCATGAATATATATATGTTCAAATGTAAAAAAAAATCACAGTTATTCAATCATGCATATATGTGTTCTATGGTTGTTAAAAAAATTTCAATCATGCATATAGGTGTTCTAAGGCTATCAATAAAAATTTCAATCATGCATATATGTGTTCTAAGGCTGTCCAAAAAAATTCATAGTGACTCAATCCTACATATATGTGTTCTAACGTTGTCAAAAAAAATTCAGAGTGATTCAATCATACATATATGTGCTCTAAGGCTATGAAAGAAAAATTCTACTGATTCAATCTTGCATATATATGTTTTAAGGCTGTCAAAAAAATTTAATTATGCAAATATGTGTTCTAAGACTATTAAAAAAATATCACAGTGACTCAATCATGCATACATGTGTTTTAAGACAGTAAAAATTTTTTTTACTGATTCAATCTTGCATATATGTGTTCTAAGGCTGTAAAAAAAAATTCATAGTGGTTCAATCATGCATACATATGTCTTCAGGTTGTCCAAAAAATTTGTTCTCATTCAATCTTGCATATATTTGTTATATGGCTGTAAAAAAAAATTATATTATGCATATATGTGTTCTAAGGCTGTCAAAAAAAATTCATAGTGATTCAATCATGCATACATGTGTTTTAAGGCTATAAAAAACAATTATACTGATTCAAAATTGCATATATGTGTTCTAAGGCAGTCAATTTTTTTTTAATTAAGTATATAGGTGTTCTAAGGCGGTAAAAAAAAAATCATAGTGATTCAATCATGCATACATGTGTTTTAAGGCTGTAAAAAAAATTTCATAGTGACTTAATCATTCATATGTGATCCAGCATTGTAAAAAAAAATCATAGGGATTCAATCATGCATATATGTGTTTTAAGGTTGTTAAAAAAAATTCATTGTGATTCAATGACTCATATATGAGTTTTAAGGCAGTCAAAAATTTTTTATAGTGATTCAATCATGCAAACATGTGTTCTAAGTTTGTAAAAAAATATTCATGTGACTCAATCCTGCATATCTGTATTCTAACATTGTCAAAAAAAATATATAGTGACTCAATCAGGCATATATGTGTTATAACATTGTCAAAAAATATTTATAGTAATTCAATCATGCATATATGTGTTCTATGGTTAAAAAAATTTCGTAGTGATTCAATAAAGCATATACGTATTCAAAGGCTGTTAAAAAAAAATTAATTATGCATATAGGTGTTCTAAGGCTGTCAAAAAAAATTCAATCAAGCATACATGTGTTCTAAGGCTGTCAAAAAAAAAATCATTGTGAACCAATCAGGCTTACATGTGTTCTAAGGCTGTCACAAAAATTTCTTAGTGACTTAAGCCTACATAAATGTGTTCTACTGTTGTCAAAAAAAATTCTTAGTGATTCAACCATACATATATATGTGCTAAGGCTATAAAAAAAAAATTGTACTGATTCAATCTTGCATATATATGTTCTAAGGCTGTCAAAAAAATATTAATTATGCATTTATGTGTTTTATGGCAATCAAAATTTTTTTATAGTGATTCAATCATGCATACATTTGTTTTAAGGCAATAAAAAAAAAATTTGTACTGATTCAATCTTGCAGATATATGTTCAAAGGCTGTCAAAAAAAATTCATAGTGATTCAATCATGCATACATGTGTTTTAAGGCTGTAAAAAAAAAATCATAGTGACTCAATCTTGCATATATGTGTTCTAACGTTTTAAAAAAAAAATCATAGTGATTCAATCATACATATATGTGCTCTAAGGCTGTGAAAAAAAAAATTGTACTGATTCAAAGTTTCATATATGATCTAAGGCTGTCAAAAAAAATTTGATTATGCATATATGTGTTCTAAGGCTATATAAAAAAATTTCATACTGATTCAATCATGCATACGTGTGTTTTAAGGCAGTCAAAAAAAGTTTTACTGATTCAGTCTTGCATATATGTGTTCTAAGGCAGTCAAAAAAAGTTTTACTGATTCAGTCTTGCATATATGTGTTCTAAGGCTGTCAAAAAAAATTTATAGTGGTTCAATCATGCATACATGTGTTTTAAGGCTGCCCAAAAAATTTTGTTCTGATTCAATATTGTATATATGTGTTTTAAGGGTGTCGAAAAAAATTCAATTATTCATATATGTGTTCTAAGGCTGTCAAAAACATTTCATAGTGATTCAATCATGCATACATGTGTTTTAAGGCTGTAAAAAAAAATTATACTGTTTGAAGCTTTCATATATGTGTTATAAGGCAGTCAAAAATTTTTTAATTAAGCATATATGTGTTCTAAGGCATAAAAAAAAATCATAGTGATTCAACCTTGCATACATGTGTTTTAAGGCTGTCAAAAAAATATAATTCTGACTCAATCATTCATATGTGATCTACCCTTGTAAAAAAAAATCATAGAGATTCAATCATGCATATATATGTTCTAAGGTTGTTAAAGAAATTTCATAGTGATTGAATCATTCATATATGTGTTTTAAGGTTGTCAAAAAATTTTTATAGTGATTCAATCATGCATACATGTGTTCTAAGGTTGTCAAAAAAATGTCATGTGACTCAATCTTGCATATCTGTGTTCTAACGTTGTCAAAAAAAATTTATAGTGACTCAATCATGCATATATATGTTCTAACGTTGTCAAAAAATATTTATAGTGATTCAATCATGTATATATGTGTTCTAAGGTTGTTAAAAAAACTTCATGATGATTCAATCAAGCATATACGTATTCAAAGGCAGTTAAAAATTTTCAATTATGCATATATGTGTTCTAAGAACACAAAAATTTCATAGTGATTCAATCATGCATATATGTGTTCTAAGGTTGTTAAAAAAATTTCATAGTGACTCAATCATGCATATAGGTGTTCTAACATTGTAAAAAAAAAACCGTAGTGATTCAATCATGCATATATGTGTTCTAAGGCTATCAAAAACATTTCACAGTGATTCAATTATGCATCCTTATGTTCTTAGGCTGTCAAAAAAAATTCATAGTGACTCAATCATGAATATATATGTTCCAACGTTGTCAAACAAATTTCATACAGATTCAATGATGCATATATGTGTTCTAAGGGTGTCAAAAACATTTCATAGTGATTCAATCATGCATACATGTGTTCTAAGGCTGTCAAGAAAATTTTATAGTGACTCAATCATGAATATATATATGTTCAAATGTAAAAAAAAATCATAGTGATTCAATCATGCATATATGTGTTCTATGGCTGTTAAAAAAATTTCAATCATGCATATAGGTGTTCAAAGGCTTTCAATAAAAATTTCAATCATGCATATATGTGTTCTAAGGCTGTCCAAAAAAATTCATAGTGACTCAATCCTACATATATGTGTTCTAACGTTGTAAAAAAAAATTCAAAGTGATTCAATCATATATATATGTGCTCTAAGGCTGTGAAAGAAAAATTGTACTGATTCAATCTTGCATATATATGTTTTAAGGCTGTCAAAAAAATTTAATTATGCAAATATGTGTTCTAAGACTATTAAAAAAATATCACAGTGACTCAATCATGCATACATGTGTTTTAAGACAGTAAAAAAAAAATTGTACTGATTCAGTCTTGCATATATGTGTTCTAAGGCTGTCAAAAAAATTTCATAGTGGTTCAATCATGCATACATATGTTTTCAGGTTGTCCAAAAAATTTTGTTCTGATTCAATCTTGCATATATCTATTCTATGGGTGTCAAAAAAAATATAATTATGCATATATGTGTTCTAAGGCTATAAAAAAAAAATCATAGTGATTCAATCATGCATACATGTGTTTTAAGGCTATAAAAAACAAGTGTACTGATTCAAAATTGCATATATGTGTTCTAAGGAAGTCAAATTTTTTTTAATTAAGTATATAGGTGCTCTAAGGCGGTAAAAAAAAATTCATAGTGATTCAATCATGCATACATGTGTTTTAAGGCTGTAAAAAAATATTCATAGTGACTTGATCATTCATATGTGATCCAGCATTGTAAAAAAAAATCATAGCGATTCAATCATGCATATATGTGTTTCAAGGTTGTTAAAAAAATTTCATTGTGATTCAATGACTCATATATGAGTTTTAAGGTAGTCAACATTTTTTTATAGTGATTCAATCATGCAAACATGTGTTCTAAGGTTGTAAAAAAAAGTTCATGTGACTCAATCCTGCATATCTGTATTCTAACATTGTCAAAAAAAAATTTATAGTGACTCTATCAGGCATATATGTGTTATAACATTGTCAAAGAATATTTATAGTAATTCAATCGTGCATATATGTGTTCTATGGTTAAAAAAATTTCGTAGTGATTCAATCAAGCATATACGTATTCAAAGGCTGTTAAAAAAAATTTAATTATGCATATAGGTGTTCTAAGGCTGTAAAAAAAAATTCAATCAAGCATACATGTGTTCTAAGGCTGTCAAAAAAAAATCATAGTGAATTAATCAGGCTTACGTGTGTTCTAAGGCTGTCACAAAAATTTCTTAGTGACCTAATCCTACATAAATGTGTTCTAACATTGTCAAAAAAAATTCTTAGTGATTCAACCATACATATATATGCGCTAAGGCTGTCAAAAATAATTTGTACTGATTCAATCTTGCATATATATGTTCTAAGGCTGTCAAAAAAATATTAATTATGCATTTATGTGTTTTATGGCTATCAAAATTTTTTTGTAGTGATTCAATCATGCATACATTGTTTTAAGGCAGTAAAAAAAATTGTACTGATTCAATGTTGCAGATATATGTTCAAAGGCTGTAAAAAAAAAATCATAGTGATTCAATCATGCATACATGTGTTTTAAGGCTGTAAAAAAAAAAATCATTGTGACTCCATCTTGCATATATGTGTTCTAATGTCTTCAAAAAAAATTCATAGTGATTCAATCATACATATATGTGCTCTAAGGCTGTACAAAAAAATTTGTACTGATTCAAACTTTCATATATGATCTAAGGCTGTCAAAAAAAAATGATTATGCATATATGTGTTCTAAGGCTATCAAAAAAATTTCATACTGATTCAATCATGCATACGTGTGTTTTAAGGCAGTCAAAAATTGTTTTACTGATTCAGTCTTTTATATATGTGTTCTAAGGCTGTCAAAAAAATTTCATAGTGGTTCAATCATGCATACATGTGTTTTAAGGCTGCCCAAAAAATTTTGTTCTGATTCAATATTGCATATATGTGTTCTAAGGCTGTCAAAAAAATTTCATAGTGATTCAATCATGCATACATGTGTTTTAAGGCTGTAAAAAAAAATTATACTGTTTGAAGCTTGTATATATGTGTTATAAGGCAGTCAAAATTTTTTTATTTAAGCATATATGTGTTCTAACGCATAAAAAAAAAATCATAGTGATTCAATCTTGCATACATGTGTTTTAAGGCTGTAAAAAAAACATAATTTTGACTCAATCATTCATATGTGATCTACCCTTGTAAAAAATATTCATAGAGATTCTATCATGCATATATCTCTTCTAAGGTTGTTAAAGAAATTTCATTGTGATTGAATCACTCATATATGTGTTTTAAGGTTGTCAAAATTTTTTTATAGTGATTCAATCATGCATACATGTGTTCTAAGGTTGTCAAAAAAATATCATGTGACTCAATCCTGCATATCTGTGTTCTAACATTGTCAAAAAAAATTTATAGTGACTCAATCATGCATATGTCTGTTCTAACGTTGTCAAAAAATATTTATAGTGATTCAATCATGCATATATGTGTTCTAAGGTTGTTAAAAAAACTTCATGATGATTCAATCAAGCATATATGTATTCAAAGACAGTTAAAAATTTTCAATTATGCATATATGTGTTCTAAGAACACAAAAATTTCATAGTGATTTAATCATGCATATATGTGTTCTACGGTTGTTAAAAAAATTTCATAGTAACTCAATCATGCATATAGGTGTTCTAACATTGTAAAAAAAAAATCGTAGTGATTCAATCATGCATATATGTGTTCTAAAGCTATCAAAAACATTTCACAGTGATTCAATTATGCATCTTTAGGTTCTAAGGCTGTCAAAAAAAATTCATAGTGACTCAATCATGAATATATATGTTCCAACGTTGTCAAACAAATTTCATACAGATTCAATGATGCATATATGTGTTCTAAGGTTGTCAAAAAATTTCATAGTGATTCAATCATGCATACATGTGTTCTAGGGCTGTCAAGAAAATTTCATAGTGACTCAATCATGAATATATATATGTTTAAATGTAAAACAAAATCATAGTGATTCAATCATGCATATATGTGTTCTATGGGTGTTAAAAAAATTTCAATCATGCATAAATGTGTTCTAAGGCTGTTAAAAAAATTTCAATCATGCATATATGTTTTCTAAGGTTGTCAAAAAAAATTCAATCTTGCATATATGTGTTCTAAAGCTATCAAAAAAAATTCATAGTGACTCAATCCGACATATATGTGTTCTAACGTTGTAAAAAAAATTCATAGTGATTCAACCATACATATATGTGTTCGAAGGCTGTCAAAAAAATTTTATAGTGATTTAATCATGAAAACATGTGTTTTAAGAGTGTAAAAAAAAAATCATAGTGACTCAATCATGCATATATGTGTTGTAAGATTGCCAAAAAAAATTCATAATGATTCAATCATGCATATATATGTTCTATGGCTGTGAAAAAAATTTCATAGTTACTCAATCATTTATATATGTGTTCTAAATCTGTGAAAAAAAATTTATAGTGATTCAATCATGCATACATGTGTTTTAAGGCTGTAAAAAAAAATTATACTGTTTGAAGCTTTCATATATGTGTTATAAGGCAGTCAAAATTTTTTTAATTAAGCATATATGTGTTCTAAGGCATAAAAAAAAATCATAGTGATTCAACCTTGCATACATGTGTTTTAAGGCTGTCAAAAAAATATAATTCTGACTCAATCATTCATATGTGATCTACCCTTGTAAAAAAAAATCATAGAGATTCAATCATGCATATATATGTTCTAAGGTTGTTAAAGAAATTTCATAGTGATTGAATCATTCATATATGTGTTTTAAGGTTGTCAAAAAATTTTTATAGTGATTCAATCATGCATACATGTGTTCTAAGGTTGTCAAAAAAATGTCATGTGACTCAATCTTGCATATCTGTGTTCTAACGTTGTCAAAAAAAATTTATAGTGACTCAATCATGCATATATATGTTCTAACGTTGTCAAAAAATATTTATAGTGATTCAATCATGTATATATGTGTTCTAAGGTTGTTAAAAAAACTTCATGATGATTCAATCAAGCATATACGTATTCAAAGGCAGTTAAAAATTTTCAATTATGCATATATGTGTTCTAAGAACACAAAAATTTCATAGTGATTCAATCATGCATATATGTGTTCTAAGGTTGTTAAAAAAATTTCATAGTGACTGAATCATGCATATAGGTGTTCTAACATTGTAAAAAAAAAACCGTAGTGATTCAATCATGCATATATGTGTTCTAAGGCTATCAAAAACATTTCACAGTGATTCAATTATGCATCCTTATGTTCTTAGGCTGTCAAAAAAAATTCATAGTGACTCAATCATGAATATATATGTTCCAACGTTGTCAAACAAATTTCATACAGATTCAATGATGCATATATATGTTCTAAGGGTGTCAAAAACATTTCATAGTGATTCAATCATGCATACATGTGTTCTAAGGCTGTCAAGAAAATTTTATAGTGACTCAATCATGAATATATATATGTTCAAATGTAAAAAAAAATCATAGTGATTCAATCATGCATATATGTGTTCTATGGCTGTTAAAAAAATTTCAATCATGCATATAGGTGTTCAAAGGCTTTCAGTAAAAATTTCAATCATGCATATATGTGTTCTAAGGCTGTCCAAAAAAATTCATAGTGACTCAATCCTACATATATGTGTTCTAACGTTGTAAAAAAAAATTCAAAGTGATTCAATCATATATATATGTGCTCTAAGGCTGTGAAAGAAAAATTGTACTGATTCAATCTTGCATATATATGTTTTAAGGCTGTCAAAAAAATTTAATTATGCAAATATGTGTTCTAAGACTATTAAAAAAATATCACAGTGACTCAATCATGCATACATGTGTTTTAAGACAGTAAAAAAAAATTTGTACTGATTCAGTCTTGCATATATGTGTTCTAAGGCTGTCAAAAAAATTTCATAGTGGTTCAATCATGCATACATATGTTTTCAGGTTGTCCAAAAAATTTTGTTCTGATTCAATCTTGCATATATCTATTCTATGGGTGTCAAAAAAAATATAATTATGCATATATGTGTTCTAAGGCTATCAAAAAAAAATCATAGTGATTCAATCATGCATACATGTGTTTTAAGGCTATAAAAAACAATTGTACTGATTCAAAATTGCATATATGTGTTCTAAGGAAGTCAAATTTTTTTTAATTAAGTATATAGGTGCTCTAAGGCGGTAAAAAAAAATTCATAGTGATTCAATCATGCATACATGTGTTTTAAGGCTGTAAAAAAAATATTCATAGTGACTTGATCATTCATATGTGATCCAGCATTGTAAAAAAAAATCATAGCGATTCAATCATGCATATATGTGTTTCAAGGTTGTTAAAAAAATTTCATTGTGATTCAATGACTCATATATGAGTTTTAAGGTAGTCAACATTTTTTTATAGTGATTCAATCATGCAAACATGTGTTCTAAGGTTGTAAAAAAAAATTCATGTGACTCAATCCTGCATATCTGTATTCTAACATTGTCAAAAAAAAATTTATAGTGACTCTATCAGGCATATATGTGTTATAACATTGTCAAAGAATATTTATAGTAATTCAATCGTGCATATATGTGTTCTATGGTTAAAAAAAATTCGTAGTGATTCAATCAAGCATATACGTATTCAAAGGCTGTTAAAAAAAAATTAATTATGCATATAGGTGTTCTAAGGCTGTAAAAAAAAATTCAATCAAGCATACATGTGTTCTAAGGCTGTCAAAAAAAATTCATAGTGAATTAATCAGGCTTACGTGTGTTCTAAGGCTGTCACAAAAATTTCTTAGTGACCTAATCCTACATAAATGTGTTCTAACATTGTCAAAAAAAATTCTTAGTGATTCAACCATACATATATATGCGCTAAGGCTGTCAAAAATAATTTGTACTGATTCAATCTTGCATATATATGTTCTAAGGCTGTCAAAAAAATATTAATTATGCATTTATGTGTTTTATGGCTATCAAATTTTTTTTGTAGTGATTCAATCATGCATACATTGTTTTAAGGCAGTAAAAAAAATTGTACTGATTCAATGTTGCAGATATATGTTCAAAGGCTGTAAAAAAAAAATCATAGTGATTCAATCATGCATACATGTGTTTTAAGGCTGTAAAAAAAAAAATCATTGTGACTCAATCTTGCATATATGTGTTCTAACGTCTTAAAAAAAAATTCATAGTGATTCAATCATACATATATGTGCTCTAAGGCTGTACAAAAAAATTTGTACTGATTCAAACTTTCATATATGATCTAAGGCTGTCAAAAAAAAATGATTATGCATATATGTGTTCTAAGGCTATCAAAAAAATTTCATACTGATTCAATCATGCATACGTGTGTTTTAAGGCAGTCAAAAATTGTTTTACTGATTCAGTCTTGCATATATGTGTTCTAAGGCTGTCAAAAAAATTTCATAGTGGTTCAATCATGCATACATGTGTTTTAAGGCTGCCCAAAAAATTTTGTTCTGATTCAATATTGCATATATGTGTTCTAAGGCTGTCAAAAAAATTTCATAGTGATTCAATCATGCATACATGTGTTTTAAGGCTGTAAAAAAAAATTATACTGTTTGAAGCTTGTATATATGTGTTATAAGGCAGTCAAAATTTTTTTATTTAAGCATATATGTGTTCTAACGCATAAAAAAAAAATCATAGTGATTCAATCTTGCATACATGTGTTTTAAGGCTGTAAAAAAAACATAATTTTGACTCAATCATTCATATGTGATCTACCCTTGTAAAAAATATTCATAGAGATTCTATCATGCATATATCTCTTCTAAGGTTGTTAAAGAAATTTCATTGTGATTGAATCACTCATATATGTGTTTTAAGGTTGTCAAAATTTTTTTATAGTGATTCAATCATGCATACATGTGTTCTAAGGTTGTCAAAAAAATATCATGTGACTCAATCCTGCATATCTGTGTTCTAACATTGTCAAAAAAAATTTATAGTGACTCAATCATGCATATGTCTGTTCTAACGTTGTCAAAAAATATTTATAGTGATTCAATCATGCATATATGTGTTCTAAGGTTGTTAAAAAAACTTCATGATGATTCAATCAAGCATATATGTATTCAAAGACAGTTAAAAATTTTCAATTATGCATATATGTGTTCTAAGAACACAAAAATTTCATAGTGATTTAATCATGCATATATGTGTTCTACGGTTGTTAAAAAAATTTCATAGTAACTCAATCATGCATATAGGTGTTCTAACATTGTAAAAAAAAAATCGTAGTGATTCAATCATGCATATATGTGTTCTAAAGCTATCAAAAACATTTCACAGTGATTCAATTATGCATCTTTAGGTTCTAAGGCTGTCAAAAAAAATTCATAGTGACTCAATCATGAATATATATGTTCCAACGTTGTCAAACAAATTTCATACAGATTCAATGATGCATATATGTGTTCTAAGGTTGTCAAAAAATTTCATAGTGATTCAATCATGCATACATGTGTTCTAGGGCTGTCAAGAAAATTTCATAGTGACTCAATCATGAATATATATATGTTTAAATGTAAAACAAAATCATAGTGATTCAATCATGCATATATGTGTTCTATGGGTGTTAAAAAAATTTCAATCATGCATAAATGTGTTCTAAGGCTGTTAAAAAAATTTCAATCATGCATATATGTTTTCTAAGGTTGTCAAAAAAAATTCAATCTTGCATATATGTGTTCTAAAGCTGTCAAAAAAAATTCATAGTGACTCAATCCGACATATATGTGTTCTAACGTTGTAAAAAAAATTCATAGTGATTCAACCATACATATATGTGTTCGAAGGCTGTCAAAAAATTTTTATAGTGATTTAATCATGAAAACATGTGTTTTAAGAGTGTAAAAAAAAAATCATAGTGACTCAATCATGCATATATATGTTCTATGGCTATGAAAAAATTTTCATAGTTACTCAATCATTTATATATGTGTTCTAAATCTGTGAAAAAAAATTTATAGTGATTCAATCATGCATACATGTGTTATAAGGTTGTCAATTTTTTTTTATAGTGACTCAATCCTGCATATTTGTATTCTAACGTTGTCAAAAAAAAATCATAGTGACTCAATCATGCATATATGTGTTCTAACGTAGTCAAAAAAATTTCATAGTGATTCAATCATATAGATATGTGTTCTAAGGCTGTTAAAAAAATATCATAGTGATTCAATCATGCAAATATGTGTTCTAAGGCTATCAAAAAAAATTCATAGTGACTCAATCCTTTATATATGTGTTCTAACATTGTAAAAAAAATTCAAAGTGATTTAATCATGCGTATATATGTTCTAAGGCTGTCAAAAAAATTTCATAGTGATTCAATCTTGCAAATATATTTTCTAAGGCTGTCAAAAAAATTCAATCATGCATATATGTGTTCTAAAGCTGTCAAAAAAAATTTATAGTCATTCAATCTTGCATATATGTGTTCTAAAATTGTTAAAACAAATTCATAGTGACTCAATCTTCCATATGTGTGTTCTAACATTGTGAAAAAAAATTCATAGTGATTACACCATGCATATATGTGTTCGAAGGCTATCAAAAAAAAAAATTAGTGACTCAATCCTGGATATATGTGTTCTAAGGTTATGTGTTCTAAGGTTGACATAAAAAATTCAATCATGTATATATGTGTTTTAAGTCTGTCAAAAAAATTTCATAGTGATTCAAACAATTATATATGTGTTCTAAGGCTGTCAAAAAAATTTTAAAGTGACTCAATCATGAATATGTATGTATTGTAACATGGTAAAAAAAATCTCATAGTGATTCTTTCATGCATATGTGTGTTCGAAGGCTGTCAAAAAAAATTCATAGTGATTCAATCATGCACATGTGTTGTAAGGCTGCCAAAAAAAATTGATAGTGACACAATCATGCAAATAAGTGTTCTAATGTTGTCAAAAAATTTCATAGTGATTCAATCATGCATATATTTGTTCTATGGCAGTAAAAAAAAATTCATAGTGGTTCAATCATGCATACATGTGTTCTAAGGCTCTCAAAAAAATATCATAGTAACACAATCATGCATATATGTGTTCTAAAGCTGTTAAAGAATTTTCATAGTGACTCAATCATGCATATATGTGTTCTAACGTTGTCAAAAAAAATTCATAGTGATTCAATCATGCATATATGTGTTCTAAGGCTATCAAAAAAATTTCACAGTGATTCAATCATGCACACATATGTTCTATGGCTGTCAAAAAAAATTCATATTGACTTAATCATGAATGTATGTGTTATAGTTTTATAAAAAAAAATTCATAGTGATTCAATCACGCATATATGTATTCTCTGGCCATCAAAAAAAATTCATAGTGATTCAATCATACGTATGTGTTTTAAAGCTATCAAAAAAATTCAATCTTGCATATATGTGTTCTAAGGATAATAAAAAAAATTCATAGTGATTCAATCAAGCATATATGTGTTCTAAGGCTGTAAAAAAAAAATCATAGTAACACAATCTTTCATATGTGTTCTAACCTTGTCAAAAAGAATTCATAGTGGTTCAATCATGCATATGTGTTCAAACGTTGTCTAACAAATTTCATAGTGATTCAATTAGACATACATATGGTCCAAGGCTGTCAAAAAATTTTCATAATGAATCAATCAGGCATACATGTGTTCTAAGGCTATCAAAAAAATTTCATAGTGATTCAATCATGCATATACGTGTTCTAAGGTTGTCAAAAAAATTTCATAGTGATTTAATCATGCATATATGTGTTCTAAGGCAGTCAAAAAAATTTCAATCATGCATTTATGTGTTCTAAGGCTGTCAAAAAAAATTCATAGGGATTCAATAATGCATACATGTGTTCTAAGGCTGTAAAAAAAAAATCATAGTGATTGAATCGCGGAGATATGTGTTCTAAGGTTGTCAAGAAAATTTTGTAGTAATTCAATCATGCATATATGTGTTTTTAGGCTGTCAAAAAAATTTCATAGTGATTCGATCATGCATATATGTGTTCTGAGACTGTCAAAAGAATTCCATAATGATTCGATCATGCATATATGTGTTCTAAGGCTGTCAAAAAAAACTCATAGTTACTCAATCATACATATATGTGTCCAATGACTATAAAAAAATATTAAAGTGTGATTAAATCATGCATATATATGTTCTAATGTTGTAAAAAAAAATCATACTAACTCGATCATGCATATACGTGTTCTAAGGCTGTCAAAATTTTTTTATAGTTATTTAATCATGCATATATGTGTTCTAAGGCTATCAAAAAAAATTCGATCATGTATTTATGTGTTTTAAGGCTATCAATTTTTTTTTATAGAGATTCAATCATGCATACATGTGTTCTAAGGCTGTGAAACAAATTTCAATGTGATTCAATAATTAATAAATGTTCTAAGGCAGTCAAAAGAAATTTCATAGTGATTAAATCATGTATATATGTGTTTTAAGGCTATAAAAAAAATTCATAGTCATTCAATCATGCATATATGTGTTCTAAGGCTCTCCAAAAAATTTTGTAGTGACTCAATCATGCAAATATGTGTTCTAACGTTGTCAAAAAATTTTTATAGTGATTCAATCATGCATATATGTGTTCTAAGGCTATCAAAAAAAATTCACAGTGATTCAATCAGGCATACATGTGTTCTAAGGCTATCAAAAAAATTTCATAGTGACATAATCATGCATATATATGTTCTAACATTGTCAAAAAAAATTCATAGTGATTCAATCATTTATATACGTGTTCTAAAGCTGTCAAAAAAATTTCATAGTGATTCAATCATGAAAATATGTGTTGTAAGGCTGTCAAAAAAATTTCATAGTGACTCAATCATGCAAATACGTGTTCTAACATTGTAAAAAAAAATTCATTGTGATACAATCATGCATATATGTGTTCTAAGGCTGTAAAAAAAAATTCATCGTGACTCAATCATGCGTATATGTGTTCTAACGTTGTAAAAAAAAATCATAGTGATTCAATCATGCATATATGTGTTCTAAGTCTGTCAAAAAAAAATTTAGTGATTCAATCATGCATATATTTGTTCTAAAACTGTCCAAAAAATTTCATTGTGACTTAATCATGCATATATGTGTTCTAACGTTGTAAAAAAAAAAATCATTGTGATTCAATCATTCATATATGCGTTCTAAGTGATTTAATCTTGCAATTATCTGTTCTAAGGCGGTCAAAAAGATTGGATAGTGACCTAATGATGCATTTATGTGTTCTAATGTTGTCAAAAAAAATTATAGTACTTCAATCATGCATATATATGTTTTCTGACTGTCAAAAAAATTTCATAGTGCTTCAATCAGGCGTATATTGTTCAAAGGCTGTAAAAAAAAATTCAATCTTACATATATGTGTTCTATGGCTGTAAAAAAAAATCATAATGATTTAATCATGCATATATGTTTTGTAGGGCTGTCAAAAATTTCTTATGGTTACTCAATCATGCATATATGTGTTCTAACGTTGTCAAAAAATTTCATAGTGATTCAATCATGCATATGTGTTCTAATGCTGTAAAAAAAATTCATAGTGATTCAATCAGGCCTACATGTATTCTAAGGCTATAAAAAAAATTCAAATTGACTCAATCATGCAAATATATGTTCTAACATTGTCAAAGAATTTCATAGTGATTCGATCATAAATATACGTGTTCTAAGGCTATAAAAAAATTCACAGTTATTCAATCATGCATGTGTATTTGTTCTAAGGCTGCCAAAAAAAATTCAATCATGCATTTATGTGTTTTAAGGCTGTCAAATTTTTTTTATAATGATTCAATCATGAATACATGTGTTCTACGACTGTAAAAAAAAATCATAGTGATTGAAGCATGCAGATATATGTTCCACGACTGTCAAAAAATTTTCATAGTGACTCAATCATGTATATATGTTTTCTAACATTGTCAAAAAAGTTTCATAGTGATTCAATCATGCATATATGTGTTCTAAGGCTATCAAAAAAATTTCATCATGAATCAATCACAAACATTTGTGTTCTAACATTGTCAAAAAAATTTCATAGTGATTCAATGATGCATATATGTGTTCCAAGGCTATCAAAAAAAATTTGCCGTGACTCAATCATGCTATATGTGTTCTAACGTTATCAAAAAAATTGCAAAGTGATTCAATCATGCATGTATGTGTTTTAAGGCAGTCAAAAAAATTTCATAGTGACTCAATCATGCATACATGTGTTCTATGGCTGTCAAAAAAATTTCATAGTGACTTAATCTTGCATGTATGTGTTCTAGTTTTGCCAAAAAAAATTCATAGTGATTCAATCATGCGTATATGTGTTCTAAGGCTGTCAAAAAAGTTCAATCTAGCGTATATGTGTTCTAAGGCTGTCAAAAAGATTTCATAGTGATTCAATCATCCATATATGTGTTCTAAGGTTGTCAAAAAAATTTCATAGTGACTCAATCATGCATATATGTGTTTTAACGTTGTCAAAAAAATTTGATAGTGATTCAATCAGACATACATGTGGTCTAAGGCTGTCAAAAAATTTTCATAGTGAATCATTCATGCATATATGTGTTCTAAGGCTGTTAAAAAATTTTTATAGTGATTCAATCATGGATATACGTGTTTTAAGGTTGTAAAAAAAATTCATAGTGATTCAATCATGCATATATGTGTTCTAAGGCAGTCAAAAAAATTTCAATCATGCATTTATATGTTCTAAGGCTGTCAAAAAAAATTTATAGTGATTCAATCATGCATACATGTGTTCTAAGGCTCTCAAAAAAATTTCATAGTGATTGAATCATGCAGATATGTGTACTAAGGCTGTCAAAAAAATTCCATAGTGATTCAATCATGCATATATGTGTTCTAAGCCTGTCAAAAAAATTTCATAGTTAGTCAATCATGCATATATGTGTCCTATGACTGTAGAAAAATATTAAAGGTGATTAAATCATGCATACATATGTTCAAAGGTTGTCAAAAACTTTCATAGTGATTCAATCATTCATATATGTGTTCTAAGGCTGTAAAAAAAAAAATCATAGGTATTCATTCATGCATATATGTGTTCTAAGGCTGTCAAAAAAATTTCAATCATGTATTTTTGTGTTTTAAGGCTGTCAAAAAAAATTCATAGAGATTCAATCATGCATACATGTGTTCTAAGGCTGTCAAAAAAATTTCATTGTGATTCAATCATGAATATATATGTTCTAAGGCTATCAAAAAAATTTCATAGTGATTCAATCATGTATATATGTGTTTTAAGGGTATCAAAATTTTTTTATTGTGATTAAATCATGCATATATGTGTTCTAAGGCTCACATAAAAATTTTATAGTGACTCAATCATGCATATATGTGTTCTAACGTTGTAAAAAAAAAATCATAGTGATTCAATCATGCGTATGTGTTTTAAGGCTGTCAAAAAAATATCATAGTGATTCAATCCGGCATACATGTGTGGTAAGGCAATAAAAAAAATTCATAGTGACTCAATCTTGCATATATATGTTCTAACATTGTAAAAAAAAATTCATAGTGATCCGATCACGCATATACGTGTTCTAAGGCAGTCAAAAAAATTTCATAGTGATTCTATCATGTGTTCTAAGGCTGTCAAAAAAAAATCAGTCATGTATTTTGTGTTTTAAGGCTGTCAAAAAAAATTCATAGTGATTGAATCAAGCATACATGTGTTCTAAGGCTGTCAAAAAAATTTCAATCATGCATTTATGTGTTTAAAGTCTGTCAAAAAAATTTCATAGTGATTCAATCATGCATACATGTGTTCTAAGGCTGTCAAAAAAATTTTGTAGTGATTCAATCATGCTTATATGTGTTCTAAGGCTATCAAAAAAATTTCTCCGTGAGTCAATCATGCATATATGTGTTCTAACGTTGTCAAAAAAATTGTATAGTGATTCAATCATGCATATATGTGTTCTAAGTCTGTCAAAAAATTTTTGTCGTGACTCAATCATGCATATATGTGTTCTAACTTTGTCAAAAAAAATTCCTAGTAATTCAATCATGCATATATGTGTTTTAAGGCTGTCAAAAAAATTTCATTGTGATTCAATCATGCATACATGTGTTCTATGGCTGTCAAAAAAACTTCATAGTGACTTAATCATGCATGTATGTGTTCCAGTTTTGTCAAAAAAAATCATAGTGATTGAATCTCGCATATATGTATTGTTTGGCTATTAGAAAATTTTCATTTTGATTCAATCATGCGTATATGTGTTCTAAGGCTGTCAAAAAAAATTCAATCTTGCATTTATATGTTCTAAGGCTGTCAAAAAAAATTCATAATGATTCAATCATGTGTATATGTGTTCTAAGGCTGTCAAAAAGATTTCATAGTGACTTAATCATGCATATATGTGTTCTAATGTTGTAAAAAAAAAATCATAGTAATTCAATCATGCATATGTGTTCTAACGCTGTCAAAAACATTTGGTAGTGATTCAATCAGGCATACATGTGGTCCATGGCTGTCAAAAAATAGTCATAGTCAATCAATCAGGCATACATGTGTTCTAAGGCTATCAAAAAAATTTCATATTAATTCAATCATTCATATACGTGTTCTAAGTTCGTCAAAAAAAGTTTCATAGTGATTCAATCATGCATATGTGTTCTAAGGCAGTCAAAAAAATTTCAATCATGCATTTATGTGTTCTAAGGCTATAAAAAAAATTCATAGTTATTCAATCATGCATACAAGTGTTCTAAGGCTGTCAAAAAAATTTTATAATGATTGAATGAGGATGATATGTCTTTTAAGGCTGCCAAATTTTTTTTATAGTGACTCAATCATGGATATATGTGTTCTGAGGCTAACAAAAAATTTGCATAGTGATTCAATCATGAATATATTTGTTCTATGGCTGTCAAAAAAAATTTATAGTGATTCAGTCATGCATATATGTGTCCCAAGGCTGTCTGAAAAATTTAAAAGTTACTCAATTATGCATATATGTGTCCTATGACTATCAAAAAATATTAATAGAGATTCAATCATGCATATATGTGTTCTAAGGCTGTCAAAAAAAAATTCTAGTTATTCAATCATGCATATTTGTATTCTAAGGCAGTCAAAAAAAATTCAATCATGGATTTATGTGTTTTAAGGCTGTCAAAAAATTTTCATAGAAATTCAATCACGTATACATGTGTTCTAAGGCTGTCAAAAAATTTTCATTATGATTCAATCATAAATATATATGTTCAAGGCTGTCAAAAAAAATTCATAGTGATTCAATCATGAATATATGTCTTTTAAGGCTATCAAAAAATGTTCATAGTGATTCAATCATGCATATATGTGTTCTAAGGACGTCAAAAAAATTTCATAGTGACTCAATCATGCATATATGTGTTCTAACATTGTCAAAAAAAATCCATAGTGATTCAATCATGCGTATATGTTCTAAGGCTGTCAAAAAAATATCATAGTGATTCAATCAGGTATACATGTGTGGTAAGGCTATCAAAAAAATTTCATAGTGACTCAATCATGCATATATATGTTCTTACATTGTAAAAAAAAAATCATAGTGATTCAATCATGCATATCCATGTTCTAAGGCAGTGAAAAAAATTTCATAATGATTCTATCATGCATATATGTGTTCTAAGGCTACCAAAAAAATTTCAATCATGCATTTATGTGTTTTAAGGCTGCCAAACAAATTTCATAGTGATTCAATCATGCATACATGTGTTCTAAGACTGTCAAAAAAAATTCATAGTGATTCAATCATGCGTATATGTGTTCTAAGTCTATCAACAAAAATTTATAGTGATTCAATCTTGCATATTTATAGTTACTCAATCATGCATGTATATGTTGTAACGCTATAAAAAAAATCATAGTGATTCAATCATGCATATATGTCATTTGAGGCTATAAAAAAAATTGTTAGTTTTTCAATCTTGGATCTATGTAATCTAAGGTTGTTAGAAAAAAAATATAGTGATTTATTCTTGCATATATGAGTTATAATGCTATGAAAAAAAAATTGCTAGTGATACAATCATGCATATATGTGTTCTAAGGCTATCAAAAAAATTTCATAGTGACTCAATCACGCATATATGTGTTCTAACATTGTCCAAAAAAATTCAGAGTGATTCAATCATGCATATATGTGTTCTAAGGCTGTCGAAAAAATTGCATAGTGACTCAATCATGCGTATATGTTTTTTAACATTGTCAAAAAAAATCATGGTTATTCAATAATGCATATATGTGTTATAAGGCTGTCAAATTTTTTTTATCGTAATTCAATCATGCATATATGTGTTCTAAGGCTATCAAAAAAACTTCACAGTGATTCAATCATGCATACTTGTGTTCTAAGGCTGTAAAAAAACTTTCATATTGTCTCAATCACTCATATCTGTGTTCAAACATAGTAAAAAAAATTACAGTGATTCAATCATGCATATATGTGTTCTATGGCTGTCAAAAAAAATTCATAGTGATTAAATCAAGCATATATGTGTTCTAAGGCTGTCAAAGAATTTTTAATCAAGCACATATGTGTTCTAAGGCTGTCAAAAAAATTTAATAGTGATTCAATCATGCATATATGTGTTCTAAGTTTGTCAAAAAAAAATCATAGTGACTCAATCATGCATATATGTGTTCTAAAACTGTCAAAAAAAATTCATAGTTATTCAATCATGCATATATGTGTTCTAAGGCAGTCAAAAAAAAATTATAGTTACTCAATCATGCATGTATATGTTCAACAATGTCAGAAAAAAATCATTTTGTTTCAATCATGCATATATGTCTTTTAAGGCTGTCAAAAAAAACCTATAGTGATTCAATCATGCATATGTGTTCTACGGCTGTCAAAAAAATGTCATAGTGATTCAATAATGCATATATGTGTTCTAAGGCTGTCAAAAAAATTTCAATCATGCATATATGTGTTCTAAGGCTGTCAAAAAAAATTAATAGTGATTTAATCATTCATATTTGTGTTTTAAGGTTGTCAAAAAAAATTCATAGTGACTTAATCATGCATATATGTGTTTTGAGGTTCGCAAAAATAAATTATAGTGATTCAATCATGCACATATGTATTCTAAGGCTATCACAAAAAATTTATAGTGATTAAATCATGCATATATGTTTTCTAACGTTGTCAAAAAACTTTTATAGTGATTTATTCATGATATATGTGTTATGATGTTGTGAAAAAAAAGTTGGTAGTGATTCAATCTTGCATATATGTGTTCTAAGGCTGTCAAAAAGGTTTTATAGTGACTCAATCATGCATATATATGTTCTAAGGATGTCAAAAAAAATTTATAGTGATTCAATCATGCATATATGTGTTCTAAGGCTGTCAAAAGAAATTTATAGTTACTCAATAATGCATGTATATGTTCTAATATTGTCAAAAAAGATCATAGTGATTTAATCATGCATATATGTCTTTTAAGATTGTCAAAAAAAATTGTTAAATATTCAATCTTGGATCTATGTAATCTAAGGTTGTTAGTAAAAAAATATAGTGATTTATTCATGCATATTTGTGTTATAATGCTGTGAAAAAAAAATGGTAGTGATTCACTCATGCATATATGTGTTCTAAGGCTGTCCAAAAAATTTCACAGTGACTCAATCTTGCATATATCTGTTCTACCGTTGTCAAAAAAATTTTAGAGTGATTCAATCATGCATATATGTGTTCTAAGGCTGTCCAAAAAGATTCATAGTGACTCAATCATGTGCATATGTGTTCTAAGGTTTAAAAAAAAACATCCTGGTGATTCAATAATGCATATATGTGTTCTAAGGCTGTCAATTTTTTTTTATAGTGATTCAATCATGCATATTTGTGTTCTAAGGCAGTAAAAAAACTTTCATATTGACTCAATCATGCATATATGTGTTCTATGGCTGCCAACAAAATTTCATAGTGATTAAATCAAACATATATGTGTTCTAAGGCTGTCAAAAAAATTTCAATCATGCACATATGTGTTCTAAGGCTGTCAAAAAAATTTGATAATGATTCATTAAATGCATTTATGTGTTCTAAGGTGGTCAAAAAAATTTCATAGTGACTCAATCATGCATATATGTGTTCTAAGGCTGTCAAAAAAATTTCATAGTGAATCAATCATGTATATTTGTGTTCTAAGGCTGTCGAATTTTTTTTATAGTGACTCTATCATACATATATGTGTCCTAATGTTGTAAAAAAAAAATTTATAGTGACTCAATCATGCATATATGTGTTCTATGGCTGTCAAAAAAATCTCATAGTTATTCAATCATGCATACATGTGTTCTAAGGCTGTCAAAAAAATTTTAGTCATGCACATATGTGTTCTAAGGCTGTCAAAAAAATTTAATAGTGATTCAATCATTCATATATGTGTTCTAAGGTTGTCGAAAAAATTTCATAGTGACTTAATCATGTATATATGTGTTCTGGAGTTGTCAAAAATAAATTATAGTGATTCAATCCTGCACATTTGTATTCAAGGCTGTCAAAAAAAAATTATAGTGATTAAATAATGCATATGTGTTCTAACGTTGTTAAATAGCTTTTATAGTGATTTAGTCATGCTATATGTGTTATAATGTTCTAAAAAAAAAGTTGGTAGTGATTCAATTATGCATATATGTGTTCGAAGGCTGTCCAAACAATTTCATAGTGACTCAATCATGCATATATGTGTTCTAAGGTTGTGTAAAAATTTTGATAGTGATTCAATCCTGCATATATGTGTTCGAAGGCTGTCAAAAAAAAATTATAGTTACTCCATCTTGCATGTATATGTTCTAACGTTGAAAAAAAATCATAGTGATTCAATCATGCATATGTCTTTTAAGGCTATCAAAAAAAAGTGTTAGTTATTCAATCTTGGATCTATGTAATCTAAGGTTGTCAGAAAAAAATATAGTGATTTAGTCATGCATATATGTGTTATAATGCTGTGAAAAAAAGTTAGTAGTGATTCAATCATGCATATGTGTGTTCTAATGCTGTCAAAAAAATTTCATAGTGACTCAATCTTGCATATATGTGTTCTAACGTTGTCAAAATTTTTTTTGAGTGATTCAATCATGCATATATGTGTTCTAAGGCTGTCAAAAAATTTTTATAGTGACTCAATCATGCGTATATGTGTACTAACGTTGTCTAAAAAACTTCATAGTGATTCAAACATGCATATATATGTTCTATGGCTGTCAAAAATTTTTTATAGTGATTCAATCATGCATATATGTGTTCTAATTCTATCAAAAAAATTTCACAGTGATTCAATCATGCATATTTGTGTTCTAACGTAGTAAAAAAAAAATTATAGTGATTCAATCATGTATATATGTGTTCTACGGCTGTCAAAAAAATTACATAGTGATTAAATCAAGCATATATGTGTTCTAAGGCCGTCAAAAAAATTTGAATCAAGCACATATGTGTTCTTAGGCCGTCAAAAAAATTTAATAGTAATTCAATCATGCATATATATGTTCTATGATTGTCAAAAAAAATTTATAGTGACTCAATCACGGATATATGTGTTTTAAGGCTGTCAAAAAAATTTCATAGTGATTCAATCATACATATATGGGTTCTAAGGCAGTCAAAAAAATTTCATAGTGATTTATTCATGGATATATGTATTCTAAGGCTGTCAAAAAAATTTCTTAGTGATTCAATCATGCATATTTGTGTGCTAAGGCTGTCGAAAGTATTTCATAGTGACTCAATCATGCATATATGTATTCTAATGTTGTCCAAAAATTTTCATAGTAACTCAATCATGCATAGATGTGTGTAATGTTTGTCAAAAAAATTTCATAGTGATTCAATCATACATATATGTGTTCTAACGATATCAAAAAAATTTCAATCATGCACATGTGTGTTCTAAGGTTGTCAAAAAAAATTAATAGTGATTCAATCATGCATATATGTGTTCTTACGTTCTCAAAAAAAATTTAAAATTTATAGTGACTAAATCTTGCATACATGTGTTTTAAGGTTGTAAAAAAAAAATCATAGTGACTCAATCATGCATGTATATGTTCTAATATTGTCAAAAAAAATTCATAGAGATTCGATCATGCATATATGTGTTCTTATGTTGTCAAAAAATATTTATAGTGACTAAATCATGCATACTTGTGTTTTAAGGCTATCAAAAAAAATTCATAGTGACTCAATCATGCATATATATGTTCTAACATTGTCAAAAAAAATTCATAGTAATAATCATGCATATATGTTATCTAAGGCTGTCAAACAATTTTTATAGTGATTCAATCAAGCATATATATATTCTAAGGCTGTCAAAAAAATTTCATAGTGACTCAATCATGCATACTTGTGCTCTAAGCCTGTCAAAATAATTTCATAGTAATTCAATCATGCATATATGTATTCTAAGGCTTTCAAAACAAATTCATTGTGATTCAATCATGTATATATATGTTCTAAGGCTGTAAAAAAAATTTATAGTGATTCAATCTTGCATATATGTGTTCTAAGGTTTTCTAAAAAAATTGATAGTCATTCAATCATGCATATATGTGTTATAAGGTTGTTAAAAAAATTTCATAGTGACTCAATCATGCATACTTGTATTGTAAGGCTGTCAAAAAAAATTCATAATGACTCAATCATGCATATATGTGTTCTAACGTTGTCAAAAAAAATTCAGTGACTCAATCATGAATATATCTGCTCTAAGTCAATCAAATTTTTTTATAGCGATTCAATATTGCATATTTGTGTTCTGACGCTGTCAAAAAAAAATTATATTGATTCAATCATGCATATATGTGTTCTAAGGATGTAAAAAAAAAATTATAGTGACTCAATCCTGCATATATGGGTTCTAACGTTGTTAATAAAATTTCATGGTCATTCAATCATGCGTATATGTGTTCTAAGGGTGTCAAAATCTTTTTATAGTGATTGAATAATGCATATATGTGTTCTAGCATTGTTAAAAAAAAAATATTGTGATTCAATCATTCATATATATGTCCTAAGACTGCCAAATTTTTTTATAGTGAATCAATCATGCATATATGTGTTCTAAGGCTGTCAAAAAATTTTTAATCATGCACATTTGTGTTCTAAGGCCGTCAAAAAAATTTAAGAGTGATTCAATCATGTATATATGTGTTCTAAGGCTGTCAAAAAAATTCAAAGTGACTCAATCATGCATAAATGTGTTATATGGCTGTCAAAAAAAATTCTTAGTGATTCAATCAAGTGTATATGTTTTCTACGGCTGTCAAAAAAACTTCATAGTGACTCAATCATGCATATATATGTTCTAACAATGTCAAAAAAATTCATAGTGACTCAATCCTGCATATATGTGTTCTAAGTTTGTCAAAAAAATTTCAGTGACTCAATCATGCATATATGTGTCCTAAGGCTATCAAAAAAAATTTATAGTGACTCAATCATGCATATATGTGTTCTATCGTTGAAATAAAAAAATTTATAGTGACTCAATCACGCATATATGTGTTGTAAGGCTGTCAAAAAAATTTCATAGTGATTCAATCTTGCATAAATGTGTTCTGAGGCTATCAAAAAAATTTCCATCATGTATGTACTTGTGCTAAGGCTGTCAAACATTTTTTATAGTGATTCAATCATGCATATATGTGTTCTAAGACAGTCAAATTTTTTTATATTAACTCAATCGTGCATATATGTTTTCTAATGTTGTCAAAAAAAAAATCATAGTGATTCAATCATACATATATTTGTTCTAAGGCTGTCAAAAAAAATCATAATGATTTAATCATGCATATATGTGTTCTTAGGCTGTCAAAAAAATTTCAATCTTGCATATAAGTGTTCTAAGGCTGTCAAAAAAATTTCATAGTGATTCAATCATGCATATATGTGTGCTAAAGCTGTCAAAAAAACTAAATTATGACTCAATCATGCATATATGTGTTTAAACGTTGTCAAAAAAAAATTCATTGTTACTAAATCATGTATATATGTGTTCTAACATTGTCAAAAAAAATTCATAGTGATTCAATCATGCGTATATGTGTACTATGGATGTCAAAAAAAATTCATAGTGATTCAATCATGCATATATGTGTTCTAAGCCTATCAAAAAAACTTTATAGTGACTCAATCATGCGTATATGTGTTCTAACGTTGTCAAAAAAAATTCATAGTGATTCATTCCTCAATATATGTGTTCTAAGGCTGTCAAAAAAATTTCACAGTGACTCAATCATGCATATGTGTTCTAAGGCTATCAATTTTTTTTTACAGTGACTCAATCATGCATATATGTGTTCTATCTTTGACAAAAAAAAAATTAGTGATTCAATCATGCATATATGTGTTGTAAGGCTGTCAAAAAATTTTTATAGTGATTCAATCATGCATAAATGTGTTCTAAGGTCATCAAATAAACTTCATAGTGACTCAATCAAGCATATATGTGTTCTAACATTGTCCAAAAAAATTAATAGTGATTCAATCCTGCATATATGTGTTCTAAGGCTTTCAAATTTTTTTTACTGTGACTAAATCATGCATATATGTGTTCTAAGGCTATCAAATTTTTTTTACAGTGACTCAATCATGCATATATGTGTTCTATCATTGACAAAAAAAAATTTTGATTCAATCATGCATATATGTGTTGTAAGTCTGTCAAAAAAATTTCAATCATGCATAAATGTGTTCTAAGGCTATCAAAAAAGTTTCAGTCATGCATGTATGTGTTTTAAGGCTATCAAAAAAATTTCAGTCATGCATGTACGTGTACTAAGGCTGTAAAAAAAAATCAAATGTGATTCAATTATGCATATATGTGTTCTAAGACAGTAAAAAAAAAATTATAGTGACTCAATCATGCATATGTGTTCTAACGTTGTCAAAAAAAAATTCATGGTGATTCAATCATGCATATATATGTTTTAAGGCTGTGAAAAAATTTTCATAGTGATTTAATCATGCATATATGTGTTCTAAGGCTGTCAAAAAAAATTTTTTACAGCCTTAGAACACATGTATGCATGATATCTCTATGATTTTTTTTTGACAGCCTTAAAACACATAAATACATGATTAAAAAATTTTTGACAGCCTTGGAACACATATATGCATGATTGAAAAACTATGAAATTTTTTAGACAGCCTTAGAACACGTATATGCATGATTGAAACATTATGAAATTTTTTTGACAACCTTAGAACACATATACGCATGATTGAGTCAGTATAATTTTTTTTGACAGCCTTAGAACACATATATGCACGATTGAATCACTACCAACTTTTTTTTCAAAACATTATAACACATATAGCATGACTAAATCACTATAAAAGTTTTTTGACAAAATTAGAAAACATATATGCATGATTCAATCACTATAAAATTTTTTGGACAGCCTTAGAACACATGTATGTATGATTGAATCACTAGGAAATTTTTTTGACAACGTTAGAACACATATATGCATGATTGAGTCACTATAAAATTTCTTTCAAAGCCTTAAAACTCATATATGCATGATTGAAATTTTTGATAGCCTTAGATCACATACCTGCAGGATTGAATCACTATGATATTTTTTGACAGCCTTAGAACATATATATGCAAGATTGAATCACTATAAAAAACTTTTGACAAGGTTAGAACACATATATGCATGATTCACTCACTATGAAATTATTTTGACAGGCTTTGAACACATATATGCATGACTGAGTCACTATAAAAAAATTTGAGAGCCTTAGAACATATATATGCATGATTGAGTCATTATGAATTTTTTTTGTCAGCCTTGAATTACATATATGAAAGATTCAATCACTATGAAATTTTTTTGAGAGCCTTAAAACATATATATGCATGATTGAACAACAACAAATTTTTTTCACAGCATTAGAACACATATATGCGTTATTGAATTACTATGAAATTTTTTTGACAACCTTTGATTACATATATGCAAGTTTGAATCACTATAAAATTTTTTTGACAGCCTTAGAACACATACTTGCATGATTGAATCACTATAATTTTTTTTTAACAACATTAGAACACATATAAGCATTATTGAATGACTATAAAATTTTTTTGACAACATTAGAACACATATATGCATGATTGTATCACTACAAAAGTTTGTTGACAGGATTAAAACACATATATACATGATTTTAATATAATGAAATTTTTTATAGCCTTAGAACACATATATGCATGATTGAATCACTATGAAATTTTTTTAACAACCTTAATACACGTATATGCATGATTGCATCACCATGAATTTTTTTTGACAACCTTAGAACACATGTATGCCTGATTGATTCACTATGAAATTTTTTTTACTGCCTTAGAACACAAGTATGCCTGATTGAATCACTATGAATTTTCTTTGACAATGTTAGAACACATATATGCATGATTGAGTCACTATAAAAAAAATTTAACAGCCTCAGAACACATATATGCATGATTGAATCACTATAATTTTTTTTGACAGCCTTAGAACACATATATGCGAGATTGAAATTTTTTTGACAACCTTAGAACACATATACGAATGATTGAATCACTATGAAATAATTTTGACAGCCAAAGAACACATATATGCGTGATTGAATCACTATAATTTTTTTTTTTACAATATTAGAACACATACATGCTTGATTAAGGCACTATGAAATTTTTTTGACCGTCATAGAACACATGTATGCATGATTGAATCACTATGAAATTTTTTTGACAGCTTTATAGCACATATATGCATGTTTGAATCACTATGAAATTTTTTTGACAACGTTACAACACATATATGCGTGATTGAGTCATGATAAATTTTTTTGGACAGCCTTAGAACACATATCTGCATGATTAAATCAATATGAAATTTTTTTGGCAATGTTAGAACACATATATACATGATTAAGTCACGATGAAATTTTTTTGACAGCCTTAGAAAAGATATATGCAGGATTCAATCACTATGATTTTTTTTTTACAATGTTAGAACACATATATGCATGATTCAGTCACTATGAAAATTTTTGACAACCTTCGAACACATATCTGCGTGATTGAATCACTATGAAATTTTTTTTACAACCTTAGAATACATATATGCATCATTGAATCACTACAAAAAAATTTTGACAGCCTTAGAACACATATATGCATTATTGAATCACTTTGAAATTTGACTGACAGCCTTAGAACACATATATGCCTGATTGAATCACTATAAAATTTTTTTGACAACCTCAGAACACAAATATGCATGATTGAATCTGTATGAATTTTTTTTGACAGCCTTAGAACATATATATGCATCATTGAATCCCTATAAAAAAATTTTGACAGCCCTAGAACACATATATGTATGATTGAATCACTATAATTTTTTTTTTGACAGCCTTAAACGTATATGTGCATGAATAATTTTTTTCGATAGCCTTAGAACACATGTATGCATGATTGAATCACTATGAAATTTTTTTGATTGCCTTAAAATACATAAATGAATGATTGAAATTTTTTGACAGCCTTATAACACATATATGCATGATTGAATCACTATGATTTTTTTTTATAATGTTAGAACACATATTTGCATGATTGAGTTACGCTGAAATTTTTTTGACAGCCTTAGAACACATATATGCATGATTGAATCATTGTGAATTTTTTTTATAATGTTAGAACACATATATGTATGATTGAGTCACTATGAAATTTTTTTGATAGCCTTAGAACACATGTATGCATGATTGAATCACAATGAATTTTTTTTGGAAATGTTAGAACAAATATATGCATGATTGAATCACTATGATTTTTTTTTACTACATTGGAACACATATATGCATATTTCAGTCACTATAATTTTTTTTTGACAATGTTAAAAGTCATATATGCATGATTCAGTCTCTATGATATTTTTTTGACTACCTTAAACACATATATGCATCATTGAATCACTATAAATTTTTTTTTGATAGCCTTAGAACTCATATATGCATGATTGAATCACAATGAAATTTTTTTGACAACCTTAGAACATATATATTCATGATTGAATCACTATGATTTTTGTTTTTGACAACGTTAGAACATATATATGCATGATTGAGTCACTATAAAAAAAAATTTATAGCCTTATAACACACATATAAATGATTGAATCACTATAAAATTTTTTGACAACGTTAGAACACATATGTGGATGATTATGTCACTATGAAATTTTTTGAACTGCCTTAGAACACATATATGCATGATTAAATCTCTATAAAATTTTATTTGACAACCTTAAAACGCATATATGCATGACTGAATTAGTACAAAATTTTCTTATCACTATAATGTTTTTTAGAGCATTACAACACATATATGCATGATTGAATCACTATAAATTTTTTTTGACAACCTTAGAACACATATATGCATGATTAAATGACTATGAGTTTTTTTGATAGACTTAGAATACATATATGCGTGATTGAATCACTACAAATTTTTTTTAATAGCATTTGAACACATATATACATGATTGAAGATATATATGCATGATTGAATCACTATGAAATTTTTTTGACAGCCTTCGAGCACATATATGCATGATTGAATCTCTATGATTTTTTTTTGCAGCCGTAGAACACATATATGCATGATTGAATCACTATGAAATTTTCTAAACAGCCATAGAACACATATATGCATGATTGAATCAGTACAAATTTTTTTTTTAGAGCATTAGAACGTATATATGCATGATTGAATCAGTATCATTTTTTTTGACAACTTTATAACACATATCTGTATGATTCAATCACTATGATTTTTTTTTTATTGCCTTAGAACACATATATGCATGATTGAATCACTCTAAAATATTTTTGAGAACCTTAGAACACAAACATGCATGATTGAATCACTATGATTTTTTTTTTACAGCCTTTGAACATATATATATGCATGATTGAATCATTATAGAATTTTTTGAGAGCCTTTCAACACATATATGCATGATTGAATCACTATGAAATTTTTTTGACAACCTTAGAAAACATATATGAATGATTGAGTGACTAATTTTTTTTTTGACAACCATAGAACACATATATCATGATTGAGTCACTATGAGATTTTTTTGACAGCCTTAGAACACATATATGCATGATTGAATAAATACAATAGATAAATGCCTGATTTAATCAGTATGAATTTTTTTTTAGAGCCTTAGAAAACACATAATCATGATTTAATCACCATGAAATATTTTTGACACCCTTTAAACACATATATACAGGATTGAATCACTATGAAATGTTTTTGCAAGTTTAGAGCACATATATGCATGATTGAATCACTATGATTTTTTTTTTACAGCATTAGAACATATATGTGCACGATTGAAACACTACAAACTTTTTTTGAGAGCATTAACACACATATGTGCATGATTGAATCAATATAAATTTTTTTTATAACCTTTGAACAAATATCTGCTAGATTGAGTCACTATGAATTTTTTTGCACAGCCCTAGAACCCATATATGAATGATTGAATCACTATGAAATTTGTTTGACAGCCTTAGAACACATATATGCATAATTGAATCACTAGGATTTTTTTTTTACAACAATAGACCACATATATGCATGATTGAATCACTATGAGATTTTTTTGACAGCCTTAGAACACATATTTGCGTGATTGAATCAATATGATTTTTTTTTTATAGCCTGAGAACACATATATACATGATTGAATCACTATGAACTTTTTTTGACAACCTTATAACAGACATATGCATAATTGAATCACTAAACTTTTTTTGACAACCTTATAACACGTATATGCATGATTGATTCACTATTAAATTTTTTGACAACCTTACAACACATATCTACATGATTGAATCTCTATGAATTTGTTTTGACAGCCTTAGAATACATATCTGACTGATTTAATCACAATGAAATTTTTTGTCATCCATAGAACACATATATGAATGATTGAATCACTATGGGATTTTTTTGACAGCCTTAGAACACATATATGCAAGATTGTAGCAATTCAAACTTTTTTTGACACCCTTAAAACACATATATGCAAGATTGAATCACTATAATTTTCTTTTTAAAACCTTAGAACACATATATGCTTGATTGAATCACTTTGAAATTTTTTTGACAGCCTTTGAACACAAATAAGCATGATTTAATCACTGTAATTTTTTTTACAGCCTTAGAACACATATATTCAACACTGAATCACTATGAAATTTTTTTGACAGCCTCAGAACACATAGATGCATGATTGAATCACTATGATTTTTTTTTCAGCCTTCGAAACATATATGCATGATTGAATCACTATGAATTTTTTTTGAGAGCCCTAGAACACATATATGCATGACAGAATCACAGCAAATTATTTGCATGAGTATTCAGTATAATGTTTTTTTGACCGCCTTAGAACCCATATATGCATGATGGAATCACTATGAAATTTTTTTGACAACCTTAGAACACATATAAGATTGATTTAATCATAATGAATTTTTTTTGACAGACTTAGAACACATATATACATGATTGAATCACTATGAAAGTTTTTTGATAGCCTTAGAACACATACATTCATGACTGAATTACTATGAAATGTTTTGACAGCCTTAGCACACATATATGCATGATTGAATCACTGTGAAATTTTTTTGACAGCCTTAGCACACATATATGCATGATTGAATCACTATGAAATTTTTTGACTGCCCTAGAAGATATATATGCATGATTGAATCACTATGAAATGTCTTTGACAATCTTAGAATAAATATATGCATGATTGACTCACCATTAAATTTTTTTGACAGCCTTTGAACACATATATTCATGATGGAATCACTATGATTTTTTTTGAACAACCATAGAACACATATATCCATGATTGAATCACTATGAGAATTTTTGACAGCCGTACAACACATATACTCATGATTGAACCAATACGATTTTGTTTTGATAGCCTTAGAATGTATATATGCAGGATTGAATCACTCTAAATTTTTTTTGACTGCCTTAGAACATATATATGCATGATGACATCACTATGAAACTTTTTTGCATCCTTAGAACACGTATATGCATGATTGATCACTATGAAAATTTTTTTGAGAGCATTTGAACACATATATGCATGATTGAATCACTATCAATTTTTTTTGACAACCGTAGAACACATATCTGCATGATTATATCACTATGAAAACTTTTTGACAGCCTTATAACACATATATTCATGATTAAATCACTATAAAAGTTTTTGGACAGCTTTTGAACTTATATATGCGTGATTGAATCACTATGAATTTTTTTGGATGCCTTAGAACAAATATAAGCATGATTGAGTCACTATGATTTTTTTTTGACAGCCTTGGAACACATATATACATGATTGAATCACAATGAAATTTTTTTGACACCCTTAAAACACATATATGCATGATTGAAAAACTATGAAATGTTTTTGCAGCCTTACAACACATATAAGTGTGATTGAAGCACTATGAATTTTTTTGACATGCTTAGAACATATATATGCGTGATTGAATCACTATAATTTTTTTTTAAGAGCATTAGAACACATATATGCATGATTAAATCACTACATTTTTTTTATGACATCCATAGAACACATATATGCATGATTGAATCACAATGAATTTTTTTTGGCAGCCTTAGAGCACATAAAAGCATGATTTAGACACAATGAATTTTTTTTTACTGCCTTAGAACACAGATATGCATGATTGAATCACTATGATTTTTTTTACAGCCTTAGAACACATATATGCATGATTAAATCACAATGAAATTTTTTTGCAGCCTTAAAACCCATATATGCATGATTGAATCACTATAAAATATTTTTTACAACCATAGAACACATATTTGCATGATTAAATCACTATAATTTTTTTGAGAGCATTAGAATACATATATGCTTGATTGAATCAGTATAAATTTTTTTTGACAACTTCAGAATGCATATTTACGTGATTGAATCACTATGAATTTTTTTTGACTGCCTTAGAATACATATATGCATGATTGAATCACTATGAATTTTTTTTGACAGCCTTAGAACAAATATATGCTTGATTGAATCACTTTGAATTTTTTTTACAGCATTAGAACACTTATATGCATGATTGAATCACTATAAAATTTTTGTGACAACTTTTGAACACATATCTGCATGCTTGAGTCACTATGAATTTTTTTTCACAGCCTTAGAACACTTATATGCATGATTGAATCAACATGGATTTTTTTGACACCGTTAGAACTATTTAAAGCAGAATTTAATTACTATAAAATTTTTTTGAGAGACTTGGAACACAAATATGCATGATTGAATCACTATGAAATTTTTTTGAGAGCTTTAGAACACATATATGCATGATTAAGTCACTATGAAATTTTTTGACAGCCTTAGCACACATATATTCATGATTGAATGACTATGAAATTTTTTTGACAGCCTTAGAACACATATATGCAGGATTGAATCACTATGAAATTTTTTTGACAGTCTTAGACCATAAATGCATGATTGAATCACTATGTAAGTTTTTTGACTGCCTTAAAACACATATATGCATTATTGAATCACTGCAATTTTTGTTTCACAGCCTTACAACATATATATGAATGATTGAATCATTATAGATTTTTTTTGACAACCATAGAACACATATATGCATGATTAAATGACTACAAATTTTTGTTGACTGTTGTAGAATATATGTTTGCATGATTGAATCAATATAAATTTTTTTGACAACCTTATAACACATATATGCATGATTGAATCACTTTGAATTTTTTTTTGACACACTTAGAACACATATATGCATGATTGAAAAACTATGAAATATTTTTTGCAGCCTTACAACACATACAAGTGTGATTGAATCACTATGAATTTTTTTGACTGGCTTAGAACATATATATTCTTGATTGAATCAATATAATTTTTTTTTGCGAGCATTAGAACACATATATGCATGATTGATCACTATAATTTTTTTGGACAGCCATAGAACACATATATGCATGATTGAATAAATACAATTTTTTTTACAGCCTTAGTACACATATATAAATGATTGAATCACTATAAAAAATTTTGACAGCCTTAGAACACATATGTGCATGATTGAACCACTATGAAATTTTTTTGACTGCTTTAGAACACATATAAACATGATTTAAACACAATGAATTTTTTTTGACAGCCTTAGAACACAGATATGCATGATTGAATCACTATGAATTTTTTTTGACAGCCTTAGAACACATATATGCATGATTAAATCACAATGATTTTTTTTGAAGCCATAGAACACATGTATGCATGATTGAATCACTGTAAAAAAAATTTGATAGCTTAGAATACATATTTGCATATTTGAATCAATATAAATTTTTTTGAGAGCATTAGAATACATATATAAATGATTGAACTAGCATAATTTTTTTTTTCACTTCAGAACACATATCTACATGATTGAATCACTATGAAATTTTTTTGACAGCATTAGAACACATATATGCATGATTGAATCACTATGAATTTTTTTTGACAGCCTTACAACACATATATGCATAATTGAATTACTATAAAAATTTTATGACAACCTTTGAACACATATCTGCATGATTGAGTCTCTATGAATTTTTTTTGACAGCCTTAGAACACATATAAGCATGATTGAATCGGTATGAAATTTTTTTGACACCCTTAGAACACATTAAAGCAGGATTTAATTACTATAAATTTTTTTTGAAAGACTTGTTACATAAATATGCATTATTAAATCACTATGAAATTTTTTTGAGAGCCTTAGAACACATATATGCATGATTGAGTCACTGTAAAATTTTTGACAGCCTTGGCACACATATATTCCTGATTGAATCACTGTGAAATTTTTTTGACTGCCTTAGAACATATACGCCTGATTGAATCACTATGAGATTCTTTTGACAGCCTTAGAACATGCATATATCTGACTGAATCAATATAAATTTTTTTTTACTGCCTTTAAACAAATATATTCATGATTTAATCACTATGAATTTTTTTTGCAGCCTTAGAACACATATATGCATGACTGAATCACTATGAGTTTTTTTTTACAGCCTTAGAACACATATATGCATGATTGAATCACTATGAACTTTTTTTGACAGCTTTATAACACATATATGGAAGATTGAATCACTATAAACATTTTTTCACAGCCTTATAACACATATATGCATGATTGAATCATTATTAAAAAAGTTTGACAACCTTACAACACATATCTGCATGATTGAATCTCTATGATTTTTTTTGACAGCCTTAGAACACATATTTGACTGATTTAATCACTATCAAATATTTTTGTAAGTCATATAAAACATATTTGCATTATTGAATCACTATGGGATTCTTTTGGCAGCCTTAGAACACATATATGCAAGATTGTAGCAATTCAATTTTTTTTTGACAGCCTTAGAACACATATATGCATGATTGAAACTCTTTGTATTTTTTTTTACAACCGTAGAATACATATATGCATGATTGGATTACTATGAGATTTTTTTGACAGCCGTAGAACACATATATGCATGATTGAATCTCTTTGTATTTTTTTTTAAAATCGTAGAACACATATATGCATGATTGAATCACTATAATTTTTTTTGACACCCTAAAAACACATATTTGCAAGATTGAATCAGTATATATTTTTTTTTTAAAACCTTAGAATATTTATATGCATGATTGAATCACTTTGAAATTTTTTTGACAACCTTTGAACACATATAAGCATGATTTAATCACTATGAAATTTTTTTTACAGCCTTAGAGCACATATATTCATCACTGAATCACTACGAAATTTTTTTGACAGCCTTAAAACACATATGTGCATAATTGAATCACTATGATTTTTATTCAGCCTTAGAAACATATATGCATGATTGAATCACTATGATTTTTTTTCGACAGCCTTAGAACACATATATGCATGACAGAATCACTATAAATTATTTGCATGATTGAATCAGTATAATTTTTTTTTGACAGCCTTAGAACCCATATATGCATGATGGAATCAGTATGAATTTTTTTTGACAACCTTAGAACACATATAAGTTTGATTTAATCACAATGATTTTTTTTTTACAGACTTAGAACACATATATGCATGATTAAATCATTATAAATTTTTTTTGATAACCTCAGAACACATATATTCATGATTAAATTACTATGAAATTTTTTGACAGCTTTAGCACACATATATGCATGATTGAATCACTGTGAAATTTTTTTGACAACCTTAGAACACATATATGCAAGATTAAATCACTATGATTTTTTTTTACTGCTCTGAAGATATATATGCAAGATTGAATCACTATGAAATGTTTTTGACAGCCTTAGAACAAATATATGCATGATTGACTCACCATTAATTTTTTTTTATAGCCTTTGAACACATATATTCATGATCGAATCACTATGAATTTTTTTTAACAACCATAGAACACATATATGCATGATTGAATCTTTATGAGATTTTTTTGATAGCCTTAGAACACATATACTCATGAGTGAATCAATACAATTTTGTTTTGACAGCCTTAGGACACATGTAAGCATGATTTAATACCTATGATTTTTTTTTTGACAACCTTAGAATGCATATATGCAGGATTGAATCACTCTAATTTTTTTTACAACCTTAGAACTTATATATGCATGATGACATCACTATGAAATTTTTTTGCTGCCTTAGAACACGTATACAAATGGTTGATCACTATGAATTTTTTTTTGAGATCATTTGAACAAATATATGCTTGATTGAATCACTATCAAATTTTTTTGACAACCGTAAAACACATATCTGCATCATTATATCACTATGATTTTTTTTTGAAAGCCTTATTACACATATATTCACGATTGAATCACTATGAATTTTTTTGGACAACTTTTGAACATATATAAGCATGATTGGATCACTATGATTTTTTTTTGCAGCCTTAGCACACATATATGCATGATTGGATCACTATGAAATTTTTTGGACTCCATTGAAACACATATATGTAAGATTGAATCGCTAAAAATATTTTTTGAGAGCTTTGGAACACATATGCTAAATTTTTTTTTGACAACCTTAAAACACATATCTGCATGATTGAATCACTATAAAAAATTTTTGACAGCCTTAAGACTCATAGATGCATGATTAAATCGCTATGAAATTTTTTTGATAGCCTTAGAACACATATATGGATGATTGAATCACTATGAATTTTTTTTGATAGACTTAGGACACATATATGCATGATTGAATCACAATGAAATTTTTTTGCAGCCTTAGAACACATATATGAATGATTGAATCACTATGAAATTTTTTAACCACCATAGAACACATAAATGCATGATTAATCCACTAAGTGATTTTTTTGACAACCTTAGAACACATATATGCATGATTGAATCACTATGATTTTTTTTGCAGCCTTAGAACACATATATGCAAGACTGAATCACTAAGAATTTTTTTTGACAACCATAGAACACATATATGCATATTGAATCACTATACTTTTTTTTTGACAGCCATGGAACACATATATGCATGATTGGATCACTATGATTTTTTTTTGACAACCTTAGAACACATATATGCATGACAGAATCATTGTAAATTATTTGCATGATTGGATCAGCATAAAAAAAATTTTGACAGCCTTAGAACCCATATATGCATGATGATATCACTATAATTTTTTTTTAAAACCTTAGAACACATATATGCATGATTGAATCACTTTGAAATTTTTTTGACAGCCTTTGAACACATATAAGCATGATTTAATCACTATGATTTTTTTTCACAACCTTAAAACACAAATAGTCATCACTGAATCACTACAAAAAAATTTTGACAACCTTAGAACACATATATGCATGATTGAATCACTATGATTTTTTTTCAGCCTTAGAAACATGTATGCATGTTTGACTCACTATGAAATTTTGTAGACATCCTTAGAACATATATATGCATGACAAAATCACTGCAAATTATTTGCATAAATGAATCAGCATATTTTTTTTTCTGACAGCCTTAGAACACATATACGCATGATGGAATCACTATGAATTTTTTTTGACAAACTTAGAACACATATAAGCTTGATTTAATCACAATGATTGTTTTTTGACAGACTTAGAACACATATATGCATGATTGAATCACTATGAATTTTTTTTTATAGCCTCAGAACACATATATTCATGATTGAATTACTATGAAATTTTTTGACAGCCTTAGCACACATATATGCATGATTGAATCACTGTGAAAAATTTTTGACGGCCTTAGAACACATATATGCAGGATTAAATCACTCTGAATTTTTTTGACTGCCCTGAACATATATATGCAAGATTGAATCACTATGAAATGTCTTTGACAGCCTTAGAACAAATATATGCATGATTGACTCACCATTAAATTTTTTTGATAGCCTTTGAACACATATATTCATGATTGAATCACTATGAATTTTTTTTAACAACCATAGAACACATACATGCATGATTGAACCACTATGAGATTTTTTTGATAGCCTTAGAACACATATACTGATGATTGAATCAATACAATTTTGTTTTGACAGCCTTAGGACACATATAAGCTTGATTTAATAACTATCAAAATTTTTTAACAGCCTTAGAATGCGTATATGCAGGATTGAATCACTCTAATTTTTTTTGACAGCCTTAGAACATATATATGCATGATGACATCACCATGAAATTTTTTTGCAGCCTTAGAAACGTATACAAATGGTTGATCACTATGAATTTTTTTTTGAGATCATTTGAACACATATATGCTTGGTTGAATCACTATCAATTTTTTTTTATAACCGTAGAACACATATCTGCATGATTATATCACTATGAAATTTTTTTGACAGCCTTATAACACATATATTCATGATTGAATCACTATGAATTTTTTTGGACAACTTTTGAACATATATATGCGTGATTGGATCACTATGATTTTTTTTTGCAGCCTTAGAACACATGTATGCATGATTGGATCACTATGAGATTTTTTGGACTGCATTGGAACATATATATGTAAGATTGAATCTCTAAAAATATTTTCTGAGAGCATTGGAGCACACATATGCATGATTGAATTACTATAATTTTTTTTTGACAACCTTAAAACACATATCTGGATGATTGAATGACTATAATTTTTTTTGACAGCCTTAAAACTCACGGATGCATGACTAGATCACTAAGACATTTTTTTGACAGCCTTAGAACACATATATGGATAATTGAATCACTATGAAATTTTTTTGATAGACTTAGGACACATATATGCATGATTGAATCACCGTGATTTTTTTTTGCAGCCTCAGAACACATATATGAATGATTGAATCACTATGAAATTTTTTAACAACCATAGAACACATATATGCAAGATTAATTCACCAAGGAATTTTTTTGATAGCCTTAGAACAATATATGTATGACTGAATCAATATAATTTTTTTTCACAGCTTTAGAACACATATATGCATGATTGAATCACTATGATTTTTTTTTGCAGCCTTAGAACACATATATGCAAGATTGAATCACTATGAAATTTTTTTGACAACCATAGAACACATATATGCATATTGAATCAATATAATTTTTTTTTGACATTGTTGGAACACATATATGAATTATTGGATCACTATGAAAATTTTTTGAATGCCTTAGAACACATATATGCATGACAGAATCACTGCAAATTATTTGCATGATTGGATCAGTATAATTTTTTTGACAGCCTTAGAACACATATATGCATGATGAAATCACTTTGAAATTTTTTTGATAGCCTTTGAACACATATATGCATGATTTAATCACTATGAAATTTTTTTGACAGCCTTAGAACACATATATTCATCACTGAATCACTACGAAATTTTTTTGACAGCCTTAGAAACATATATGCATGATTGAATCACTATGAATTTTTTTTTACAGCCTTAGAACACATATATGCATGACAGAATCACTGCAAATTATTTGCATGATTGAATCAGTATAAATATTTTTTTGACAGCCTTAGAACCCATATATGCATGATGGAATCAATATGACATTTTTTTGGCAACCTTAGAACACATATAAGCTTGATTTAATCACAATGTTTTTTTTTGGTAAAGTTAGAACACATATATGCATGATTGAATCACTATGATTTTTTTTTATAGCCTCAGAACACATATATTCATGATTGATTTACTATGATTTTTTTTACAGCCTTAGCACACATATATGCATGATTGAATCACTCTGAAATTTTTTTGACAGCCTTAGAACACATATATGTAGGATTAAATCGCTATGAAATTTTTTGACTGCCTGAAAGATATATATGCAAGATTAAATCACTATGAAATGTTTTTGACAGCCTTAGAACAAATATATGCATGATTGAATCACTCTGAAATTTTTTTGACAGCCTTAGAACACATATATGCAGGATTAAATCACTATGAAATTTTTTGACTGCCCGGAAGATATATATGCAAGATTAAATCACTATGAAATGTTTTTGACAGCCTTATAACAAATATATGCATGATTGACTCACCATTAAATTTTTTTGATAGCCTTTGAACACATATATTCATGATTGAATCACTATAAAATTTTTTGAAAAACCATATAACACATATATGCATGATTGAATCACTATGAGATTTTTTTGATAGCCTTAGAACACATATACTCATGATTGAATCAATACAATTTTGTTTTGACAGCCTTAGGACACATATAACCATGATTTAATAACTATGAATTTTTTTTGACAGCCTTAGAATGCATATATGCAGGATTGAATTACTCTAATTTTTTTTTGATAGCCTTAGAACATATATATGCATGATGACATCACTATGATTTTTTTTTGCAGCCTTAGAACACGTATACGCATGATTGATCACAATGAATTTTTTTTAGAGCATTTGAACTCATATATGCATGATTGAATCAGTATCAATTTTTTTTTTACAACTGTAGAACACATATCTGCATGATTCTATCACTATGAATTTTTTTGACAGCCTTATAACACATGTATTCATGATTCAATCACTATGAAATTTTTTGGACAACTTTTGAACATATATATGCGTGATTGGATTACTATGAATTTTTTTTGCAGCCTTAGAACATATATATGCATGATTGGATCACTATGATTTTTTTTGGCCTGCATTGGAACACATATATGTAAGATTGAATTTCTAAAAATATTTTTTAGAGCAATGGAACAGACATATGCATGATTGAATTACTATAAATTTTTTTGACAACCATAAAACACATATCTGCATGATTGAATCACTATAAAAAATTTTTGACAGCCTTAAAACACATAGATGCATGATTAAATCACTATAAAAATTATTTAACAGCCTTAGAACACATATATGCATGATTGAATCACTATGAATTTTTTTTTATAGACTTAGGACACATATATGCATGATTGAATCACCGTGAAATTTTTTTGCAGCCTTAAAACGCATATATGAGTGATAGAATCACTATGAAATTTTTTAGCAACCATAGAACTCATATATGCATGATTAATTCACTAAGGGATGTTTTTTGACAGCCTTAGAACACATATATGTATGATTGAATCAATATGATTTTTTTTTCATGGCTTTAGAACACATATATGCATGATTGAATCACTATGATTTTTTTTTGCAGCCTAAGAACACATATATGCAAGATTGAATCACTATGAATTTTTTTTGACAACCATAGAACACATATATGCATATTGAACCACTATAAAAAAAATTTCAAAGCCTTGGAACACATATAAGCATGATTCGATCACTATGAAATTTTTTTGACAGCCTTAGAACACATATATGCATGACAGAATCACTTCAAATTATTTGCATGACTGGATCAACATAAATTTTTTTTGACAACCTTAGAACCCATATATGTATAATGGAATCACTATGAATTTTTTTTTGACAGACTTAGAACACATATATTCATGATTGAATCACTATAAGTTTTTTTTTATATTCTTAGAACACATATATTCATGATTGAATTACTATGAATTTTTTTGACAGCCTTAGCACATATATATGCATGATTGAATCATTGTGAAATTTTTTTGACAGCCTTAGAACACATATATGCAGGATTAAATCACTATGATATTTTTTTACTATCCTAGAAGATATATATGCAAGATTGAATCATTATAAAATGTTTTTGACAGCCTTAGAACAAATATATGCATGATTGACTCACCATTAAATTTTTTTGACAGCCTTTGAACACATATATTCATGATTGAATCACTATGAATTTTTTTTAACAACCATAGAACACATATATGCATGATTGAATCACTATGAGATTTCTTTGATAGCCTTAGAACACATATACTCATGATTGAATCAATACAATTTTGTTTTGATAGCCTTAAGACATATATAAGCATGATTTAATAACTATGAAATTTTTTTGACAGCCTTAGAATGCATATATGCAGGATTGAATCACTCTAATTTTTTTTTGACAGCCTTAGAACATATTTATTCATGATGACATCACTATGATTTTTTTTTTCACCCTTAGAAAACGTATATGCATGATTGATCACTATGATTTTTTTTTTTAGAGCATTTGAATACATATATATGCATGATCAAATCACTATAAAGTTTTTTTGACAATCTTATAACACATATATTCATGATTCAGTCACTATGAAATGTATTGGACAACTTTTGAACAAATATATGCGTGATTGGATCACTATGAATTTTTTTTGCAGCCTTAGAACACATATATGCATGATTGGATCACTATGATTTTTTTTGGCCTGCATTTGAGCACATATATGTAAGATTGCATCGCTAAAAATATTTTTTTTGAGCACTGGAACACACATATGCATGATTGAATTACTATAAAAAAATTTTGACAACCTTAAAACACATATCTGCAAGATTGAATCACTATAAATTTTTTTTGACAGCCTTAAAACACATAGATGCATGATTAAATCACTATAAAAAAATTTTGACAGCCTTAGAACACATATATGCATGATCAAATCACTATGATTTTTTTTTGATAGACTTAGGACACATATATGCATGATTGAATCACTGTGAAAATTTTTTGCAGCCTTAGAACACATATATGAATGATTGAATCACTATGAAATTTTTTAACAACCATAAAACACATATATGCATGATTAATTCACTAAGGGATTTTTTTGATAGCCTTAGAACACATATATGTATGATTGAATCAATATGATTTTTTTTTTCAAAGCTTTAGAACACATATATGCCTGATTGAATCACTATGATTTTTTTTTGCAGCCTTAGAACACATATATGCAAGATTGAATCACTATGAAATTTTTTTGACAACCATAGAACACATATATGCATATTGAATCACTACAATTTTTTTTTGACATCTTTATAACATATATATTTATGATTGGATCACTATGAAATTTTTTTGCAGCCTTAGAACACATATATGCAAGATTGAATCACTATGATTTTTTTTTTACAACCACAAAACACATATATGCATATTGAATCACTATAAATTTTTTTTTGAGAGCATTATCACACATATATGTATGATTGAATCACTATAAATTTTTTTTGACAACCTTTGAATACGTATCTGCATGATTGAATCACTATGAAATTTTTTTGATTGCCTTAGAACACATTTACGTATAATTGAATCACTATGAATTTTTTTTGGCACCCTTAGAACATATATGAGCATGATTTAATCAATATCAATTTTTTTGACAGTTTTAGAACACATATATGCATGATTGAATCACTATGAAATTGTTTTGACAACCGTAGAACACATATATGCATGATTGAATCACTATGAATTTTTTTTGACAGCCTTAGAACATGTATATGCATGATTAAATCATAATGAAATTTTTTTGCATCCTTAGAACACATATATGCATGATTGAATCATTATGTATTTTTTTTTTACAGCCTTAGAACACGTATTTGCATGATTGATTGACTACAAAATTTTTTTTAGAGCATTAGAACACATATATGGATGATTGAATCACTATATATTTTTTTTGATAAGTTTTGAACACATATCTGTCTGATTCAATCACTATGAATTTTTTTTGACAGCCTTAGAACAAATATATACATGACTGAATCACTAATTTTTTTTTTGACAGCCTTGGAGCACATATATTCATGATTAAATCACTATGATTTTTTTTTGACAGCCATAGAACACATATATGCATGATTGAGTCACTATGGAATTTTTTTGACAGCCTTAGAAGACATATATGAATGATTGAACCACCTTGAAATTTTTTTGACAGCCTTAGAAGACATATATGCATGATCGAATTACTATGAAACTTTTTTGACACCCTTAGAACACATATATGCATGATTCATAGTGATTCAATCATCCATATTGTGTACTAAGGCTATCAAAAAAAATTCATAGTCATTCAATCACGCATATGTGTGTTCTAAGGCTGTCAAAAAAATTTCGTAGAGAGTCAATCATGCATATATGCATTCTAAGGCCGTAAAAAAAATCATAGTTATTCAATCTTGCGTATATGTTTTCTAAGGCTGTCAAAAAAATTTTATAGTGATTCAGTCCTGTAGATATGTGTTCTAAGGTTGTCAAAAAAAAAATATTGTCATTCAATCATGCATATATGTGTTCTAATGCTCTCAAAAAAACTTCTAGTGATTCAATCAAGCATATATGTGTTCTACGGTTGTCAAACAAATTTCATAGTGATTCAATCATGCAAATATGTGTTCTAAGGCTGTCAAAAAAATTCTTAGTAATTTAATCATGCATATATATGTTCCAAGGCTGTAAAAAAAAAATCATAGTGATTCAATCATGCATATAAGTGTTCTAAGCCTGTCAAAAAAATTTCATATTGATAAAATCATGCACATATGTGTTCTAAGGGTGTCGAAAAAAATTCATAGTGATTCAGTCTTGCATATATGTGATCCAAGACTATAAAAAAAAAAAATTATAGTGATTCAATCATGGATATATGTGTTGTAATGCTCTAAAAAAAATTATAGTGATTCAATCATGCATGTATGTGTTCTAAGGCTGTAAAAAAAAATTCATAGTGATTCAATCATGCATTAATGTCTTCTAAGGCTCCAAAAAAAATTCATAGTGACTCAATCATGAATATATGTGCCCTAAGGTTGTCAAAAAAATTTCATAGTGATTCAATCATGCAGATATGTGTTCTAAGGTTGTCAAAATTTTTTTATTGTGCTTCAATCTTGCATACACGTGTTCTAATGATCTCAAAAAAAAATTATAGTGATTCAATCATGCATATATGTGTTGTAAGGCTGTCAAAAAAAATTTATAGTTATTCAACCATGAGTATATGTGTTCTAATGCTCTAAACAAAATTATAGTGATTCAATCATGCATATATGTGTTCTAGGTTATCAAAAAATTTTCATAGTGAATTCAATCATAAAGATATGTGTTTTAAGGTTGTTCAAAAAAAATTATAGTGATTCAATCATGCATATATGTGTTCTAATGCTCTAAATTTTTGTTTACAGTGATTCAACCATGCATATATGTTTTCTAAGGCTGGAAAAAATTTTGATAGTGATTTAATCATGCATATATGAGTTCTAAGGCTGCAAAAAAATTTCATGGTGATCCAGTCGTGTATATATGTGTTGTAAGGCTATCAAAAAAATTTCATAGTGATTCAATGATGTATATATGTGTTCTAATGCTCTCAAAAAAAAATTATAGTTATTGAATCATACATATATGTGCTCTAAGGCTGTCGAAAAAATTTCATTGTGATTCGATCATGCGCATATCTTTTCTAAGGCTAAAAAAAAAATCATATTGATCCAATCAGGCATATATATGTTCTAAGAATGTTAAAAAAAATTATGGTGATTCAATCATGCATATATGTGTTATAAGTCTATCAAAAAAAATTCATAGTGATTTCACCATGATTTTTTTTTGACAATCTTAGAACACAAATATGAATGATTGAATCTCTATGGAATTTTTTTGACAGCCTTAGAACATATATATGCATGCTAGAATCAGTATTACATTTTTTTGACAGCCTTAGAACACATATGTGCATTATTGAATCACTATGAATTTTTTTGACAATTTTAAAACACATATATGCATAATTGAATCACACTAATTTTTTTTTGACAACCTTAGAACACATATATGCATGATTGAATCACACTAAATTTTTTTTGACAACCTTAAAACACAAATATGCATGATTCAATCACTATGAATTTTTTTTGACACCCTTAGAACACATATGATCATGATTTAATCAATATAATTTTTTTTTGACAGACTTAGAACACATATATGCTTGAAATGAAATTTTTTGACAACCTTAGAACACATATATGCATGATTGAATCATTATGGATATTTTTTAAAGCCTTAGAACACATATATGCATGATTGAATCACTATGAAATTTTTTTGACAGCCTTAGAACATATATCTGCATTATTGAATCACTATGAAATTTTTTTGACAGCCTTAGAACACATATGCATGATTGAATCACACTAATTTTTTCTCGACAACCTTAGAACACATATATGCATGATTGAATCACTATGAAATTTTTTTGACACCCTTAGAACACGTATCATCGTGATTGAATCAATATGAATTTTTTTTTACTGACTTAGAACACATGTATGCTTGAAATGAATTTTTTTGACAACCTTAGAACACACATATGCATGATTGAATCAATATAATTTTTGTTTGACAGCTGAGAACATATATATGCTTGATTGAATCATTATGAAATTTTTTTAACAGCCATAGAACACATACATGCATGATTGATTCAGTATGAAATTTTTCTGACAACCTTAGAACATATATATGTATGATTGAATCAATACAATTTCTTTTTTACAAACTGAGAACATATATATGCATGATTGAATCACTACAAAATTTTGTAACAGCCTTAGAACACATATATGCATGATTGAATCACTATCAATTTTTTTTGACAACCTTAGAACACATATATGCATGATTGAATCACTATAAAAAATTTTTGAGAGCATTAGAACACATATATGCCCGATCGAATCATAATAAATTTTTTTTGAAAACCTTAGAACACATATCTACATGATTGAATCACTATAATTTTTTTTTATAGCATCAGGACACATATATGAAAGATTGAATCACTATGATTTTTTTTTGACAACCATAGAACACACATATGCAAAATTGAATCATTATGGGATTTTTTGACGACCTTAGAACACATATATGCAAGATTGAATCACTATGAAAATTTTTTAATAGCCTTAGAACACATATATGCATGATTGAATCACTATGAATTTTTTGCCAACTATAGAACACATATATGCATGATTGAATGAATACAATTTTTGTTTGACAACCTTATAACAAATATATGTATGATTGAATCACTATGAAATTTTTTGGACAGCCATAGAACAGAGATATGCATGATTGAATCACTATGAAATTTTTCTGACAGCCTTAGAACACATATATGAGTGATTGAAGCACTATAATTTTTTTTTGAAAATTAGAACACATATAAGCTTGATTGAATCACTATGAAATTTTTTGACAGCCTTAGAACACATATTTGCATGATTGAATCAATATAATTTTTTTTGATAGCCTGAGAACACATATATGCTTGATTGAATCATTATCAAATTTTTTTGACAACCTTAGAAGATATATATGCATGATTGATTCAGTATGAGATTTTTTTGACAGCCTTAGAACATATATATGTATCATTGAATCAATATAATTTTTTTTTTATAGCCTGAGAAAACATATATGCAGAGTTGAATCACTACAGTATTTTTTACATCCTTTGAACATATATATGCATCATTGAATCCCTATGAAATTTTTTTGATAGCCTTAGAACATATATATGCATGATTGAATCACTATGAAATTTTTTTTACAGCCTTAGAACACATATATGCATGATTGAATTTTTTTTGACAGCCTTTATTAAAAACATATATGCATGATGGAATCACTATGACTTTTTTTTTACAACCTTAGGACACATATATGCATGATTGAATTTTTTTTGACAGCCTAAGAACATATATATGCATGATTGAATCACTATGAAATTTTTTTAACACCCTTAGAACACATACAAGAATGATTGAATCACTATGAATTTTTTTTAAAGCCTTATCATAGATATATTCATAATTAAATCACTATGAAATTTATTTTGACAACCTTAGAACACATATATGCATGATTGAATCACTATGAATTTTTTTTATAGCCTTTGAACACACATGTGCATGATTGAATGACTATAATTTTTTTTGGAGAGCATTAGAACACATATATGAAAGATAGAATCACTATAAAATTTGTTTGACAACCTCAGAACACATATAAGCATGATTTAATCACTATAAATTTTTTTTGATAGCCTTAGAACACACATATGCATGATTGAATCACTATGAAATACTTTTGACAGCCTTAGAACACATACATGCATGATTGAATCTCTATGAATTTTTTTTGTAGCTTTAGAACACATATATGCATGAATGAATCACTATGAATTTTTTTTTAAAACCTTAGAACACATATGTGCATGATTGAGTCACTACAAATTTTTTTACGAGCATTACAACACATATATGCATCATTGAATCACTCTATTTTTTTTTGACTAACTTAGAACACATATACGCATGATTGAATCTGTATAATTTTTTTTTGACAGCCTTAGAACACATATCTACATGATTGAGTCACTATGATTTTTTTTTACAGCGTTAGAACATATATAAGCATGATTGAAACACTATGATTTTTTTTTTGACACCCTTAGCACACATATATGCATGGTTGAGTCACTGTGAGATTTTATTGATAGACTTAGAACACATATATGCATGATTGAATCACTATTAATTTTTTTTACAGCCACAAAACACAAATATTCATGATTGAATCACCATAAAATTTGTTTCACATCATTAAAACTCATATATGCATGATTGAATCCTTACAAATTTTATTTTGACAGCCTTTGAGCACATATATGCATGATTGAATCACTATAAATTTGTTTTGGCAACCTTAAAACATATATCTTAGTGATTGAATCACTCTAAAATTTTTTAATAGCCTTAGAACATATATATGCAATTTTAAATCGCTATAAAATTTTTTGACAATATTTGAACACATATATACATGACTGAATCACAACAAAATTTTTTTGGCAGACTTAGAACAGATATTTGCATGATGGAATTTTTTTTAACTACCTTAGAACACATATGTGCATGACTCAATTACTATATTTTTTTTGACAACCTTAGAACACATAAATGCATGATTAAATCACTATGAAATTGTTTTGAGAACCTTATAGCACATATGCAAGATTGAATCACTATGAATTTTTTTTGATAGGCTTAGAACACATATATGCATGATTGAATCACTATAAATTTTTTTTGACAGCCTTAGAACACATATATGAATGATTGAATCACTATGATTTTTTTTTACAGCCTTAGAACACATATATTCATGATTGAATCACGATGGATTTTTTTTTAAAACCTTAGAACACATATATGATTGATTGAATTACTATGAAATTTTTTGACAACCATAGAGCATATATATGCATGATTGGATCACTATGAGATTTTTTGACAGCCTTAGAACACATATATGCATGACTGAATGTAAGACCCATAATTTTTCAGTATCTTTCTGAAGAAATTCACGAGGCATTTTCAAGTAAAAATAGCATCTGAACCCGAGATACGAATCAGATCGATTTGTACGAGCCAGTTATACTTAGGATATTCGTCGAATTGCGAATATATGCTCAAACACTCTGGAAGCCATAACTTCCTAACTAAACGAAATCAATAGATTCGTACGAGCCAACTTTCTTAGTTACGTCAATACGAAGAAAATGGCGTACTCAGAATTTTTCGGAAAAAAATCGCCGGAAACCCGAAATTCTTGCGGGACCCACGGAAATGTTGGTGGGACCCACAGAAATATTCCTCAGAAAATATCTGGTGGGACCCACAAAAATATCCCATGGAATATCCAAGTGGGCCCCACACCAAGGAACCTCTTGGAATTAAAAAGAAGCCAAGGGGGTAGTTTGGGCATGGAAAAACCCAAGAGGAGGTGGGCTTGGGCTATAAATAGCCCTCCCCACTCTCTCTCTTCTCATAATTTCGACCCCCCCTCTCTCTCTTGCCTTCTCTCTCTCTCCTAAACCTCCCCTAGTGAGCCCAAGTGAGTCTGAGCCCACCTGACCTGGCCTGAACCCACCTGACCTGGTCTGAGCCTGCCTGACCTGGTCCTAGCTCACCTGACCTGGGTCTGAACCCACTTGACCTAGTCCTAACCTAGTTGACTTGACTTGAACCTAGTTGGGTTTAAAGTCAAAGTCAAAGTCCCTTTTTGTCCAGATTCCGGTTTGGATTTCTGAACCCAGACTTAGCCTACTTGAGCTGAGTTCGAACCTGCTGAACCCAGTTGACTTGGACTGAACCCTGTTTGGTTCAAACCACTTAGGTTGAGTAGCTTGACCTACTCTCCCTCTTTCTCAACTAAGTCAGCTTCATCTGACTTAGTCTGACCTCTCGAAGGAAGGCTCGAAGCCAAAGAAGCAACCCGGAGCCGTTTCTTCCACGATTTGAAGTAAGTTCGCTTCGTTGATCCATCTCTCTCAAGTATTTGACTGTTTGTATATAGAATATACTTTCTGAAGTAGTATCTTGCTTTAGTTCTTGATTGAGCCCTTTTTGGACACTTCGGTGTTCACCCGCTCGTCTCGTAACTATCGTCGGATATATCTATGTTCAAACACGCAGTATATGCGTTCTTCAAAATGGTATCTCGCTTTAGTTCTTGGTTGAGCCCTTTAGGACACTTCGGTGTTCACCCGCTCGCCTCGTAACTATCGTTGGATGCGGATCTAGGTGTATATCTGCTGATTCTGCCGACGCGTCTTATATCGCACAGGCTATGTAATTTACCTTTGCCGTCGCGTCGTATGATGCCAAGGCTCCCTGTTTTCTGCACTTCCGATTACTGCACTTCCGATTATGCATTTACTTACGCCGTCGCGTCGAACGATGCCAAGGCTCCTGCTTTCTGCAATGTCTTTACTTACGCCGTCGCGTCGAACGATGCCAAGGCTTCTGCTTTGTTATATATGTAGAATATTTCGTTCAGTTACACACCCTGAACAATAGTATATGCATTTCTTTACGCCGCCGCTGTATAAAGCACAGGCTTCTGCTTATACTACATATATAGCGCATAAATGAGCGTTCAAATGGAGATCAAACTCCAAATCGCCCATGCGATTCCTTGACGGCTCCTCGTTCAAGATTCTGCTTGACGAATGAAGCCCCTATTGGAAAGGCTTCGGTTTTTGGCAAAATGCTCTTTACGTAATGACTAAGTCAATTTCGTATGGCCTGGCTATGGCCAAGGGTTCCTGCAACCTTGATGGATGCAAAGTAGGCACAACGGTGCGCATCCATTTCCCGAGTTAAGCGTAGCGATTTCCCACCAAAGAGGGGAGATGCCGCTGAAACGGATAAAAGAAACGCACGCTTTCTCCATAAAAGAGAGGAAGTGCTGCTAAAATTCCTGAAGGAGCTAAGAATGGCTCAGAAAGAACGTAGCAGATGTGCTACCCAGTTATGGAACACCTTCTACAATGTAGAAAGGTTCGTCGCACCACTGCCGGTAGAGCAGAGAAGGTGTTGACAGAATGGTTGGCAGAAGAGCTGCCAAAACCCGTTAAGTGGCACAATGATGTCCTTTGTTGGAACGATGTTAGAATGACTCGTCTCCCTGACACCTGCAAGGGCATCATACTTGTAAGAGCCGTTGCGCCAAAGTAGTGGTAGCGCCTTGACGAGGTCCTGAGCTCGTTGCGTAAAAATACGCCGAGTAGCCGATCCGTAGAGATCGAGTCATGTGCATGCTCATTGAGAATTATCAGACAACCAGACTCGTAAGGGCCGCTGAGCCGGAGTGTGTTGTTTCCACCGAAAGAGGTGAAGTGCTCGTCAAGGCCGAAGTGCCGTGAGCAGAGTTAAGCATGCATATGAATAAAACCTTTGTTCCACGGTGAAAACCGTGTGGTTGATTGGGGTCGGGTACATACTTCTCAAAGGCTGCCCTATAGGCATGCAATGCTCGTCAAGTAATTGTAAGACCGGCAGGCCCCTTTCAGAATTTCTCACCGAGGAAGACGGTGATGGCGCAGCCTTGAGTGACATATATTTCACCCGAACCTGATAGAGTTCATTGATGGCCTTCGTCACTCAGAGGTATGGAGGTCGTGGTTATCCTTAAATATCTAAGGATTGAACCCAACTACTGCAGTAGCAGAATGCATTCGGATACCTAGTAAGGATCTCTTCCGGTATGCTGTACCGTCCTACTAGGGGGATGGGGTCAACAGGCCTCTGGGGTATCTAAAATACATAGAATAATCAACCCCCAGATCGTCGCGTTGTCGCCCAGATATGAGTCCTCTAAGCCCAGGGGGAGGTGCAATTATCGAAACAAAGCATTAGCTTAGGTACAGCGCTACTTTGAATGTATGAGTGGATGACGTTGTTGAGTCAGTCCTGCATAACCTTTGTGAAGGTGTCATGGTCGGTATACTACTGGACCGATTGGGAAAGAACCCCACTGATATCCGTACGGCTAAGTGAAGCTCGGAGAGCTGTCCTTAGATTCGTAGGATACGGATGTGCCAAGCATAAAGGCTTGAGCTAGACATCCATGCGTTACTCTAAGGAAGTCAAGGCTAAGTCGTAGAGACTTGAGAGGTTATTCTAACTCACAGCCCTGAAGATGCTTATGTGAAGTCATGACGACTTGCGTGGATGTTCAACTCATAGCCCTGATGAGGCTTTTGCGATATACGCTAAGTCATGGAGGCTTGAGCGTCGTATTACGAACTGCGACCCTGAGTGGTCTATGCATTTACTTGAGTTGAATAGATAGGTATTTGCCTACTTACCAGACCATCAGTGGTTCTGACCCCGTTTAATGGGGATTTCAGGTGTTGAACCTGCGTGGCGATATGCGGAGCAAGGCGGCATCAAGTTCCAGGGTTTCTCTAGACAGAGTTGTACTGCTTCCTTTTTATTGAACCTACACTGCTCTCCAAAGCAGTAGTGTTGTAATAAACATATGTTTTCGATAAAATGGAACACTTTAGTGGTCAATGAGTTGCTTGGCCACATACCTGCAACGTGCTCGGAGTTTTCTAAAACTGACGACTCATTATCGTCTTATTCCGCTGCTAAAAGCTTTTCTAAGTTCCGCTGCAAAGAAAAAAAAAAAAAAAATCCATGAAAATTTTAACTTAGCTTTGTTTTGGAAATCCGGGGCGTTACAGAATTGGTATCAAAGCATGAGTCTGAGAAACCTGGTTCAAGATCCGTCATGTTTGCGGTATCGCACTGTAAGTATAAATCTTATACTTTCTCTGATTTTGGTATATTGCGTGAATAGATAAATGGCACCTAGGACGAGGAGAACCATGCCGAGCGAGGAGTCCCATACACAGGGCTTCCTGTTAGAGACACTCAACAGGCTTGCGTCTGCCATTCGTGAATCAAGGCAAGCACCAACCCCACCTCGCAATGAGAACCTTGGAGGAATAACATATGAAAGGTTCCTCAAACTCGACCCACCTGTTTTCGTTGGCAGTGCCGATCCAGAGCTTGCAGAAAGCTGGATCGAGGAAACAGAGCGGGCATTCCTGGTATTGGGAGTACCAGAGGATAGAAAGACTAACTTCGGCACATATAGGCTGAAGGATAATGCACGAAAGTGGTGGGATACCACTAAGCTTATCCAGTTCTCACAAGTCGAAGTCATTCCTTGGACTGACTTTCGGAGAACTTTCTTGGATAACTACTTCCCGTTGCACTCCAGAAATAAGAAAAAGATGGAGTTTCTGGAACTAGAGCAGGGTGGTATGAGTCTTATCGACTATACTACCAAGTTTCAGAACCTTGAGCGGTACTGCTCTCGGTTATTCGATACTGACCTAGAGAGGGCCGATAAATATATCAATGGATTTTGGGAAGGGCTACGATCTCGAGTCATAACTAGCATGCCCCAAACATTTCAAGCCGCTGTGGCAGCAGCTTCAAAGATTAGTGCAGACTGGGAGCGATGCAAAGGGGTCGTAGTAAAGCGACCGGTAGCAAGTAATGGGAACAACAAGAGGACGTTCCCCGGTGGCCAAGAATCACGACCAACTTTTTATAAGAGGGATTTTCAGGAGAACAACTTTACTCCACCGGCCGAGCGGCCATTACAGATGGTAGAAGCCAATCAGCCCTACCAACAGTCTAATTTTTGATGCCCAAGGTGTAGCTCAGATCATCCTGGAGGGGTTTGTCCTCGCGATACGGGAGGTTGCCTGTATTGCGGCAAACCAGGGCATCGTGTAAGAGAATGCCGCAAGAAGGCCTCAGATCTTCAACGAAGAAATATGGGATCTGGAGGACCCTCTCAACAAATACAACAACAACGACTGCCACTACCCAGGATAGAGCAGAAACCTGTGGCAGGTCGTGTCTATGCGGTGACAGCCGAACAACTCACGGATAATGATCGTATCAAGGAATCTGAATACCTTGATAGATAGAGTTGTGTTGGGTAGGAAGCAATTGAAAGACAAGATCCAATGAATGCTTGAGACAAGTGGCTTATGACCTTGTGTACGGTCATCTGGATAGATATGTATCCTTGCTCTGTAAAGTAATTTTGGATTTGTCAAAATCTTAAGTGCTTATGCCCAAAATTTATGGCTATAGACCCCATGATTGAAAAATTAAGTTTGCGTAATTAGAACGTTAAAAGTTACTTAATAAAATAAACCATCGAGGAATTGTTCCCAAGAAGAGAGTCCTGTGAGGTTTTACATATTCAAGATCAGATCGTCTAGCCAGAGTGAGCCTGTGAGGGTATACAGCTCCGTGCGAGTGTATATGTTCCAAAATCAGTAGCTTAGCTAGTATGATTCTGTGAGGGTGTACTGATCCAATATCAGGTGAGTCTGACGAGGGCGAACCTGTGAGGAGGTACGTTTCCAATACCAGGTAGTCTGACAGGGGACTTATTCCAATATGGTTAATCTCTAGAAGAATGATCTATGTGTATGGAATAGTTACACAAGATGGCTATATTGATAGCCGGTTGGAAGAACATTGATTCAACAAAACTATCGTGGTTGTAGCATAATTTGAACTCAGATATGAGAAGCATACCTCAATTGATCGAGAATCATGATATGAGGTTATGATTGAAATAAATATGATGTTGAACTAAGTGAATAACATTATGAATCTAACATATGGGAGAAATATCCCGAGTTACGCACTTAATACACTTAACTGAATTTCGCGGACGAAATTCCTTTAAGGGGGTAATGATGTAAGACCCATAATTTTTCAGTATCTTTCTGAAGAAATTCACGAGGCATTTTCAAGTAAAAATAGCATCTGAACCCGAGATACGAATCAGATCGATTTGTACGAGCCAGTTATACTTAGGATATTCGTCGAATTGCGAATATATGCTCAAACACTCTGGAAGCCATAACTTCCTAACTAAACGAAATCAATAGATTCGTACGAGCCAACTTTCTTAGTTACGTCAATACGAAGAAAATGGCGTACTCAGAATTTTTCGGAAAAAAATCGCCGGAAACCCGAAATTCTTGCGGGACCCACGGAAATGTTGGTGGGACCCACAGAAATATTCCTCAGAAAATATCTGGTGGGACCCACAAAAATATCCCATGGAATATCCAAGTGGGCCCCACACCAAGGAACCTCTTGGAATTAAAAAGAAGCCAAGGGGGTAGTTTGGGCATGGAAAAACCCAAGAGGAGGTGGGCTTGGGCTATAAATAGCCCTCCCCACTCTCTCTCTTCTCATAATTTCGACCCCCCCTCTCTCTCTTGCCTTCTCTCTCTCTCCTAAACCTCCCCTAGTGAGCCCAAGTGAGTCTGAGCCCACCTGACCTGGCCTGAACCCACCTGACCTGGTCTGAGCCTGCCTGACCTGGTCCTAGCTCACCTGACCTGGGTCTGAACCCACTTGACCTAGTCCTAACCTAGTTGACTTGACTTGAACCTAGTTGGGTTTAAAGTCAAAGTCAAAGTCCCTTTTTGTCCAGATTCCGGTTTGGATTTCTGAACCCAGACTTAGCCTACTTGAGCTGAGTTCGAACCTGCTGAACCCAGTTGACTTGGACTGAACCCTGTTTGGTTCAAACCACTTAGGTTGAGTAGCTTGACCTACTCTCCCTCTTTCTCAACTAAGTCAGCTTCATCTGACTTAGTCTGACCTCTCGAAGGAAGGCTCGAAGCCAAAGAAGCAACCCGGAGCCGTTTCTTCCACGATTTGAAGTAAGTTCGCTTCGTTGATCCATCTCTCTCAAGTATTTGACTGTTTGTATATAGAATATACTTTCTGAAGTAGTATCTTGATTGAGCCCTTTTTGGACACTTCGGTGTTCACCCGCTCGTCTCGTAACTATCGTCGGATATATCTATGTTCAAACACGCAGTATATGCGTTCTTCAAAATGGTATCTCGCTTTAGTTCTTGGTTGAGCCCTTTAGGACACTTCGGTGTTCACCCGCTCGCCTCGTAACTATCGTTGGATGCGGATCTAGGTGTATATCTGCTGATTCTGCCGACGCGTCTTATATCGCACAGGCTATGTAATTTACCTTTGCCGTCGCGTCGTATGATGCCAAGGCTCCCTGTTTTCTGCACTTCCGATTACTGCACTTCCGATTATGCATTTACTTACGCCGTCGCGTCGAACGATGCCAAGGCTCCTGCTTTCTGCAATGTCTTTACTTACGCCGTCGCGTCGAACGATGCCAAGGCTTCTGCTTTGTTATATATGTAGAATATTTCGTTCAGTTACACACCCTGAACAATAGTATATGCATTTCTTTACGCCGCCGCTGTATAAAGCACAGGCTTCTGCTTATACTACATATATAGCGCATAAATGAGCGTTCAAATGGAGATCAAACTCCAAATCGCCCATGCGATTCCTTGACGGCTCCTCGTTCAAGATTCTGCTTGACGAATGAAGCCCCTATTGGAAAGGCTTCGGTTTTTGGCAAAATGCTCTTTACGTAATGACTAAGTCAATTTCGTATGGCCTGGCTATGGCCAAGGGTTCCTGCAACCTTGATGGATGCAAAGTAGGCACAACGGTGCGCATCCATTTCCCGAGTTAAGCGTAGCGATTTCCCACCAAAGAGAGGAGATGCCGCTGAAACGGATAAAAGAAACGCACGCTTTCTCCATAAAAGAGAGGAAGTGCTGCTAAAATTCCTGAAGGAGCTAAGAATGGCTCAGAAAGAACGTAGCAGATGTGCTACCCAGTTATGGAACACCTTCTACAATGTAGAAAGGTTCGTCGCACCACTGCCGGTAGAGCAGAGAAGGTGTTGACAGAATGGTTGGCAGAAGAGCTGCCAAAACCCGTTAAGTGGCACAATGATGTCCTTTGTTGGAACGATGTTAGAATGACTCGTCTCCCTGACACCTGCAAGGGCATCATACTTGTAAGAGCCGTTGCGCCAAAGTAGTGGTAGCGCCTTGACGAGGTCCTGAGCTCGTTGCGTAAAAATACGCCGAGTAGCCGATCCGTAGAGATCGAGTCATGTGCATGCTCATTGAGAATTATCAGACAACCAGACTCGTAAGGGCCGCTGAGCCGGAGTGTGTTGTTTCCACCGAAAGAGGTGAAGTGCTCGTCAAGGCCGAAGTGCCGTGAGCAGAGTTAAGCATGCATATGAATAAAACCTTTGTTCCACGGTGAAAACCGTGTGGTTGATTGGGGTCGGGTACATACTTCTCAAAGGCTGCCCTATAGGCATGCAATGCTCGTCAAGTAATTGTAAGACCGGCAGGCCCCTTTCAGAATTTCTCACCGAGGAAGACGGTGATGGCGCAGCCTTGAGTGACATATATTTCACCCGAACCTGATAGAGTTCATTGATGGCCTTCGTCACTCAGAGGTATGGAGGTCGTGGTTATCCTTAAATATCTAAGGATTGAACCCAACTACTGCAGTAGCAGAATGCATTCGGATACCTAGTAAGGATCTCTTCCGGTATGCTGTACCGTCCTACTAGGGGGATGGGGTCAACAGGCCTCTGGGGTATCTAAAATACATAGAATAATCAACCCCCAGATCGTCGCGTTGTCGCCCAGATATGAGTCCTCTAAGCCCAGGGGGAGGTGCAATTATCGAAACAAAGCATTAGCTTAGGTACAGCGCTACATTGAATGTATGAGTGGATGACGTTGTTGAGTCAGTCCTGCATAACCTTTGTGAAGGTGTCATGGTCGGTATACTACTGGACCGATTGGGAAAGAACCCCACTGATATCCGTACGGCTAAGTGAAGCTCGGAGAGCTGTCCTTAGATTCGTAGGATACGGATGTGCCAAGCATAAAGGCTTGAGCTAGACATCCATGCGTGACTCTAAGGAAGTCAAGGCTAAGTCGTAGAGACTTGAGAGGTTATTCTAACTCACAGCCCTGAAGAGGCTTATGTGAAGTCATGACGACTTGCGTGGATGTTCAACTCATAGCCCTGATGAGGCTTTTGCGATATACGCTAAGTCATGGAGGCTTGAGCGTCGTATTACGAACTGCGACCCTGAGTGGTCTATGCATTTACTTGAGTTGAATAGATAGGTATTTGCCTACTTACCAGACCATCAGTGGTTCTGACCCCGTTTAATGGGGATTTTAGGTGTTGAACCTGCGTGGCGATATGCGGAGCAAGGCGGCATCAAGTTCCAGGGTTTCTCTAGACAGAGTTGTACTGCTTCCTTTTTATTGAACCTACACTGCTCTCCAAAGCAGTAGTGTTGTAATAAACATATGTTTTCGATAAAATGGAACACTTTGGTGGTCAATGAGTTGCTTGGCCACATACCTGCAACGTGCTCGGAGTTTTCTAAAACTGACGACTCATTATCGTCTTATTCCGCTGCTAAAAGCTTTTCTAAGTTCCGCTGCAAAGAAAAAAAAAAAAAAAATCCATGAAAATTTTAACTTAGCTTTGTTTTGGAAATCCGGGGCGTTACACTGAATCACTATAATTTTTTTTTCACAGCCTTGGAACACATGTATGTTCGATTGTATCAATATGAATTTTTTTTGACAGCCTTAGAACACATATAAGCATGATTTAATCACTATAATTTTTTTTGCTGCATTAGAAGTTTTATATGCATGATTGAATCACTATGATTTTTTTTTACAGCTTTAGAACACATATATGCATGATTGAATCACTATAATTTTTTTACAGCATTAAAACGCATATATGCATGATTGAATCACTTTGAAATTTTTTTTACAGCCTTAGAACATATATATGTAAGGATTAAATCACTACGAAATTTTTTTGACAACGTAGAACACATATATGCATGATTGTATCACTACAAAATTTTTTGATAGCCTTAGAACAATAATATGAATGATTGAATCTTTATAAATTTTTTTAAACAGCAATAGAACACATATATGCATGATTGAAAAACTATAAATTTTTTTGACAACCATAGAACACATATCTGCAAGATTGAATCACTGTAACATTTTTTTGACAGCCTTAGAACACATATAAGCATGATTGATTCACTATGAAAATTTTTTGAGTACATCAAAACACATATATGCAAGATTGAATCACTGTGAGTTTTTTTTGACGACCTTAGGACACATATATGCACGATTAAATCACTATGAAAATTTTTTGACAACCTTCAAACACATATATGCATGATTGAATCAGTACAAAAAATTTTTGACAGCGTTAGAACACATATATGAATGATTAAATCACAATAATTTTTTTTTATAACCATAGAACACATATATGTTTGATTGAATCACTATGAGATTTTTTTGACAGCCTTAGAACACATATTTGCATTATTGAATCAATATAAACTTTTATTGACAGCCATATAACACATATATGTGAGATTGAATCACTATATAATTTTTTTGACTGCCTTAGAATACATATATGCATGATTAAATCACTATGGATTTTTATTGACAGCCTTAGAACACATATATGAATGATTAAATCACTATGAATTTTTTTGGCAACCATAGAACACATATAAGTATGATTGAATCACTATGACATTTTTTGATGGTTGTAGAACACATATATGCATGATTGAATCATTACAATTTTTTTTGACAGCCATAGAATACATATATTCATGATTAAATCACTAAAAAAAATTTTGACTGCCTTAGAACACATATATCCATGATTGAATCTCTATGATTTTTTGTTAAATGCCTTAGAACACATATGTTCATGTAGAACACATATATGCATGATTGAATCAATACAATTTTGTTTTGACAGCCATAGAACACATATATTCATGATTAAATCACTAAATTTTTTTTTACTGCCTTAGAACACATATATCCATGATTGAATCTCTATGCTTTTTTTTAAATTCCTTAGAACACATGTTCATGATTGAATCACTATGATTTTTTTTTTACAGCCTTAGAACCCGTATATGCATGTTTGAATCATTTCAAAAAAAAATTTACAACCTTAGGACAGATATATGCATGATTGAATCACTATGAATTTTTTTGGCAGTCTTAGAACACATATATGCATGATTGGATCCCTATTAAATTCTTTGACACGCTCAAAACATATATATGCATGATTAAATCACCAAAAAAATTGTTTCACAGCATTAGAACACATATATGCATCCTTTAATCACTATGAAATTCTTTTGACAACCATAGAACACATATATGCAATATTGAATCACTATGAAATTCTTTTGACAACCTTAGGACACATATATGCATGATTGATGCACTATGAAATTTTTTGACAGCACTAGAACACATATATGCATGATTAAATCACTATGACATTTTTTTGACAGCGTTAAAACACATATATGCATGATTGAAACACTATGATTTTTTTTTACAACCATAGAACACATATATGCATCATTGAATCACTATGAGATATTTTTTTACAGCCTTAGAACACGTATCTGCAAGATAGAATCAGTATGAATTTTTTTTGACAGCCTTAGAACACATATATGAATGATTGAATCACTATAATTTTTGTTTGACAACCATAGCACACATATATGCATGATTGAATCACTATGAGATTTTTTTAACAGCCTTAGAACACAAATATGCATGATTGAATCAATACAATTTTTTTTTGACAGCTTTAGAACACATACATGCGTGGTTGAATCACTATAAATTTTTTTGACAGCCTTAGAACATATATATGCATGATTGAATCGCTATAAAAAAATTTGATAGCCTTAGAACACATATATGCTTGATTGAATCACTATAAATTTTTTTGACAGCCTCAAAAGACTTATGAGCATGATTGAATCACCACAAAATTTGTTTCACAACATTAGAACTCATATATGCATGATTGAATGACTATAAATTTTTTTTACAACCGTAGAACACATATATGCATGTTTGAATCACTATAAATTTTTTTTGACAACCTTAGAACATATATCTGAGTGATTGAATCACTCTAAATTTTTTTTTACAGCCTTAGAACATATATATGCTATTTTTAATCACTACAAAATTTTTTTTACTGCATTAGAATACATATATGCATGATTGAATCACAATGAAATTTTTTTGACAGACTTGGAACACATATATGCATGATTGATTTTTTTTAATAGCCTTAGAACACATATGTGGATGATTGAATCACTATAGTTTTTTTTGACAGCCTTGAAGCACATAAATGCACCATAAAATCACTATGAAATTGTTTTGAGAACCATATAACACTTATATGCATGATTGAATCACTATGGATTTTTTTTGACAGCCTTATAATACATATATGCAGAATTGAATGACTATAATTCTTTTTACAGCATTAGAACATATATATGCATGATTGAATCACTATGAAATTTTTTTGACAGCCTTAGAACACATGTATGCATGATTAAATTACTATGATTTTTTTTTGACAACCGTAGAACACATATATGCATTATTGAATCATTATAAAAAACTTTCAACAACCTCGACATATATATGCATGATTGAATCAATATAATTTTTTTTATGGCCGTAGAAGACATATATGCATGATTGTATCACTACAAAATTTTTTGACAGCCTTAGAACATATATAGGATTATTGAATTACTATGAATTTTTTTTGACATCCTTAGAACACATATCTGCAAGATTGAATCACTATAACATATTTTTTATAGTCTTAGAACACATATAAGCATGATTGAATCACTATGATATTTTTTTGAGTAACGCAGAACACATATATGCAAGATTGAATCACCAATAATTTTTTTTGACAGCCTTAGAAGACATAAATACATGCTTAAATCATTATGAAATTGTTATGAGAACCTTATAACACATATATCCATGTTTAAATCACTATGAAATTTTTTTGAGGACCATAGGACACATATATGCATAATTGAATCGCAATGGAATTTTTTTGACAGCTTTAGAACACATATGTGCATGATTGAATCACTATGAATTTTTGTTGACAACCATAGAACACATATATGGATGATTGAATCACTAAGAATTTTTTTTGACAGCCTTAGAACACATAAATGCATGATTGAATCACTATGAAATTTTTTGACACCCTCAGAACACATATATGCATGATCAAATCACCACAAAATTTGTTTCACAGCATTAGAACTCATATATGCATGATTTAATCAATATATTTTTTTTGACAGCCTTAGAACACGTATATGCAAGATTGAATCACTATAAAAAAAATTCACAGCCTTTGAACACAATAATGCATGATTGTATCACTACAATTTTTTACACCATTAGAAAACATATATGCATGATTGAATCACAATGAAATTTTTTACATCCTTAGAACACACATATGGTTCATTTAATCACTATAAAATTCTTTTGGCAGTCGTAGAACACATATATGCAATATTGAATCACTATGGAATTCTTTTGAATACCTTAGGACACATATATGCAAGATTGATGCACTATGAATTTTTTTACAGCGTTAGAACACATATATGCATGATTGAATCACTGACATCTTTTTTACTGTGTTAGAATGCATATATGCATGATTTAATCTCTATAAAATATTTTTGACAGCCTTAGAACACATATATGCATGATTGAATCTCTATAAAAAAAAATTGTTAGCATTAGAATACATATATGGAGGATTCAATCAATATAAAATTTTTGGACAACCTTAGATCACATATCTGTGTGATTGAATCACTCTAAATTTTTTTTGACAGCCTTAGAACACATATATACTTGATTGAATCACTATGAATTTTTTTCACAACCTTACACAACATATATGCATGATTGAATCTCTATAAAAAAAATTTGCTACCATTAGAACACATATATAAATGATTGAGTCACTATAATTTTTTTTGACAACCTTAGAACACATATTTGCTTGATTGAATCACTTTGAAACTTTTTTGGCTGCCTTAGAACACATTTACGCAAGATTGAATCACTATGATTTTTTTTTACAGCCTTAAAACACATATATTCTTAATTGAATCACTATGATATTTTTTTGACAGCCTTAGAACACATATATGCATGTTGAAATCACTATAAAATTTTTTTAACAACCGTAGAACACATATCTGCATGATTGAATCACAATTAAATTTTTTTGACAGCGTTAGAACACAGATATGCATGATTGAATCACTATGAAATTTTTTTGACAGCCATTGAACACATATATGCAAGATTGATTCACAATGTAATTTTTGTGATAGCCTTAGAACATATATACGCATCATTGAATCACAATAAAAATTTTTAACAGCCTTAGAACACATATGTGCATGTTTGAATCACAATGATTTTTTTTTTATAGCCTTAGAACACATATATGAATGATTCAATCATTATGAAATTTTTTTGACAACCATAGAATACATATATGCATGATTGAGTCAATACAAAACTTTTTTGACAGCCTTACAACACATACATGTGTGATTGAATCACTATGGATTTTTTTTTACTGCCTTCGAACACATATGTGCATGATTGAATCAATATGATTTTTTTTATAGCCTTAGAACACATATATGAATGATTGAATTACTATGATTTTTTTTTTACAACCATAGAACACATATATGTATGGTTGAATCACTATAAGATTTTTTTGACAGCCTTAGAACACATATATGCATGATTGAATCAATATATTTTTTTCGACCGCCTTAGAACACGTATATACATGAGTAAATCACTATTTTTTTTGACCGCCTTAGAACAAATATAAGCATGATTGAATCAGTATGATTTTTTTTAACAGCCTTAGAACATATATAATAATGATTTATTCACTATGAATTTTTCTTTACAGCCATAGAACACATATATGCATGATTGAATCTCTATGAATTTTTTTTTACAACGTTAGAACATATATAAGCATGATTGAATCACTATAAAAAAAAATTGAAAGCCATAGAACACATTAATGCATGTTTGAATCACTGTGATTTTTTTTTTACAACCTTAGGTCACATATATGCATGACTGAATCACTATGAAATTTTTCTGACAACCTTAGAACATATATATGCATGATTAAATCTCTGTAAAAAAAAATTGATAGCCTTAGAACACATATATGCATGGTTGAATCGCTATGAAATTGTTTTGACAAACTTAGAACACATATATGCAAGACTCAATCACTAAGAAATTTTTTGACAGCCTTAGAACACTTATAGGCGTGATTGAATCACCACAAAATTTGTTTCACAACATTACCACTCATATATGCATGATTGAATCACTATAAATTTTTGTTGACAGCCTTAGAACACATATACGCATGATTAAATTACTGTAAAAAATTTAGACAGCCTTAGAACACATATATGCATGACTGAATCACTACTTTTTTTTACAGCATTAGAACACATATATGCTTGATTGAATCACTATGAAAATTTTTTGACAACCTTAGAACACATATATGCATCATTTAATCACTGTGACATTCTTTTGACAATCATTGAACACATATATGCAATATTAAATCACTATGAAATTCTTTTGACAACCGTCAAACAGATATATGCAATATTGAATGAGTTTGATTTTTTTTTTAGAGCCTTAGAAAACATATATGCATGATTGAATCTCTAGATTTTTTTTTTGACAGCATTAGAAAACATGTATGCAGGATTGCATCACTATAAATATTATTTGACAACCTTAGAACACATATCTGCTTGATTGAATCACTATGAATTTTTTTTACAGCCTTAGAACACGTATATCCTTGATTGAATCACTATGAAATTTTTTTGACAGCCTTAGAACATATATATGAAAGATTGAATCACTGTAAAAACTTTATGACAACCTTAGAACATATATATGCATGATTAAATCACTATGATTTTTTTTTTGACAACCTTAGAAAACATAAATATTCGGGATTGAACCACTATGCAATTTTGTTGACAGCCTTAGAACACATCTATGCATGATTGATCACAACAAATTTTTTTTGACAGCATTAGAACACACATATGCATGATCGAATCACTTGAAATTTAACAGCCTCAGAACACATATATGTGTGATTGAATCACTATGATTTTTTTGACAACCGTAGAACAAATATATGCATTTTTGAATCACTTTGATTTTTTTTAACAACCTTATGACACATTTATGCACGATTGAATCACTATGAATTTTTTTTGACAGCCTTTGAAATTATATATGCAAGATTGAATCTCTACGAATGTTTTTTAACAGCCTTAGAACATGTATATGAATTACTGAAAAACTATGAATTTTTTTTATAGCCTTAGAACACATATGTGCATGATTAAATCACTGTGAATTTTTTTTTACAACTATAGAACACATATATGAAAGATTGAATAAATACAATTTTTTTTACAGCATTAGAACACATTTATGCATGATTGAATCGCTATAAAATTTTTTGACAGGCTTAGAACATATATTTGCTTGATTTAATCACTTTAAAATGTTTTTCACAACCGTAGAAGACATATATGCATTATTGAATCACTATAAATTTTTTTTAATAACCATATGACACATATATGCATTATTGAATCACTAAGATTTTTTTTTACCATGTTAGAATAGATATATGCAAGATTGAATCACTCTGAAATTTTTTTGACAGCCTTAGAACACATATTGCATGATTGAATCACTATGAATTTTTTTTTAATAGCCTTAGAACACATATACATATGATTGAATCTCTATAAAAAAAATTGACAGCACTAGAACACATATATGCAAGATTGAATCACTATAAAAAAAAATTGACAACCTTTGAACAAATATGTGCATGATTGAATGACTATGATTTTTTTTTAACAGCCTTAGAACACATATATGCATGATTGCATGACTATGAAATTTCTTGACAGGCTTGGAACACATATATGCATGATTGAATCACCATAATTTTCTTTTGACAACCTTAGAACACATATATGCTTGATTGAATCACTATAGAATTTTTTTGACAGCCTTGTAACACATAAGTGCATGATTGAATAACTATGAATTTTTTTTGACAGCCTCAGAACACATATATGCATGATTGAATCTGTATAAATTTTTTTGACAGCATTAGAACACATTTATGCATGATTGAATCACAATAAATCTGCTCTGACAACCTTAGAACACATATCTACATGATTTAATCTCTATGAATTTTTTTTGACAACCTTAAAACAAATACATCTAAGATTGAATCACTATAAAAAATTTTTGTCAGCCTTAGAACATATATATGCATGATTGAATCTCTATAAAAAAATTTGACAGTCTTAGACCACATATATGCATGTTTGAATCACTATGATTTTTGTTTTTACCTTAGGACAAATATTCACATGATTGAATCGCTATGAAGTTTTTTTGACCGCCTTAGAACAAATATATGCATGAATTAATCCCTCTGAATTTTTTTTGACAGCCTTAGAACACATATATGAAAGATTGCATCACTTTGAATTTTTTTTTACAGCCTTGGAACACATATATGCAAGATTGAATCAATATGAAAGTTTGTGGACAGCCTTAAAACACATATATGAAAGATTGATTCGCTGTGAATTTTTTTGACAGCCATAGAACACATATATGCATGATTGAATTGCTATGAGTTTTTTTTTATAGCCTTAGAACACATATATACATGATTGAATCACTATGAAATTTTTTGACAGCCTTACAACAAATATATGCATGATTGAATCACTCTAATTTTTTTTTGACAGCCTTAGAACACATATATCCATGATTGAATCACTATAAAAAAAATTTTACAACCTTAGATCACAAATATGCATAATTCAATCACTATGAAATTTTTTTGAGAGCCTTAGAAATTATATATACAAGATTTAATCGCTCTAAAATTTTTTTGACTGCCTTAGAAGACATCTATTCATGATTGAATGACTACAAAAAAATTTTGACAGCATTAGAACACATAAATGCATGAACGAATCGCTTCAATTTTTTTTGACAGCCTTAGAACACATATATGCTTCATTGAATCACTATGAATTTTTTTTGACAATCGTAGAATAGATATATGCATTATTGAATCACTATGAATTTTTTGTAACAACCTTAGGACACATATATGCATGATGGAATCACTATGAATTTTTTTTGACAGGCTTAGAACATATATTTGCATGATTGAACCACTACGATTTTTTTTGACAGACTTAGAACATATATATGCATGATTGAATAACTATGATTTTTTTTATAGCCTTAGAACACATATATCAATGATTGCATCACTATGAAATTTTTTTGACAGCCATAGAAGACATATATGCATGATTGAATCACTATGAAAATTTGTTGACAGGGTTAGAAAAGATATATGCATGATTGAATGACTATGAAATTTTTTAGCAGCCTTAGAACTCATATCTGTATCACTGAATCACTGTGATTTTTTTTTACAGCAAGAGATAACATGCATGCATGATTGAATCACTATAAATTTTTTTTGACAGACTTAGAACACATATATGCATGATGGAATCAATATGAATTTTTTTTTACAGCCTTAGAACATATATACGCATTTTTGAATCAATATAATTTTTTTTTGACAGCATTAGAACACATACATGCATGATTGAATCACAATGAAATTTGTTTGACAGACTTAGAGCACATATATGCATCATTGAGTTTTTTTTAACTGCCTTAGAACATATATGTGCATGATTGAATCACTATGATTTTTTTTTTACAGCCTTAGAATATATATATGCATGATTGCATGACTATAAAATTTTTTGACAGCCTTGGAACACATATATGCATGATTGAATCACCGTAATTTTTTTTTGACAACCTTAGAACACATATATGCAAGATTGAATTTTTTTTAACAGCCCTAGAACACATATGTGCATGATTGAATCACTATGATTTTTTTTTTACAGCCTTAGAACACATATATGAATGATTGAATCACTATGAAATTTTTTTGAGAACCATAGAACACATATATGCATGATTGAATCACTATGAGATTTTTGTGACAGCCTTAGAATATACATATGCATGATTGAGTCAATATCAAACTTTTTTGACAGCCTTAGAACACATACATTTTTTATTGAATCACTATGGAATTTTTTTGACTCCTTAGAACACATATATGCATGATTGAATCAAAATGATTTTTTTTACAGCCTTAGAACACATATATGAATGATTGAATTACTATGATTTTTTTTTACCACCATAGAACACATATATGTATGGTTGAATTACTATAAGATTTTTTGACAGCCTTAGAACACATATATGCATGATTGAATCAATACAATTTTTTTTGACCGCCTTAGAACACATATATGCATGAGTAAATCACTAAATTTTTTTTAACCGCCATAGAACAAATATAAGCATGATTGAATTAATATGAATTTTTTTTTACAGCTTTAGAACATATATAATAATGATTTATTCACTATGAATTTTTCTTTACAGCCATAGAACACATATATGCATGATTGAATCTCTATGATTTATTTTTTGATAATGTTAGAACATATATAAGCATGATTGAATCACTATAAAAAAAAATTGATAGCCTTAGAACACATTAATGCATGTTTGAATCACTGAATTTTTTTTTTTTACAACCTTAGGTCACATATATGCATGATTGAATCACTATGAAATTTTTCTGACGGCCTTAGAACATATATATGCATGATTATATCACTGTAAAAAAAAATTGATAGCCTTAGAACACATATATGCATGATTGAATCACTATGAAATTTTTTTGACAAACTTAGAACACATATATGCATGACTGAATCACTAAGAAAATTTTTGACAGCCTTAGAACACTTATAGGCATGATTGAATCACCACAAAATTTGTTTCACAACATTACCACTCATATATGCATGATTGAATCACTATAAATTTTTGTTGACAGCTTTAGAACACATACGCATGATTAAATCACTGTAAAAAAATTTAGACAGCCTTAGAACACATATATGCATGACTGAATCACTACTTTTTTTTACAGCATTAGAACACATATATGCATGATTGAATCACTATGAATTTTTTTTTGACAACCTTAGAACACATATATGCATCATTTAATCACTACGACATTCTTTTGACATCCGTCGAACACATATATGCAATATTGAATCACTATGAAATTCTTTTGACAACCATCGAACACATATATGCAATATTGAATCACTTTGAATTTTTTTTTGACAGCCTTAGAACACATATATGCATGATTGAATCTCTAGATTTTTTTTTTTGACAGCATTAGAAAACATGTATGCAGGATTACATCACTATAAATATTATTTGACAACCTTAGAACACATATTTGCTAGATTAAATCACTGTGAAAATTTTTTGACAGCCTTAGAACACGTATATCCTTGATTGAATCACTATGAAAATTTTTTGACAGCCTTAGAACATATATATGAAAGATTGAATCACTATAAAAACTTTTTGGCAACCTTAGAACATATATATGCATGATTAAATCACTATGATTTTTTTTTTGACAACCTTAGAAAACATAAATATTCAAGATTGAACCACTATGCAATTTTGTTGACAGCCTTAGAACACATCTATGCATGATTCATCACTACAATTTTTTTTTGACAGCATTAGAACACACATATGCATGATCCAATCACTTGAAATTTAACAATCTCAAAACACATATATGCGTGATTGAATCACTATGATTTTTTTTGACAACCGTAGTACAAATATATGCATTTTGAATCACTTTAAAATTTTTTTAACAACCTTATGACACTTTTATGCAAGATTGAATCAATATAAAAATTTTTTGACAGCCTTTGAAAATGCCTGACTGAATCTCTATGATTTTTTTTAGAAACTTAAAACACATATGCATGTTTGAATCACTATGATTTTTTTTTTAAAACCTTAGGACACATATATGCATGATTGACTCACTATGAAATTTTTTGACAGCCTTAGAACACATATATGCATGATTGAATCACAATAAATTTTTTTTGACAGCCTTAGTACACATATATTCATGACTAAATCACTATGATTTTTTTTTGACAACCTTAGAATATATCTTTGCATGATTGAATCACTATGATTTTTTTTGACAACTTTAGAACACATATATGCATGATTGAATCACTATAAAAAAAGTGTGGCAACCGTAGAAAACATGTCTGTATGATTGCATCAGTATATTTTTTTCGACAGCCTGAGAACGCATATATGCATGATTGAATTACTATGAAATTGTTTTAACAGCCTTACAACACGTATATCCATTATTGAATCTATATGATTTTTTTTTACTGCCTTAGAATACATATACGCATGATTGAATGACTATAAATTTTTTTTTGACAACATTAGAACACATATATGCATGATTAAATCACTAGAAAAACATTTTGACTGCCTTAGAACACATATATGCATGATTGCATCACTATGAATTTTTTTTGACAGCCTTAGAACACATATATGCATGATTGAATCTGTATAAATTTTTTGTCTGCATTAGAACACATTTATGCATGATTGAATAAAAAAAAAATTGTTTTGACAACCTTAGAACACATATCTGCATGACTGAATCACTATGAATTTTTTTTGTCAACCTTAGAACACATATATGCAAGATTAAATCACTATGAAATTTTTTTGTCAGCCTTAGAACATATATATGCATGATTAAATCTCTATAAAAAAATTTTGACAGCCGTAGAACACATATATGCATGTTTGAATCACTATGATTTTTTTTACTACCTTAGGACAAATAGTAGCATGATTGAATCGCTATGAAATTTTTTTGACAGCCTTTGAACAAATATATGCATGATTTAATCCCTCTGATTTTTTTTTTTGACAGCCTTAGAACAGATATATGAAAGATTGCATCACTATGAATTTTTTTTTACAGCCTTAGAACACATATATCCATGATTAAATCACTATAATTTTTTTTTTACAACCTTAGATCACATATATATGATTGAATCACTATGAAATTTTTTTAAGAACCTTAGAAAATACATATACAAGATTTAATCGCTTTGAAATTCTTTTGACTGCCTTAGAAGACATCTATTCATGATTGAATCACTACAAAAAAAATTTGACAGCATTAGAACACATAAATGCATGATCGAATCACTTGATTTTTTTTTTACAGCCTTAGAACACATATATGCTTCATTGAATCACTATGAAATTTTTTTGACAACCGTAGAATAGATATATGCATTATTGAATCAATATGAATTTTTTGTAACAACCTTAGGACACATATATGCATGATGGAATCACTAAGAAAATTTTTTGACAGGCTTAGAACATATATTTGCACGATTGAATCACTATGATTTTTTTTGACAGACTTAGAACATATATATGCATGATTGAATAACTATGATTTTTTTTTTATTGCCTTAGAACACATATATCAATGATTGGATCACTATGAAATTTTTTTGATAGCCATATAAGACATATATGCATGATTGAATCACTATGGAAATTTGTTGACAGGGTTAGAAAAGATATATGCATGATTGAATGACTATGAAATTTTTTAGCAGCCTTAGAACACATATCTACATGATTGAATCACTGTGACTTTTTTTTACAGCAAGAGATAACATGTATGCATGATTAAATCACTATAATTTTTTTTTGTAAACCTTAGAACACATATCTTCATAATTGAATTGCTGTGAATTTTTTTTGTCAGTCTTAGAACATATATATGCATGATTGAATCACTATGAAATTTTGTTGATTTGCACGATTGAATCACTACGATTTTTTTTGACAGACTTAGAACATATATATGCATGATTGAATAACTATGATTTTTTTTATTGCCTTAGAACAGATATATCAATGATTGCATCACTATGAAATTTTGTTGACAGCCCTAGAACACATATATGCACGATTGAATCACTATAAATTTTTTTGACAGCCTGAGAAAATATATATTCAAGATTGAATGACTATGAAATTTTTTTGACAGTCGTAGAACACATCTATGCATGATTGATCACTACAAATTTTTTTTACAGCATCAAAACACATATATACATGATTGAATCACTATGATTTTTTTTTTACAGACTTCGAACACATATATGCATGATTAAATCACAAAGAATTTTTTTTGAAAGCCTTAGAACACATATATGCCTTATTGAATCACTATATAACTTTTTTGACAGCCTTATAACACATATATGCATGATTGAATCAATATAATTTTTTTTGACAATCGTAGAACATATATATGCATTACTGAATCACTATGAACTTCTTTTGACAACCTTAGGACACATATGTGCAAGATTGAGTCACTATGAAATTTTTTGGACACCCTTAGAACACATATATACATGATTGAATCACTATGAAGTTTTTTTGACAGCCTTAGAATGCATACATGCATGATTGAATCACTATGAAGTTTTTTTGACAGCTTTACAACGTATACATGCATGATTGAATCACTATGAAATTTTTTTGATAGCCTTAGAACACATATGCATGATTGAATCACTATAAAAAAATTTGACAACCTTAGAAAACATGAATGTATGATTGAATCACTATAAAAAAATTTTGACAGCCAAAGAACATATATGCGTGATTGATTCACTATAAAAAAATTTTGACAGCCATAGAAAATATATATGCATGATTGAGTCGCTTTAAAAGTTTTTGGACAGGCTTAGAACACATATATACAATATTGAATCACAATGAATTTTTTTGACAGCCTTTGAACACATATATGCATGATTGGATCACTATGAATTTTTTTTGACATCCTTAGAACACATATATGCATGATCGAATCATTGTGATTTTTTTTGACAGCCTTAGAACACATATATGCATGATTAAATCTCTATACATCTTTTTTGACAGCATTAGAACAGCTATATGGACGATTGAATCACAATTAAATTTTTTTTACAACCCTAGAACACTAATATGCATGATTGAATCACTACGACTTTTTTTTTATAGCTATTAACACATATATGCGTGACTGAATCACTATAAATTTTTTTGACAGCCTTAGAACACATGTATGCATGATTGAATTATTATGATATTTTTTTTATAGTCTTAGAACACATATATGCATGATTGAATCACTATAAAATTTTTTGACAGCCTTAGGACACATATGTGCATGATTAAATCACTATGAAATTTTCTTGAGAGCCTTAGAACAGATATATGCATGATTGAATCACTATGACATTTTTTTGATAGCCTTAAAATGCATATATGCATGATTGAATCACTATGAATTTTTTTTGACAGCTTTACAACACATATATGCATATTTGAATCACTATGAATTTTTTTTTAGAGCAATACAACATATATATGCATGATTGAATCACTATACAAAAATTTTAACAACCTTATACCACGTGTCTGAAGGATTAAATCTATATAAAAAAAATTTGACAACTTCAAAACACAAATATGCATGATTGAATGACTATGAATTTTTTTAACAGCCTCATAACACATATATGCATGATTGAATCACTATGAAATTTTTTTGACAGCCTTAGAACACATACATACACAATTGAATCACTATGAAATTTTTGTGATAGCCTTAGAACACATATGTGGATGATTGAATCACGACAATTGTTTTTTTATAAAATTAGAAGAGATGTATGTATGATTGAATCACAATAAAAAAATGGTGACAACCTTAGAACACATAAATGCATGATTGAACTAGAACACATATATGCACTATTGAATCACTATGAATTTTTTTTGCAGCCTTCGAACACATTTATGCAAGATTGAATCTCTATGAAGTTTTTTTTATAGCATTAGAACACATATATGCATGATATAATCACTATGAAATTTTTTTGAAAGCCTTAGAGCACATATGTGCAGTATTGACTCACTATGATTTTTTTTTTATATCCATAGAACACATATATGAATGATTGAATCACTATAAAAAAAATTTCACAGCCTTAGAACACATATAAGTGTGGTTGAATCACTATTAAATTTTTTTGACAGCCTTTGAATATATATATTTATATATGCATGATTGAATCTCTATAAAACAATTTTGCCAGTACTGGAATACATATATGCATGATTGAATCACTATGAAGTTTTTTTGACAACCTTAGAACACATATATGCATGATTGAATCTCTAAATTTTTTTTCGACAGCATTAGAACACATATATGCATAATTTAATCACTATAAATTTTTTTGACAGCATTAGACCATATATATGCATGATAGAATCACTATGATTTTATTTTTACAACCTTTGGACACATATATGCTTGATTGAATCACAATGAAAATTTTTAGAGAGCCTTAGAACACATATAGGCGTGAGTGAATCCCTATGATTTTTTTTTGGACAGCCTTAGAACACATATGCATAATTGAATCTCTATAAAAATATTTTGACAGCCTTAGAACACAAATATGCATGATTGAATCACTATAAAAAACATTTTACAGCCTTAGAACACATATATGCATGATTGAATCACTATGAAATTTTTTGACAGCCTTAGAACACATTTAGAACACATATAAGCATGGTTGAATCACTATTAAATTTTTTTGACAGCCTTTGAATATATATATTTATATATGCATGATTGAATCTCTATAAAAAAAAATTGACAGTACTGGAACACATATATGCATGATTGAATCACTATGAATTTTTTTTGACAACCTTGGAACACATATATGCATGATTGAATCTCTATAATTTGTTTTTCGACAGCATTAGAACACATATATGTATAATTTAATCACTATATTTTTTTTACAGCATTAGACCACATATATGCATGATTGAATCACTATGAGTTTTTTTTTACAACCTTTGGACACATATATGCTTGATTGAATCACAATGAAAATTTTTAGAGAGCCTTGGAACACATATATGCCTGAGTGAATCCCTATGACTTTTTTTTTACTACCTTAGAACACTTATATACATAATTGAATCTGTATAAAAAAATTTTGACAGCCTTAGAACACAAATATGCATGATTGAGTCACTATGATTTTTTGGTATAGCCTTAGCACACATATATGCATGATTGAATCACTATGAAATTTTTTGACAGCCTTAGAACACATATATGCATGATTGAATCAATATGAATTTTTTTGACAACCTTAGAACACATTTATGCATGATTGAATAAGTATGAAAATTTTTTGTCAGCCTTCGAACACATATATGCATGATTGAGTCACTATGATTTTTTTTTTACAGCCACAAACCATATATATGCATGATTGAATCACTATGACATTTTTTTGACAGCCTTAGAACACATATATGCATGATTGAATCACTGTGAATTTTTTTTTTACAGCTTTAGAACACATATATGCATGATTGAATCACTTTGAAATTTTTTTGAGAGCATTAGAACACATATATGCATGATTAAATCACTAACATTTTTTTGACAACCTTAGAACACATATGCAAGATTGAATGCCTATGGAATTTTTTTAGCTACCTTAGAACACATATATGCATGATTGAATCACTACAAAAATTTTTCGACAGCCTTAAAACACAAATATGCATGAATAATAACTATGAAATTTTTTTTACAACATTAGAACACATATATGCATGATTGAATCACTATAAAAAAATTTTGGGAGCCATGGATCATATATATGCATGATTGAATCACTATTGGATTATTTTGACACACTTAGAACAAATACATGCAAGATTTTATCACTATTAAAATTTTTTGATAGCCTTAGAACACATATATGCATGATTGAATCACTATGAAATTTTTGTGATAGAATTATAACACATATATGCATGATTAAATCACTATAAATTTTTTTTCACAGCATTAGAACACATATATGCATGATTGAATCACTATGAATATTTTTTGAGATCCTCAGAGCACATATGCATGATTGAATCACGACAAATTTGTTTTGACAGCATTAGAACACATATTTGCAATATTGAATCACTATAAAAAAATTTTGAGAGCCCTATAACACATATATGTATGATTGAATTTGAATTTTTTTTGACAGCCTTGGAACACAAGAATGCATGATTGAATACTATGAATTTTTTTGGCAAACTTAGAACACATATATCCAAGATTGAATCTCTATGAATTTTTTTTACAACATTAGAACACAAATAAGCATGATTAAATCACTAAGAATTTTTTTGATGGCCTTAGAACACATATATGCATGATTGAATCACTATGAGTTTTTTTTGATAGCCTTAGAACATATATATGCATGATTGAATCACTATGAATTTTTTTTGACAACTGTGGAACACATATATTCTTTATTGAATCATTATGAATTTTTCTTTGACTAACTCAGGACACAAATATGCTTGATTGAATCTCTATGATTTTTTTTTGAAAGCCTTAGAACACATATATGCATGATTGAATCACTATAAAAAATTTTTGATATACTCGGAACACATATCAACAAGATTGAATCACTATGAAATTGATTTGACAGTCTTAGAATACATATATATTTATGATTGAATTACTATGAATTTTTTTTCACAACCTTAGAACACATATTTGCATGATTAAATCACTATGAATTTTTTTTTACACCCTTCGAACATATATATGCATGATTTAATCACTATAATTTTTTTTGACAGCATAGGACACATATATGCATGATTTAATCACTATCAATTTTTTTTTATACCCTTAGAACACATATATGCATGATTGAATCGCTATGAATTTTTTTTATACCCTTAGAACACATATATGCATGATTGAATCACTCTGAAATTTTTTTGATAGCCTTCGAACACATATATGCATTATTGAATCACTATAAAAAATTTTTGAAAACCTTATGAAACATATATGTGTGATCAAATCACAATGAATTTTTTTTGACAGCCTTAGAACACATATATGCATGATTAAATCATTATAATTTTTTTTTGACATCCTTAGAACACATATATGCACGATTGAATCACTATGAGTTTTTGTTGACTGCCTTAAAAAACATATATGCATGATTGAATCACTACAAAAAAAAATTGAGAGCATTAGAAAACATATATGCATGATTGAACCACTATGAATTTTTTTCACAGCCTTAGAATGCATATAAGCATGATTGAATCTCTATGAAATTTTTTTGACAGCCTTAGAACACATATATGCATGATTGAATCACTATGAAATTTTTTGACAGCCTTAGAACACATATAAGCGTGGTTGAATCACTATTAAATTTTTTTTACAGCCTTTGAATATATATATATTTATATATGCATGCTTGAATCTCTATAAAAAATTTTGACAGTACTGGAACACATATATGCATGATTGAATCACTATGAAATTTTTTTGACAACCTTAGAACACATATATGCATGATTGAATCTCTATAATTTTTTTTGGACAACATTAGAACACATATATACATAATTTAATCACTATAAGTATTTTTTGACAGCATTAAACCACATATATGCATGATTGAATCCCTATGAATTTTTTTTGACAACCTTTTTACACATATATGCTTGATTGAATCACAATGAAAATTTTTAGAGAGCCTGAGAACACATATATGCATGAGTGAATGCCTATCAATTTTTTTTTGAAAGCCTTAGAACACTTATATACATAATTGAATCTCTATAAAAAAAATTTGACAGCCTTAGAACACAAATATGCATGATTGAATCACTATGAATTTTTTTTTCTAGCCTTAGAACACATATATCCATGATGGAATCACTATGAAATTTTTTGACCGCTTTAGAACACATATATGCATGATTGAATCAGTATGCATTTTTTTTGACAACCTTAGAACAAATTTATGCATGATTGAATAAGTATGAAATTTTTTTGTCAGCCTTAGAACACATATATGCATGATTAAATCACTATGAATTTTTTTTGACAGCCATAGAACACATATATGCATGATTGAATCACTATGACATTTTTTGATAGCCTTAGAACACATATATGCATGATTGAATCACTATGAATTTTTTTTGACAGCTTTAGAACACATATATGCATGATTGAATCACTTTGAATTTTTTTATAGAGCATTAGAACACATATATGCATGATTGAATCACAATAAATTTTTTTTGACAAGCTTATAACACATGTCTCCACGATTGAATCACAATAAAAAATTTTTGACAACCTTATAACACATGTCTGCACGTTTAAATCACTATAACAATTTTTTGACGACCTTAAAACACATATATGCATGATTGAATGACTATGAATTTTTTTTAACAGCCTTAGAACACACATATGCATGATTAAATCTCTATGAAATTCTTTTGACAGCCTTAGAACACAAATATGCATGATTAAATAACTATGAAATTTTTTTGACAACATTAGAACACATATATGCATGTTTGAATCACTATAAAAAAAATTTGACAACCTTAAAACACATATCTGCAAGACTGAATCACTATGAAACTTTTTTGGGAGCCATGGAACACATATATGCATGATTGAATCACTATTGGATTATTTTGACAATCTTAGAACAAATTCATGCAAGATTAAATCACAATTAAAATTTTTTGATAGCCTTAGAATACATATATGCATGATTGAATCACTATGAAATTTTTGTAAAAGAATTATAACACATATATGCATGATTAAATCACTATAATTTTTTTTCATAGCATTAGAACATATATATGCGTGATTGAATCACTATAAATTTTTTTTGACATCCTCAATGCACATATGCTTGATTGAATTGCGGCAATTTTTTTTTTACAGCATTAGAACACGTATATGCATTATTGAATCACTATAATTTTTTTTTTTGAAAACCTTAGAACATATATATTTATGATTGAATTTGAATTTTTTTTTACAGCCTTGGAACACATGAATTCATGATTGAATCACTATGATTTTTTTTTTACTGCATTAGAATACATATATCCAAGATTGAATCTCTATGAATCTTTTTTACAACATTTGAACAAAATTAAGCATGATTAAATCACTAAGAATTTTTTTGATGGCCTTAGAACACATATATGCATGATTGAATCACTATGATTTTTTTTTATAGCCTTAGAACATATATATGCATGATTGAATCACTATGAAATTTTTTTGACAACTGTAGAACACATATGTTCTTTATTGAATCACTATGAATTTATTTTTGACAAACTCAGAACACAAATATACTTGATTAAATCACTTTGAAAATTTTTTGATAGCCTTAGAACACATATATGCATGATTGAATCACTATAAATTTTTTTAACAGCCATAGAACACATATATGCAAGATTGAATCACTACGAAATTTTTTTGACAGACTTAAAACACAAATACGCATGATTAAATAACTATGATTTTTTTGTACAGCATTAGAACACATATATGCATGATTGAATCACAATAAAATTTTTTGACAACCTTAAAACACATATTTGCATGACTGAATCACTATGATTTTTTTTTGCGAGCCATAAAACACATATATGCATGATTGAATCACTATTGAATTATTTTGACAACCTTAGAACAAAATATGCATGATTGAATCACTATGACTTTTTTTTGACACCCTTCGAACATATATATGCATGATTTAATCACAATAATTTTTTTTTGACAGCATAGTACACATATATGCATGATTTAATCACTATCAATTTTTTTTGATACCCTTAGAACACATATATGCATGATTGAATCACTATGAATTTTTTTTATACCCTTAGAACACATATATGCATGATTGAATCACTCTGAAATTTTTTTGATAGCCTTCGAACAGATACATGCATTATTGAATCACTATGAAATTTGTTTGACAACCTTAGGAAACATATATGCGTTATCAAATCGCTATGAATTTTTTTTTACAGCCTTAGAACATATATATGCATGATTAAATCATTATAATTTTTTTGACAGGCTTAGAACACATATCGGTATGACTGAATCACTATGAATTTTTTTGGCAGCCTTAGAACACATATATTCATGATTGAATCACTACAAATTTTTTTGACATCCTTAGAACACATATATGCATGATTGAATCACTATGAGTTTTTGTTGACTGCCTTAAAAAACATATATGCATGATTGAATCACTACAAAAAAAATTTGAGAGCTTTAGAAAACATATATGCATGATTGAACCACTATGAATTTTTTTTCACAGCCTTAGAATGCATATAAGCATAATTGAATCTCTATGAAATTTTTTTGACAGCCTTAGAACACATATATGCATGATTGAATCACTATGAAATTTTTTGACAGCCTTAGAACACATATAAGCGTGGTTGAATCACTATTAAATTTTTTTGACAGCCTTTGAATATATATATATATATATATATATATATATATATATATATTTATATATGCATGCTTGAATCTCTATAAAAAATTTTGACAGTACTGGAACACATATATGAATGATTGAATCACTATGAAATTTTTTTGACAACCTTAGAACACATATATGCATGATTGAATCTCTATAATTTTTTTTGGACAACAATTGAACACATATATACATAGTTTAATCACTATAAGTATTTTTTGACAGCATTAAACCACATATATGCATGATTGAATCCCTATGAATTTTTTTTGACAACCTTTTTACACATATATGCTTGATTGAATCACAATGAAAATTTTTAGAGAGCCTTAGAACACATATATGCATGAGTGAATGACTATCAATTTTTTTTTGAAAGCCTTAGAACACTTATATACATAATTGAATCTCTATAAAAAAAAATTGACAGCCTTAGAACACAAATATGCATGATTGAATCACTATGAAATTTTTTTTATAGCCTTAGAACACATATATGCATGATGGAATCACTATGAAACTTTTTGACAGCTTTAGAACACATACATGCATGATTGAGTCAGTATGAAATTTTTTTGACAACCTTAGAACAAATTTATGCATGATTGAATAAGTATGAAATTTTTTTGTCAGCCTTAGAACACATATATGCATGATTAAATCACTATGAATTTTTTTTGACAGCCATAGAACACATATATGCATGATTGAATCACTATGACATTTTTTGATAGCCTTAGAACACATATATGCATGATTGAATCACTATGAATTTTTTTTGACAGCTTTAGAACACATATATGCATGATTGAATCACTTTCAATTTTTTTAGATTGCATTTGAACACATATATGCATGATTGAATCACAATAAATTTTTTTTGACAACCTTATAACACATGTTTGCACGATTGAATCACAATAAAAAATTTTTGACAACCTTATAACACATGTCTGCACGATTAAATCACTATAACATTTATTTGACGACCTTAGAACACATATATGCATGATTGAATGACTATGAATTTTTTTTAACAGCCTTAGAACACATATATGCATGATTGAATCACTATGAAATTTTTTTGACAGCCTTAGAACACAAATATGCATGATTAAATAACTATGAAATTTTTTTGACAACTTTAGAACACATATATGCATGTTTGAATCACTATAAAAAATTTTTGACAACCTTAAAACACATATCTACAAGACTGAATCACTGTGAAACTTTTTTGGGAGCCATGGAACACATATATGCATGATTGAATCACTATTGGATTATTTTGACAGTCTTAGAACAAATTCATGCAAGATTAAATCACAATTAAATTTTTTTTATAGCCTTAGAACACATATATGCAGGATTGAATCACTATGAAATTTTTGTAAAAGAATTATAACACATATATGCATGATTAAATCACTATAATTTTTTTTCACAGCATTAGAACACATATATGCGTGATTGAATCACTATAAAATTTTTTTGACATCCTCAATGCACATATGCTTGTTTGAATCGCGACAAATTTTTTTTTACAGCATTAGAACACATATATGCATTATTGAATCACTATACTTTTTTTTTAGAGCCTTAGAACATATATATTTACGATTGAATTTGAATTTTTTTTGACAACCTTGGAACACATGAATTCATGATTGAATCACTATGATTTTTTTTACTGCCTTAGAACACATATATTCAAGATTGAATCTCTATGAATCTTTTTTTACAACATTAGAACAAAATTAAGCATGATTAAATCACTAAGAATTTTTTTGATGGCCTTAGAACACATATATGCAAGATTGAATCACTATGATTTTTTTTTATAGCCTTAGAACATATATATGCATGATTGAATCACTATGAAATTTTTTTGACAACTGTAGAACACATATGTTCTTTATTGAATCACTATAAATTTTTTTTGACAAACTCAGAACACAAATATGCTTGATTAAATCACTTTGAAATTTTTTTGATAGCCTTAGAACACATATATGCATGATTGAATCACTATAAAATTTTTTAACAGCCATAGAACACATATATGCATGATTGATTCACTAAGAAATTTTTTTGACAACCTTAAAACACAAATATGCATGATTAAATTACTATGATTTTTTTTTACAGCATTAGAACATATATATGCATGATTGAATCACAATAAATTTTTTTGACAACCTTAAAACACATATCTGCATGACTGAATCACTATGAATTTTTTTTGCGAGCCATAGAACACATATATGCATGATTGAATCACTATTGAATTATTTTGACAGCCTTAGAACAAAATATGCATGATTGAATCACTATGAATTTTTTTTTGACAGCCTTAGAACACATATATGCATGATTGAATCACTATGAAATTTTTGTGACACCATTATAACACATAGATGCATGATTGAATCATTATAATCTTTTTTTTGACAGCATTAGAACACATATATGCATGATTGAATCACTATGATTTTTCTTTGAGATCCTTAGAGCATATAAGCATGATTCAATCCGGGCAAATTTTTTTTGACAGCACTAGAACACATATTTGCAATATTGAATCACTATAAATTTTTTTTGAGAGCCTTATAACACATATAAGTATTATTGAATTTGAAAATTTTTTGACAGCCTTGGAACACATGAATGCATGATTGAATCACTATGATTTTTTTTTGGCAAACTTAGAACAAGATTGAATCTCTATGAATTTTTGTTTACATCATTAGAACACAAATAAGCATGATTAAATCACTAAGAATTTTTTTGATGGCCTTAGAACACATATATGCATGATTGAATCACTATGAATTTTTTTTTATAGCCTTAGAACATATATATGCATGATTGCATCATTATGAATTTTTTTTGACAACTGTAGAACACATATATACTTTATTGAATCATTATGAATTTTTCTTTGACTAACTCAGGACACAAATATGCTTGATTGAATCTCTATGAAATTTTTTTGATAGCCTTAAAACACATATATGCATGATTGAATCACTATCAATTTTTTTTTATATACTTGGAACACATATCTACAAGATTGAATCACTATGAAATTGTTTTGACAGACTTAGAACACATATATGCATGATTGAATCACTATGATTTTTTTTTCACATTTTTAGAACACATATATGCATGATTGAATCACTATGAATTTTTTTTTACACCCTTCGAACACATATATGAATGATTTAATCAATATAATTTTTTTTATAGCATTAGAACATATATATGCATGATTTAATCACTATTAAATTTTATTGATACCCTTAGAACACATATATGCATGATTGAATCACTATGAATTCTTTTTATACACATAGAACACATATATGCATGATTGAATCAATCTAAAGTTTTTTCCATGGCCTTAGAACACATATATGCATCATTGAATCACAATAAATTTTTTTTGAAAGCCTTAAGACACATATGTGCATGATTGAATCATAATGAATTTTTTTGAAAGCCTAAGAACACATATATGCATGATTGAATGACTATTAATTTTTTTTTGTACACATATATACGTGATTTAATCTCCATGAATTTTTTTTGACAGCCTTAGAACACATTTATGCATGATTGAATCACTATGAATTTTTTTTTATACCCATAAAACACATATGCATGATTGAATCAATCTGAAATTTTTTTGATAGCCTTTGAACACATATATGCATTATTGAATCACTATGAAATTTTTTTGACAACCTTAGGACACATATATGCAAGATTGAATCACTATATAATTTTTTTGACCGCCCTAGAACACATATATGCAAGATTGAATCACGAAGAAATTTTTTTAACAACCTTAGAACACATATACGAATGATTGAATCACTTTGAAATTTTGTGACAACCTTAAAACCCATATATACATGATTGAATCACTATGATTTTTTTTGACAACCTTAGAACACATATATGCAAGATTGAATCACTATATAATTTTTTTGACAGCCTTGGAACACATATATGCATGATTGAATCAGTACAAAATTTTTTTGGTAGCCTTAGAACACTTATATGCATGATAGAATCACTATGAATTTTTTTGACTGCCTTAAAACACATATTTGCAAGATTGAATAATTATATAATTTTTTTTTACAGCATTAGAACACATATATGCGTGATTGAATTACTATGAAAGTTTTTTGATAGCCTTAGAACACATATATGCATGATTGAACAACTATGATTTTTTTTTATAGCGTTAGAATACATATATGCATGATTGCATCACTATATAAATTTTTTGACAGCCTTAGAACACATATATGCTTGATTGAATCACTATGAAATTTTCTTGACAGCCTTAGAACACACATATAAATGATTGAATCACTTTGAAATTTTTGTGACAACCTTAGAACACATATATGCATGATTGAATAAGTATGAAATTTCTTTGACAGCCTTAGAACACGTATATGCAAGATTGAATCACTATATAATTTGTTTTGACAGCCATAGAACACATATATGCATGATTGAATCACTATGAATTTTTTTTATAGCCTTAGACCACTTATATGCATGATTGAATCACTATAAAATTCTTGTGACAGCCTTAGAACACATATATGCATGACTAAATCACTATAAAATTTTGTTGACAGCATTAGAACACATATTTGCATGATTGAATCTCTATGAAATTTTTTGGACAGCTTTAGAATGCATATATGCATGATTGAATCACTATGAAACTTTTTTGACCGCATTAAAACACATATATGCAAGATTGAATCACTATAAAAAAATTTTGACAGCCTTAGAACACATATATTCCTTATTGAATTTCTATGAAATTTTTATGACAGTCTTAGAACACATATATGCATGACTGAATCACTATAATTTTTTTTTTACAGCATTAGAATACATATATGCATGATTGAATCACTATGAAATATTTTTGACAACCTTAGAACACATATATAAATGATTAAATCACTATGAATTTTTTTGGATAGCGTTACAACACATACGCACGATCGAATCACTATGAAATTTTTTTAACAGCCTTAGAACGCATATATGCATGATGGAATCACTATGAAAAATTTTTTATAGCCTAGAACACATATTTGCGTGATTGAATTACTATAAAAAAAAATTGACATTCTTAGAACATATATGTCCTTGATTAAATCTCTATCAAATTTTTTTGATAGCATTAGAACACATATATGCATGATTGAATACCTACGAAATTTTTTTGACAGCCTTAGAACACATATATGCATGATTGAATCACTATGAATTTTTTTTGACAGCATTAGAACACATATATCCGTGATCGAATCACAATGAATTTTTTTTGACAACTGTGGAACACATATATTCTTTATTGAATCATTATGAATTTTTCTTTGACTAACTCAGGACACAAATATGCTTGATTGAATCTCTATGATTTTTTTTTTGAAAGCCTTAGAACACATATATGCATGATTGAATCACTATAAAAAATTTTTGATATACTCGGAACACATATCAACAAGATTGAATCACTATGAAATTGATTTGACAGTCTTAGAATACATATATATTTATGATTGAATTACTATGAATTTTTTTTCACAACCTTAGAACACATATTTGCATGATTAAATCACTATGAATTTTTTTTTACACCCTTCGAACATATATATGCATGATTTAATCACTATAATTTTTTTTGACAGCATAGGACACATATATGCATGATTTAATCACTATCAATTTTTTTTATACCCTTAGAACACATATATGCATGATTGAATCGCTATGAATTTTTTTTATACCCTTAGAACACATATATGCATGATTGAATCACTCTGAAATTTTTTTGATAGCCTTCGAACACATATATGCATTATTGAATCACTATAAAAAAATTTTGAAAACCTTATGAAACATATATGTGTGATCAAATCACAATGAATTTTTTTTGACAGCCTTAGAACACATATATGCATGATTAAATCATTATAATTTTTTTTTGACATCCTTAGAACACATATATGCACGATTGAATCACTATGAGTTTTTGTTGACTGCCTTAAAAAACATATATGCATGATTGAATCACTACAAAAAAAAATTGAGAGCATTAGAAAACATATATGCATGATTGAACCACTATGAATTTTTTTCACAGCCTTAGAATGCATATAAGCATGATTGAATCTCTATGAAATTTTTTTGACAGCCTTAGAACACATATATGCATGATTGAATCACTATGAAATTTTTTGACAGCCTTAGAACACATATAAGCGTGGTTGAATCACTATTAAATTTTTTTTACAGCCTTTGAATATATATATATTTATATATGCATGCTTGAATCTCTATAAAAAATTTTGACAGTACTGGAACACATATATGCATGATTGAATCACTATGAAATTTTTTTGACAACCTTAGAACACATATATGCATGATTGAATCTCTATAATTTTTTTTGGACAACATTAGAACACATATATACATCATTTAATCACTATAAGTATTTTTTGACAGCATTAAACCACATATATGCATGATTGAATCCCTATGAATTTTTTTTGACAACCTTTTTACACATATATGCTTGATTGAATCACAATGAAAATTTTTAGAGAGCCTGAGAACACATATATGCATGAGTGAATGCCTATCAATTTTTTTTTGAAAGCCTTAGAACACTTATATACATAATTGAATCTCTATAAAAAAAATTTGACAGCCTTAGAACACAAATATGCATGATTGAATCACTATGAATTTTTTTTTATAGCCTTAGAACACATATATCCATGATGGAATCACTATGAAATTTTTTGACAGCTTTAGAACACATATATGCATGATTGAATCAGTATGCATTTTTTTTGACAACCTTAGAACAAATTTATGCATGATTGAATAAGTATGAAATTTTTTTGTCAGCCTTAGAACACATATATGCATGATTAAATCACTATGAATTTTTTTTGACAGCCATAGAACACATATATGCATGATTGAATCACTATGACATTTTTTGATAGCCTTAGAACACATATATGCATGATTGAATCACTATGAATTTTTTTTGACAGCTTTAGAACACATATATGCATGATTGAATCACTTTGAATTTTTTTATAGAGCATTAGAACACATATATGCATGATTGAATCACAATAAATTTTTTTTGACAACCTTATAACACATGTCTCCACGATTGAATCACAATAAAAAATTTTTGACAACCTTATAACACATGTCTGCACGTTTAAATCACTATAACAATTTTTTGACGACCTTAGAACACATATATGCATGATTGAATGACTATGAATTTTTTTTAACAGCCTTAGAACACACATATGCATGATTAAATCTCTATGAAATTCTTTTGACTGCCTTAGAACACAAATATGCATGATTAAATAACTATGAAATTTTTTTGACAACATTAGAACACATATATGCATGTTTGAATCACTATAAAAAAAATTTGACAACCTTAAAACACATATCTGCAAGACTGAATCACTATGAAACTTTTTTGGGAGCCATGGAACACATATATGCATGATTGAATCACTATTGGATTATTTTGACAATCTTAGAACAAATTCATGCAAGATTAAATCACAATTAAAATTTTTTGATAGCCTTAGAATACATATATGCATGATTGAATCACTATGAAATTTTTGTAAAAGAATTATAACACATATATGCATGATTAAATCACTATAATTTTTTTTCATAGCATTAGAACACATATATGCGTGATTGAATCACTATAAATTTTTTTTGACATCCTCAATGCACATATGCTTGATTGAATTGCGGCAATTTTTTTTTTACAGCATTAGAACACGTATATGCATTATTGAATCACTATAATTTTTTTTTTTGAAAACCTTAGAACATATATATTTATGATTGAATTTGAATTTTTTTTTACAGCCTTGGAACACATGAATTCATGATTGAATCACTATGATTTTTTTTTTACTGCATTAGAATACATATATCCAAGATTGAATCTCTATGAATCTTTTTTACAACATTTGAACAAAATTAAGCATGATTAAATCACTAAGAATTTTTTTGATGGCCTTAGAACACATATATGCATGATTGAATCACTATGATTTTTTTTTATAGCCTTAGAACATATATATGCATGATTGAATCACTATGAAATTTTTTTGACAACTGTAGAACACATATGTTCTTTATTGAATCACTATGAATTTATTTTTGACAAACTCAGAACACAAATATACTTGATTAAATCACTTTGAAAATTTTTTGATAGCCTTAGAACACATATATGCATGATTGAATCACTATAAATTTTTTTAACAGCCATAGAACACATATATGCAAGATTGAATCACTACGAAATTTTTTTGACAGACTTAAAACACAAATACGCATGATTAAATAACTATGATTTTTTTGTACAGCATTAGAACACATATATGCATGATTGAATCACAATAAAATTTTTTGACAACCTTAAAACACATATTTGCATGACTGAATCACTATGATTTTTTTTTGCGAGCCATAGAACACATATATGCATGATTGAATCACTATTGAATTATTTTGACAACCTTAGAACAAAATATGCATGATTGAATCACTATGACTTTTTTTTGACACCCTTCGAACATATATATGCATGATTTAATCACAATAATTTTTTTTTGACAGCATAGTACACATATATGCATGATTTAATCACTATCAATTTTTTTTGATACCCTTAGAACACATATATGCATGATTGAATCACTATGAATTTTTTTTATACCCTTAGAACACATATATGCATGATTGAATCACTCTGAAATTTTTTTGATAGCCTTCGAACAGATACATGCATTATTGAATCACTATGAAATTTGTTTGACAACCTCAGGAAACATATATGCGTTATCAAATCGCTATGAATTTTTTTTTACAGCCTTAGAACATATATATGCATGATTAAATCATTATAATTTTTTTGACAGGCTTAGAACACATATCGGTATGACTGAATCACTATGAATTTTTTTGGCAGCCTTAGAACACATATATTCATGATTGAATCACTACAAATTTTTTTGACATCCTTAGAACACATATATGCATGATTGAATCACTATGAGTTTTTGTTGACTGCCTTAAAAAACATATATGCATGATTGAATCACTACAAAAAAAATTTGAGAGCTTTAGAAAACATATATGCATGATTGAACCACTATGAATTTTTTTTCACAGCCTTAGAATGCATATAAGCATAATTGAATCTCTATGAAATTTTTTTGACAGCCTTAGAACACATATATGCATGATTGAATCACTATGAAATTTTTTGACAGCCTTAGAACACATATAAGCGTGGTTGAATCACTATTAAATTTTTTTGACAGCCTTTGAATATATATATATATATATATATATATATATATTTATATATGCATGCTTGAATCTCTATAAAAAAATTTGACAGTACTGGAACACATATATGAATGATTGAATCACTATGAAATTTTTTTGACAACCTTAGAACACATATATGCATGATTGAATCTCTATAATTTTTTTTGGACAACAATTGAACACATATATACATAGTTTAATCACTATAAGTATTTTTTGACAGCATTAAACCACATATATGCATGATTGAATCCCTATGAATTTTTTTTGACAACCTTTTTACACATATATGCTTGATTGAATCACAATGAAAATTTTTAGAGAGCCTTGGAACACATATATGCATGAGTGAATGACTATCAAATTTTTTTTGAAAGCCTTAGAACACTTATATACATAATTGAATCTCTATAAAAAAAAATTGACAGCCTTAGAACACAAATATGCATGATTGAATCACTATGAAATTTTTTTTATAGCCTTAGAACACATATATGCATGATGGAATCACTATGAAACTTTTTGACAGCTTTAGAACACATACATGCATGATTGAGTCAGTATGAAATTTTTTTGACAACCTTAGAACAAATTTATGCATGATTGAATAAGTATGAAATTTTTTTGTCAGCCTTAGAACACATATATGCATGATTAAATTACTATGAATTTTTTTTGACAGCCATAGAACACATATATGCATGATTGAATCACTATGACATTTTTTGATAGCCTTAGAACACATATATGCATGATTGAATCACTATGAATTTTTTTTGACAGCTTTAGAACACATATATGCATGATTGAATCACTTTCAATTTTTTTAGATTGCATTTGAACACATATATGCATGATTGAATCACAATAAATTTTTTTTTGACAACCTTATAACACATGTTTGCACGATTGAATCACAATAAAAAATTTTTGACAACCTTATAACACATGTCTGCACGATTAAATCACTATAACATTTATTTGACGACCTTAGAACACATATATGCATGATTGAATGACTATGAATTTTTTTTAACAGCCTTAGAACACATATATGCATGATTGAATCACTATGAAATTTTTTTGACAGCCTTAGAACACAAATATGCATGATTAAATAACTATGAAATTTTTTTGACAACTTTAGAACACATATATGCATGTTTGAATCACTATAAAAAAATTTTGACAACCTTAAAACACATATCTACAAGACTGAATCACTGTGAAACTTTTTTGGGAGCCATGGAACACATATATGCATGATTGAATCACTATTGGATTATTTTGACAGTCTTAGAACAAATTCATGCAAGATTAAATCACAATTAAATTTTTTTTATAGCCTTAGAACACATATATGCAGGATTGAATCACTATGAAATTTTTGTAAAAGAATTATAACACATATATGCATGATTAAATCACTATAATTTTTTTTCACAGCATTAGAACACATATATGCGTGATTGAATCACTATAAAATTTTTTTGACATCCTCAATGCACATATGCTTGTTTGAATCGCGACAAATTTTTTTTTATAGCATTAGAACACATATATGCATTATTGAATCACTATACTTTTTTTTTAGAGCCTTAGAACATATATATTTACGATTGAATTTGAATTTTTTTTGACAACCTTGGAACACATGAATTCATGATTGAATCACTATGATTTTTTTTTACTGCCTTAGAACACATATATTCAAGATTGAATCTCTATGAATCTTTTTTTACAACATTAGAACAAAATTAAGCATGATTAAATCACTAAGAATTTTTTTGATGGCCTTAGAACACATATATGCAAGATTGAATCACTATGATTTTTTTTTTATAGCCTTAGAACATATATATGCATGATTGAATCACTATGAAATTTTTTTGACAACTGTAGAACATATATGTTCTTTATTGAATCACTATAAATTTTTTTTGACAAACTCAGAACACAAATATGCTTGATTAAATCACTTTGAAATTTTTTTGATAGCCTTAGAACACATATATGCATGATTGAATCACTATAAAATTTTTTAACAGCCATAGAACACATATATGCATGATTGATTCACTACGAAATTTTTTTGACAACCTTAAAACACAAATATGCATGATTAAATTACTATGATTTTTTTTACAGCATTAGAACATATATATGCATGATTGAATCACAATAAATTTTTTTGACAACCTTAAAACACATATCTGCATGACTGAATCACTATGAATTTTTTTTGCGAGCCATAGAACACATATATGCATGATTGAATCACTATTGAATTATTTTGACAGCCTTTGAACAAAATATGCATGATTGAATCACTATGAATTTTTTTTTGACAGCCTTAGAACACATATATGCATGATTGAATCACTATGAAATTTTTGTGACACCATTATAACACATAGATGCATGATTGAATCATTATAATCTTTTTTTTGACAGCATTAGAACACATATATGCGTGATTGAATCACTATGATTTTTCTTTGAGATCCTTAGAGCATATAAGCATGATTCAATCCGGGCAAATTTTTTTTGACAGCACTAGAACACATATTTGCAATATTGAATCACTATAAATTTTTTTTGAGAGCCTTATAACACATATAAGTATTATTGAATTTGAAAATTTTTTGACAGCCTTGGAACACATGAATGCATGATTGAATCACTATGATTTTTTTTTGGCAAACTTAGAACAAGATTGAATCTCTATGAATTTTTGTTTACATCATTAGAACACAAATAAGCATGATTAAATCACTAAGAATTTTTTTGATGGCCTTAGAACACATATATGCATGATTGAATCACTATGAATTTTTTTTTATAGCCTTAGAACATATATATGCAAGATTGCATCATTATGAATTTTTTTTGACAACTGTAGAACACATATATACTTTATTGAATCATTATGAATTTTTCTTTGACTAACTCAGGACGCAAATATGCTTGATTGAATCTCTATGAAATTTTTTTGATAGCCTTAAAACACATATATGCATGATTGAATCACTATCAATTTTTTTTTATATACTTGGAACACATATCTACAAGATTGAATCACTATGAAATTGTTTTGACAGACTTAGAACACATATATGCATGATTGAATCACTATGATTTTTTTTTCACATTTTTAGAACACATATATGCATGATTGAATCACTATGAATTTTTTTTTACACCCTTCGAACACATATATGAATGATTTAATCAATATAATTTTTTTTATAGCATTAGAACATATATATGCATGATTTAATCACTATTAAATTTTATTGATACCCTTAGAACACATATATGCATGATTGAATCACTATGAATTCTTTTTATACACATAGAACACATATATGCATGATTGAATCAATCTAAAGTTTTTTCCATGGCCTTAGAACACATATATGCATCATTGAATCACAATAAATTTTTTTTGAAAGCCTTAAGACACATATGTGCATAATTGAATCATAATGAATTTTTTTGAAAGCCTAAGAACACATATATGCATGATTGAATGACTATTAATTTTTTTTTGTACACATATATACGTGATTTAATCTCCATGAATTTTTTTTGACAGCCTTAGAACACATTTATGCATGATTGAATCACTATGAATTTTTTTTTATACCCATAAAACACATATGCATGATTGAATCAATCTGAAATTTTTTTGATAGCCTTTGAACACATATATGCAAGTTTGAATCACTATGAAATTTTTTTGACAACCTTAGGACACATATATGCAAGATTGAATCACTATATAATTTTTTTGACCGCCCTAGAACACATATATGCAAGATTGAATCACGAAGAAATTTTTTTAACAACCTTAGAACACATATACGAATGATTGAATCACTTTGAAATTTTGTGACAACCTTAAAACCCATATATACATGATTGAATCACTATGATTTTTTTTGACAACCTTAGAACACATATATGCAAGATTGAATCACTATATAATTTTTTTGACAGCCTTGGAATACATATATGCATGATTGAATCAGTACGAAATTTTTTTGGTAGCCTTAGAACACTTATATGCATGATAGAATCACTATGAATTTTTTTGACTGCCTTAAAACACATATTTGCAAGATTGAATAATTATATAATTTTTTTTTACAGCATTAGAACACATATATGCGTGATTGAATTACTATGAAAGTTTTTTGATAGCCTTAGAACACATATATGCATGATTGAACAACTATGATTTTTTTTTATAGCGTTAGAATACATATATGCATGATTGCATCACTATATAAATTTTTTGACAGCCTTAGAACACATATATGCTTGATTGAATCACTATGAAATTTTCTTGACAGCCTTAGAACACACATATAAATGATTGAATCACTTTGAAATTTTTGTGACAACCTTAGAACACATATATGCATGATTGAATAAGTATGAAATTTCTTTGACAGCCTTAGAACACGTATATGCAAGATTGAATCACTATATAATTTGTTTTGACAGCCATAGAACACATATATGCATGATTGAATCACTATGAATTTTTTTTATAGCCTTAGACCACTTATATGCATGATTGAATCACTATAAAATTCTTGTGACAGCCTTAGAACACATATATGCATGACTAAATCACTATAAAATTTTGTTGACAGCATTAGAACACATATTTGCATGATTGAATCTCTATGAAATTTTTTGGACAGCTTTAGAATGCATATATGCATGATTGAATCACTATGAAACTTTTTTGACCGCATTAAAACACATATATGCAAGATTGAATCACTATAAAAAAATTTTGACAGCCTTAGAACACATATATTCCTTATTGAATTTCTATGAAATTTTTATGACAGTCTTAGAACACATATATGCATGACTGAATCACTATAATTTTTTTTTACAGCATTAGAATACATATATGCATGATTGAATCACTATGAAATATTTTTGACAACCTTAGAACACATATATAAATGATTAAATCACTATGAATTTTTTTGGATAGCGTTACAACACATACGCACGATCGAATCACTATGAAATTTTTTTAACAGCCTTAGAACGCATATATGCATGATGGAATCACTATGAAAATTTTTTTATAGCCTAGAACACATATTTGCGTGATTGAATTACTATAAAAAAAAATTGACATTCTTAGAACATATATGTCCTTGATTAAATCTCTATCAAATTTTTTTGATAGCATTAGAACACATATATGCATGATTGAATACCTACGAAATTTTTTTGACAGCCTTAGAACACATATATGCATGATTGAATCACTATGAATTTTTTTTGACAGCATTAGAACACATATATCCGTGATCGAATCACAATGAATTTTTTTTTTCTGCTTTAGAACACATATATGCATGATTGAATCACTAAGAAATTTTTTTGATTGACTTAGAACACATATATGCATGATTGAATCACTATGAAATATTTGTGACAGACTTAGAACACATATATACATGATTGAATCGCTACAATTTTTTTGTGATAGCATTAGAACACATATATGCATGATTGAATCATTATGACATTTTTTTGACAGCCTTAAAACACTTATATGCATGATTGAATCTCTATAAGAAATTTTTGACAACATTAGAACATATATATGCATAATTTAATCACTATAAATTTTTCTTGACAGCCTTAGAACACATATATGCATGATTGAATGTCTCTAAACTTTTTTGACAACATTAGAACACATATATGCATGATAGAATAACCATGAAATTTTTTTGATAGTTTTAGAACATATATATGCATGATTAAATATGTATGAAATTTTTTTGATAGCCTTAGAACACATATATGCATGATTGAATCACTATGATTTTTTTTTTACAACCTTAAGACTCATATGTGCTTGGTTGAATCACTATGAAATTGATTTGACGGCCATAGAACACAAATATGATTGATTGAATCCCGATAATTTTTTTTGACAACCGTAGAACACATATGCAATATTGAATCACTAGGAAATTTTTTTGACAACCTTAGGACACATATGCATCAGCGAATTACTATAAAAAAAAAATTGATATTGTTAGAATACATATATGCATCATTGAAACACTATGAAATTTTTTGAGAGCTTAGAACACATATATGCATGATTGAATTACTATGATTTTTTTTCGACATGCTTAAAACACAAATATCAATGATTGAATCTCTATCAATTTTTTTTGACAACATTAGAACACACATATTTATGATTGAATCACTGTGAAAGTTTTTTGACAGCGTGAGAATACATATATGGAAGATTGAATCACTCTATAGTTTTTCTGACTGCCTAAGAATACTTATATGCATGATTGAATCATAATGACATTTTTTTGACAACCTTAGAACACATATGAAAGATTGAATCACTATGAAATTTTTTTGAGAGCCTTAGAACACATATATGCATGATTGAATCACTATACAAATTTTTTGATAGCCTAGAACACATACATGCATGATTAAATCACTATAAAAATTTTCTGACCGCCTTAGAACACATTTATGCATGAATGAAGCTCAATCAAATTTTATTGACAACATTATTACATATATATGCACGATTGAATCACTATGAAATTTTTTTTATAGTCATAGAACACATATATTTGTGATTGAATCTCTATCAATTTTTTTTTACAGCATTAGAACACATAAATGCATGATTGAAACATTTTAAAAAATTTTGAATAGCCTTAGAACACATATATGCATGATTGAATCACTATGAAATTTCTTCCATGGCCTTACAACACATATAGGCATCATTGAATCACAAATTTTTTTTTTTGAAAGCCTTAAAACACATATGTGCATGATTGAATCATAATGAAATTTTTTGAAAGCCTAAGAACACATATATGCATGATTGAATGACTATTAATTTTTTTTTGTCTTAGAACACATATATGCGTGATTTAATCTCCATGAATTTTTTTTGACAGCCTTAGAACGCATTTATGCATGATTAAATCTCTATAAAAAAAATTTACAGCATTAGAACACAAATATGCGTGATTGAATCACTATGAATTTTTTTTGACAACCTAGAACACATATATGGATGAATGAATAACTATGAGTTCTTTTTTGACAGCCATAAAACACACATATGTATGATTGAGTCTCTATCAAATTTTTTTGACAGCATTAGAACACATATAAGCTTGATTGAATCACTATGAAACTTTTTTAATAGCCTTTGAACACATATATGCATGATTGAATCACTATGAAATATTTTTGACAGCCTTAGAACACATATATGCAAGATAGAATCACAATAAAAAAAAATTGACAACCTTAAAACACATAAGTTCATGATTGACTCACTATAGATTTTTTTTTTATAGCCTTAGAACACTTATATGCATGACTGAATCGCTATGAAATTTTTGTGACAACCTTAGAACAAATATATGCATATTTAAGTCACTATAAATTTTTTTTGATAGCCTTAGAACACAGATATGCATGATTGAATCACTATGAATTTTTTTTTACAGCCTTAGAACACATATATGCATGATTGAATCACTATGAAATTTTTTTTACAGCATTAAAACACATATATGCATAATTGAATCACTATGAAAATTTTTATACAGCCTCAGAACACATATATGCATGATTGAATCTCTATGCATTTTTGTTTGACAGCATAAGAACACATATATGCATTATTGAATCACTATGATTTTTTTTTTTACAGCCTTACAACACATATATGCATTATTGAATCCCTATGATTTTTTTTTTACTGCCATAGAACACTTATATGCATTATTGAATCACTATAAAAAAAAATTGACAGCCTTAGAACACATATATGCATGATTAAATCACTATAAATTTTTTTTGACAGCATTAGAACAAATATATGCATGACTGAATCACTATGAAATTTTTTTGACAGCCTTAGAACACATATATGCATGATTGAATCACTATGAAATTTTTTTGACAGCATTAGAACACATATATGCATGATTAAATCACTATGAATTTTTTTTGACAGCCTTAGAACACATATATGCAAGATTGAATCGCAAACAAAATTTTTTTTACTGCATTAGAATACCTATATGGAAAATTGAATCAGTATGAAATTTTTTTGACAGCCTTTGCATGACTGAATTACTATGATTTTCTTTTACTGCATTAGTACACATATATGCATAATTGAATCAATATGAATTTTTTTTTACAGCCTTTGCATGATAAAATCACTGTAAATTTTTTTTTACAGCATTAGAACACATATATCAAAGATTTAATCACTATGAAATTTTTTTGACAGCCTTAGAACAAATATATGCATGATGGAATCTCTATGATTTTTTTTTACATCATTAGAACACATATATGCATGATTGACAGCATAAGTACACATATATGCAAGATGGAATCCCTATGAATTTTTTTTGACAGGCTTTGAACACATATATGCATGATTGAATTTGAATTTTTTTTTACAGCCTTAGAACACATATATGCATGATTGAATCACTATAAAATTTTTTGGCAGCATTAGAACACATATATATATGCATGATTGAATCACTATAAATTTTTTTTCACAATCGTAGAACACATATATGCATTATTGAATCACTATGAATTTTTTGTGACAACTTTAGGAGACATATATGCATGATTGAATCACGATAAACTTTTTTTGACAGCCTAAAAACACATATATGCAAGATTGAATCACTAAAAAAATTTTTGACAGCCCTAGAACACATATATGCCTGATTGAATCACTATGAAATTTTTGTGAGAACCTTATTATAAATATATGCAAGACTGAATCACTGTAAATTTTTTTTAACAGCCTTAGAACACATATATGAATGATTGAATCCCATTAAAACTTGTGTGACAGCCTTAGAACATATATATACATGATTGAGTCACTATGTAATTTTTTTGACAGCCTTAGAACACATATATGCAAGATTGAATCACTTTATAATTTTGTTGACAGCCATAGAACACATATATGCATGATTGAATAACTATGAATTCTTTTTTATAGCCTTAGAACACTTATATGCATGATTGAATCACTATAAAGTTTTTGTGACAACCTTAGAACACATATATGCATGACTGAATCACTATAATTTTTTGTTGACAACATTAGAACACATATTTGCTTGATTGAAAGTCTATGAAATTTTCTAAACAGCCTTAGAACACATATATGCATGATTGAATCACTGTGAAATTTTTTTGACCGCCATAAAACACAGATCTGCTTGATTGAATCACGATAATTTTTTTTGACAACCGTACAACACAGATGTGCATTATTGAATCACTAGGAATTTTTTTTGACAACCTTAGGACACGTGCATGAGTGAATCAGTATGAATTTTTTTTGACAGCCTTAGAACACAAATATGAATGATTGAATCACTATTAAATTTTTTTGATAGTGTTAGAACACATATATGCATCATTGAATCACTATGAAAATTTTTTGAGAGCCTATTACACATATATGAATAATTGAATTACTATGATTTTTTTTTATAGGCTTAGAACACATATATAAACGATTGATACTCTATCAATTTTTTTTGACAACTTTAGAACAAATGTATTTATGATTGAATCACTTTGAAAGTTTTTTGACAGTGTTAGAACACATATATGCAAGATGGAATCACTCTATAATTTTTTTGACAGCCCTAGAATTGTTATATGCATGATTGAATCATAATGAAAGTTTTTTGACAGCCTTAGAAAACATATGAATGATTGAATCACTATGACATTTTTTTTGACAGCCTTAGAACACATATATGCATGATTGAATCACTATGAAATTTTTTCGGACAACCTAGAATACATATATGCATGATTGAATCATTATGAATTGTTTTTGACAGGCTTAGAACACATATATTGGTGATTGAATCTCTATTAATTTTTTTTTACTGCACTAAAACACATATGCATGATTGAATCACGGCAAAAAAATTTTGACGGCCTTAGCACACAAATACGCATGATTGAATAACTATACAATTTTTGTGACAGCCTTAGAATGCATATATGCATGATTAAATCACTATAAACATTTTTTTTACAGCCTTAGAACACATATATGCAAGATTGAATCACTATGATTTTTTTTTACAGCATTATAACACATATAAGATTTTTTTTTGACATCCTTAGAACACATTTATGCATGATTGAATCACTATGAAATGTTTTTGACAGCCTAAGAAGTCGTATATGCATGATTGAATTTGAAATTTATTTGACAGGCTTAAAGCACATATATGAATGATTGAATGACAATGAAATGTTTTTGACAGGCTTAGAACAGATATATGCAAGACTAAATCTCTTTGAAATTTTTTTGACAGTGTTAGAACACATATAATCAAGATTTAATTACTATGAAACCTTTTTTATAGCTTTAGAACACATATATGCAAGAATGATCACTATAAAATTTTTTTGATAGCCTTAGAACACATATATGAATGATTGAATCATTATAAAAAAAATTTGATAGCCTTAGAACACATATTTGCATGATTGAATCACTATGAAATTTTTTTAACATCCCAGAATACAGATATGCATGATTGAATCGTTATGAAATTTTTTTGACAGTCTTAGAACAGATATATGCTTTATTGAATCTCTATCATTTTTTTTTACTGCATTATAACACATAGTCAAGATTGAATCAGTATGAACTTTTTTTTTACAGGCTTAGAACACATATATTCATGATCGAATCACTATGAAATTTTTTTAAGAGCCTTAGAACAATTATATGCATGAATGAATCACTATATTATTTTTTTGACAGCCTCAGAACACATGTATGCATTGATTCACTATGAAAATTTTATAACAGTCTAAGAGCACATATATACATGATTAAATCACTATGAATTTTTTGAGACAGCCTTAGAACACATATATGCATTGATTCACTTTGAAGGTTTCTTAAAAAACAAAGAACACATATATGCATTATTGATTCACAGTGAAAATTTTTAGACACCCTTAGGACACATATATGCATGATTAAATGACTATGCCATTTTTTGACAGCCTTAGAACACATATATGAATTAATGAATCACTATGAAATTTTTTTGACAGCCTTAGAACACATATATACATGATTGAGTCACTATGAAAAATTTTTGACAGCTTTAGAATACATATATGCATGATTGAATCTCTGCAAAACAAATTTGACAGCCTTAGAACACAAATGTGCATGATTGAACCACTATGAAATTTTTGTGACAGCCTTAAAACACATATATGCATGATTGAATCACTATAAAAAAAATTTGACAGTCTTAGAACACATATATGCAAGATTGAATCACTATGAAATTTTTTTGACAGTGTTAGAACACGTATATGCAAGATTGAATCACAATGAAATTTTTTTGATAGGATTAGAACACATATATGCATGATTAAATCACTATGAATTTTTTTTTATAGCCTTAGAACACATATATGCATGATTGAATCACTATGAAATTTTTGTGACAGCCTTAGCACCGATATATGCATGATTGAATCATTACAAATTTTTTTGATAGCCTTAGAACACATATATGCAAGATTGAATCACTATGAAATTTTTTTGACAGCATTACAACACATATATGCATGATTGAATCACTATGATTTTTTTTTTACAGCATTAGAACACATATATGCATGATTGAATCACTATGATTTTTTTTTACAGCCTTAGAACACATATATGCATGATTGAAACACTATGAAACTTTTTTGATAGCCTAGAATACATATATGCATGAGTGCGTGATTATGAATTTTTTTTGACAGCCTTAGAACTTATATATGCATGATTGAATCTCTATAAAAAAAAATTGACTGCATTAGAACACTTATATATATGCATGATTGAATCATAATAAATTTTTTTTGACAGCCTTAAAACACATATATGCAAGATTGAATCACTATATAATTTTTTTGAGAGCCTTTTAACATATATATGCATGATTGAATCACTATAAAGATTTTATGACTATCTTAAAGCACATATATGCATGATTGAATTACTATGAAATTTTTGTGATGGCCTTAGAGCACATATATGAATGATTGAATCACTACAAAAATTTTTTGATAGCCTTAGAACACATATATGCCTGATTAAATCACTATGAAATTTTTTTGACAAACAAACAACACATGTATGCATTCTTGATTCACTATAAAAAAAATTTGACATCCTTAGGACACAAATATGCTTGATTGAATTACTATACAATTTTTTTGACAGCCTTAAAACACATATATGATTGGCTGAATTATTATAAAAAAATTTTGACAGCCTTAGAACACATATATGCATGATTGTATAACTATAAAAAAATTTTGACAGCATTAGAACGCATATATGCATGATTGAATCACTATGAATTTTTTTTGACAGCCTTATAACACATATATGTATGATGAAATCACTATGAAAATTTTTTGACACCCATAGAACACATATATGCGAGATTGAATCACTATATAATTTTTTTGACTGCATAAGAACACATATATGCATTATTGAGTCACTATGAAATTTTCATGACTGCCTTAGAACACATTAATGCGTGATTGAGTCAATCTGAAATTTTTGTGACAGATTTAGAACACATATATGGATGATTGAATAACTATAATTTTTTTTTTATAGCATTATAACACATACATACATGATTGAATCACTGTAAAAAAAAAATGACAGCATTAGAACACATGTGCTTGATTAAATCACTAGAATTTTTTTTTGACAGCCTTAGAACACATATATGAATGATTGAAACACTATGAAACTTTTTTGATAGCCTAGAATACATATATGCATGAGTGCGTGATTATGAATTTTTTTTGACAGCCTTAGAACTTATATATGCATGATTGAATCTCTATAAAAAAAAATTGACTGCATTAGAACACTTATATATATGCATGATTGAATCATAATAAATTTTTTTTGACAGCCTTAAAACACATATATGCAAGATTGAATCACTATATAATTTTTTTGAGAGCCTTTTAACATATATATGCATGATTGAATCACTATAAAGATTTTATGACTATCTTAAAGCACATATATGCATGATTGAATTACTATGAAATTTTTGTGATGGCCTTAGAGCACATATATGAATGATTGAATCACTACAAAATTTTTTTGATAGCCTTAGAACACATATATGCCTGATTAAATCACTATGAAATTTTTTTGACAAACAAACAACACATGTATGCATTCTTGATTCACTATAAAAAAAATTTGACATCCTTAGGACACAAATATGCTTGATTGAATTACTATACAATTTTTTTGACAGCCTTAAAACACATATATGATTGGCTGAATTATTATAAAAAAATTTTGACAGCCTTAGAACACATATATGCATGATTGTATAACTATAAAAAATTTTTGACAGCATTAGAACGCATATATGCATGATTGAATCACTATGAATTTTTTTTGACAGCCTTATAACACATATATGTATGATGAAATCACTATGAAAATTTTTTGACACCCATAGAACACATATATGCGAGATTGAATCACTATATAATTTTTTTGACTGCATAAGAACACATATATGCATTATTGAGTCACTATGAAATTTTCATGACTGCCTTAGAACACATTAATGCGTGATTGAGTCAATCTGAAATTTTTGTGACAGATTTAGAACACATATATGGATGATTGAATAACTATAATTTTTTTTTTATAGCATTATAACACATACATACATGATTGAATCACTGTAAAAAAAAAATGACAGCATTAGAACACATGTGCTTGATTAAATCACTAGAATTTTTTTTTGACAGCCTTAGAACACATATATGAATGATTGAATCACTAATTTTTTTTTTTGACAACCAAAGAGCACATATATGAATGATTGAATCAATATGATTTTTTTTTGACAAACTTAGGACATATATATAATTGATTGAATTACAAAGCAATTTTTTTGACAGCCTTAGAACACATATATGAATTATTGTATCACTATGAATTTTTTTTTATAGCCTTAAAACACATATATGCCAGAGTCAATCACTAAGAAATTTTTTTGACAGCCTTAGAACACATATATGCAAGATTGAATCACTATATAATTTTTTTTATTCCCTTAGAAATATGCATTATGGAATCACTATGAATTTTTTATGACTGCCTTAGAGTACATATATGCATGATTGAATCAGTCTAAAATTTTTGTGACAACCTTAGAGCACATAAATGCATGATTGAATCACTCTGAATTTTTTGTGACAGCCTTAGAACACATATATGCATGATTGAATCACTATAATTTTTTTTTACTGCCTTAGAACACATATATGCCTGATTAAATCACTATGAAATTTTTTTGACAGCCGTAGAGCACATATATGCAAGATTGAATCACTATGAAATTTTTTTATAAACAAAGAACACATATGCATTACTGATTCACTATGAAATTTTTATGACATCCTTACGACACATATATGCATGATTAAATCGCTACGCAATTTTTTTGACAGCCTTAGAACACACATATGAATTATTAAATCACTATGAAATTTTTTTGACAGCCTTAGAACACATATATGCATGATTGAATCACTATGAAATTTTTTTGATACCCTTAGAACACATATATGCATGATTAAATCACTATGAAATTTTTTTTACTGCCTTAGATAACAAATATAAATGATTGAATCACTATGAAATTTTTTTGACAGCCTTAGAAGACTTATCTGCGTGATTGAATTACTATGCAATTTTTTCGACACCCTTAAAACACATATATGAATGATTGAATCACTATGAAATTTTTTTGACAGCCTTAGAACACATATATGCATGATTTTGAATCACAAAGAATTTTTTCTGACAGCGTAGAAAAAACATATATGCTTGATTGAATCAGTATGAAAATTTTTTGACAGCCTTAGAACACAAATATGCATGGTTGAATCACTACGAATTTTTTTTTACAGACTTAGACCACATATATGCATAATTGAATCACTATGAATTTTTTTTGATAGCCTTAGAACACCCATATGCATGATTGAATCACTATAAAAAAATTTTGATGGCCTTAGAACGCATATATGTATGATTGAATCATGATGAAATTTTTTTGACAGCCTTAGAAGACATATTTGCATGATTGAATCACTGTGAATTTTTTTTGACAATTGAGAACACATATATTCATGATTTAATGATTATGAATTTTGTTTGACAGACTTACAACACATATATGTATCATTGAATCTCTATCAATTTTTTATACTGCATTAGAACACATATATGCATGATTGAATCACTAAGAATTTTTTTTGACAGCCTAGAACACATATATGCATGATTGAATCACTATGAAATTTTTTTGACATCCTTAGAGCACAAATATGCAAGATTGAATCACAATGACTTTTTTTTTTACAGCCTTAGAGCATATATATGCGTGATTGAGTGACTATGAAATTTTTTTGATAGCCTTGGAACACATATACGCATGATCGAATCTGTATGAAATTTTTTTGACAGCCTTAGAACACATATATGAATGACTGAATCACTATGAATTTTTTTTAACAGCCTTAGAAGGCATATATGCATGATTGAATCACAATAAAATTTTTTTGACAACCGAGAACACATATATGCATGATTCAATGATTATGAAATTTTTTTGATAGCCTTAAAACAATTTTATGCCAGATTCAATCACTATGAAAATTTTTTGACAGCCTTAGAACACATATATGCAAGATTCAATCACTATATAATTTTTTTTTCTGCCTTAGAAGACATACATGTATTAAGGAATCACTATTAAATTTTTATCACTGCCTTAGAGTATATATATACATGATTGAATCAGTCTAAAATTTTTGTGACAGCCTTAGAGCACATATATGCATGATTGAATCACTCAGAAATTTTTGTGACAGCCTTACAACACATATATGCATGATTGAATCACTATAATTTTTTTTTGACTGCCTTAGAACACATATATGCCTGATCGAATCACTATGAAATTTTTTTGACAGCCTTAGAACACATATATGCAAGATTGAATCACTATGAAATTTTTTTGACAAACAATGAACACATATATGCATTATTGATTCACTGTGAATTTTTTTTGACATACTTAGGACACATAAATGCATGATTAAATCACTACGCAATTTTTTTGACAACCTTAGAATGCACATACGAATTATTAAATCACTATAAAATTTTTTTGACAACCTTAGAACACATATATGCATGATTGAATCACTATGAATTTTTTTTGATACCCTTAGAACACATATATGTATGATTAAATCTCTATGATTTTTTTTTAGTGCCTTAGATAACATATATGAATGATTGAATCACTATGAAATTTTTTTGACAGCCTTAGAAGACTTATCTGCATGATTGAATTACTATGCAATTTTTTCGACACCCTTAAAACACATATATGAATGATTGAATCACTATGAAATTTTTTTGACAACCTTCGAACACAAATATGCATGATTTTGAATCACAATTAAATTTTTCCAACAGCCTAGAAAACACATATATGCTTGATTGAAACACTATGAAATTTTTTTGACAGCCTTAGAACACAAATATGCATGATTGAATCACTACAAATCTTTTTTGACAGCCTTAGAACACATATATGCATAATTGAATCACTATGAATTTTTTTTTATAGCCTTAGAACACATATATGCATGATTGAATCACTAAAATTTTTTTTTGATGGCCTTAGAACACATATATGAATGATTGAATCACTATAAAATTTTTTTGATAGCCTTAGAAGACATATCTGCATGATTGAATCACTGTGAAATTTTTTTGACAATAGAGAACACATATATTCATGATTGAGTGATTATGAATTTTTTTTTACAGCCTTAGAACACATATTTGCATGATTGAATCACTATGAATTTTTTTAGACATCCTTAGAAAACAAATATGCATGATTGAATCACTTTGATTTTTTTTTACAGCCTTATAACACATATATGCGTGATTGAGTCACTATGAAAATTTTTTTATAGACTTAGAACACATATATGCATGATTGAATCAGTATAACTTTTTTTTGGCAGCCTTACAACACATATATGAATGACTGAATCACTATGAAATTTTTTTGACAGCCTTAGAAGACATATATGCATGATTGAATCACAATGAATTTTTTGTGACAACCGAGAACACATATATGCATGATTGAATGATGATGAATTTTTTTTTATAGCCTTAGAACACATAAGTGCCTGATTGAATCTCGATCAATTTTTTTTTACTATATTAGAACACATATATGTATGATTAAATCACTATGAATTTTTTTTGACATCCTTAGAACACATATATGCATGATTGAATCACTCTGAAATTTTTTTGATAGCCTTGGAACGGATATATGCAAGATTGAGTCTTTATTAATTTTTTTTACTGCATTAGAAGAAAATATATGCATGATTAAATCACTATGAAATTTTTTTGACAGCCTTAGAACACACATATGCATGATTTAATCACTTTGAATTTTTTTTTACTGCCATAGAACACATATATGCTAGATTGAATCACTATATAATTTTTTTGACAACCTTAGAAAACATAAATGCATTATTTAATCACTATGAAATTTTTATGACTGCCTTAGAGCACATATAGGCATGATTGAGTCACTCTAAAATTTTTGTGACAGCCTTAGAAAACATTTATGCATGATTGAATCTCTATAACTTTTTTTTTTACAGCATTAGAACACATATTTGCATTATTGAATCACTATGATTTTTTTTTTGACAGCATTAGAACACATATATGCATGATTGAATCACTATAAATTTTTTTGACAACATTAGAACGCATATATACATGAGTGAATTACTATGATTTTTTTTATAGCATTAGAACACATATGTGCCTGATTGTGTCACTATGATTTTTTTTTACAGCGTTAGAACACATATATGAATGATTGAGTCACTATGAAATTTTTTTTATTTCCATAGAACACATATATGCATTATTGAATCAATATGATTTTTTATTGACAAACTTAGGACACATATATGCATGATTGAATTACAAAGCAATTATTTTGATTACATCAGAACACATATATGAATGACTGTATCACTATGAAATTTTTTTGATAGCCTTAAAACAAATTTATGCCAGATTCAATCACTATGAAAATTTTTTGATAGCCTTAGAACACATATATGCAAGATTGAATCACTATATAATTTTTTTTTCTGCCTTAGAAGACATACATGTATTAAGGAATCACTATTAAATTTTTAGGACTGCCTTAGAGTATATATATACATGATTGAATCGGTCTAAAATTTTTGTGACAGCCTTAGAGCACATATATGCATGATTGAATCACTTAGAAATTTTTGTGACAGCCTTACAACACATATATGCATGATTGAATCACTATAAAAAAAAATTTCACTGCCTTAGAACACATATATGCCTGATCGAATCACTATGAATTTTTTTTGACAGCCTTAGAATACATATATGCAAGATTGAATCACTATGAAATTTTTTTGACAAACAATGAACACATATATGCATTATTGATTCACTGTGAATTTTTTTTGACATACTTAGGACACATAAATGCATGATTAAATCACTACGCATTTTTTTTGACAACCTTAGAATGCACATACGAATTATTAAATCACTATGAAATTTTTTTGACAGCCTTAGAACACATATATGCATGATTGAATCACTATGAATTTTTTTTTATACCCTTAGAACACATATATGCATGATTAAATCAATATGAATTTTTTTTTACTGCCTTAGATAACATATATGAATGATTGAATCACTATGAAAAATTTTTGATAGCCATAGAAGACTTATCTGCATGATTGAATTACTATGCATTTTTTTTTACACTGTTAAACCATATATATGAATGATTGAATCACTATGAAATTCTTTTTACAACCTTAGAAGACATATATGAATGATTTTGAATCACAATGAAATTTTTTTGATAGCCTTAGAAAACATATCTGCAAGATTCAATCACTGTGAAATATTTTCGACAACCGAGAACACTTATATTCATGATGGAATGATTATGCATTTTTTTTGACAGCCTTAGAACACACATATGCATGATTGAATCTCTATCATTTTTTTTTTACTGCATTAGAACACATATATGCATGATTGAATCGTTATAAATTTTTGTTGACATCTTGGAACACATATATGCATGATTAAATCACTATGAAATTTTTCTGACAGCCTTTGAACAGAAATATGCATGATTGAATAACTATGAAATATTTTTACAGCCTAAGAACACATATATGCGTGATTGAATCACTATGAAAGTTTTTTGATAGCCTCAAAGCACAAATATGCATGATGGAATTAGTATGAAAATTTTTTGACAGCCTTAGAATACATATGTGAATGATTGAATCAGTATGAAATGTTTTTGACAGGCCTAGAAGACATATATGCAAGATTGAATCACTATGAAATTTTTTTGACAACCGAGAACACATATATGCCTGATAGAATGATTATTTAATTTTTTTGACAGCCTTAGAACATATATATGCCTCATTAAATCTCTATCAAAAATTTGTTACTACATTAGAACACATATATGCATGATTAAATCACTATGATTTTTTTTTGACATCCTTAGAACACATATATGCATGATTGAATCACTATGAAATTTTTTTGACAGCCTTTGAATAGATGTATGCAAGGTTGAATCGTTATTAATTTTTTTTTACTGCATTAGAACACATATATGCATGATTGAGTCACTATGAATTGTTTTTGACAGCCTTAGAACACATATATGTATGATTTAGTCACTATGAATTTTTTTTTGACAGCCATTGAACACATATATGCTAGATTAAATCACTATATAATTTTTATGACTCCCTTAGAGCACATATATGCATGATTGAGTGAATCTGAATTTTTTGTGACCGATTTAGAACACATATATGCATGATTGAATGACTATAAATTTTTTTTTACCGCATTAGAACGCATATATGCATGATTGAATCACTATGAATTTTTTTTGACAGCTTTATAACACATATATGTATGATTTAATCACAATGAAAATTTTTTGACAGCCGTAGAACACATATATGCGAGATTGAATCACTATATAATTTTTTTGACTGCCTTAGAACACATATATGCATTATTGAATCACTATGAAAATTTTATGACTGCCTTAGAGCACATATATGCATGATTGATTCAATGTGAAATTTTTGTGACAGATTTAGAACACATATATGCATGATTGAATAAGTATAATTTTTTTTTATAGCATTATAATGCATATATATATGATTGAATCACTATAAATTTTTTTTAGAGCATTAGAACACTTATGTGCTTGATTAAGTCACTATGAAATTTTTTTGACAGCCTTGGAACACATATGAATGATTGAATCACTAAGAAATTTTTTTGATAACCATAGAACACATATATGCATTATTGAATCAATATGATTTTTTTTTTACAAACTTAGGACATATATATGCTTGATTGAATTACAAAGCAATTTCTTTGACAGCCTTAGAACACATATATGAATTATTGTATCACTATGAAATTTTTTTGATAGCCTTAAAAAACATATATCCCAGATTCAATCACTATGAAATTTTTTTGACAGCCTTAGAACACGTATATTCAAGATTGAATCACTATATAATTTTTTTGACTCCCTTGGAACACATATATGCATTATGGAATCACTATGAAATTTTTTTGACTGCCATAGAGTACATATATGCATGATTGAATTAGTCTAAAATTTTTGTGACAACCTTACAGCACAAATGCATGATTGAATCACTCTAAATTTTTTGTGACAGCCTTAGAACACATATATGCATGAATGAATCACTATAATTTTTTTTACAGCATTAGAACACATATATGCCTGATTGAATGACTAGGAAAATTCTTTGACAGCCTTAGAACACATATATGCACGATTGAATCACTATGAATTTCTTTTTGACAAACAAAGAACACATATATGCATTACTGATTCACAATGAAATTTTTATGACATCCTTAGGACACATATATGCATGATTAAATCACTACGCAAATTTTTTGACAGCCTTAGAACACACATATGAATTATTAAATCACTATGAATTTTTTTTGACAGCCTTAGAACACATATATGCATGATTGAATCACTATGAATTTTTTTTTATACCCTTAGAACACATATATGATTTTTTTTTTACTACCTTAGATAACATATATGAATGATTAAATCACTATGAAATTTTTTTGACAGCCTTAGAAGACTTATCTGCGTGATTGAATTACTATGCAATCTTTTCGACACACTTAAAACACATATATAAATGATTGAATCACTATGAAAATTTTTTGACAGCCTTAGAACACATATATGCATGATTTTGAATCACAATGAAATTTTTCTGACAGCCAAGAAAAAACATATAAGCTTGATTGAATCAATATGAATTTTTTTTTACAGCCTTAGAACACAAATATGCACGGTTGAATCACTACGAATTTTGTTTGACAGCCTTAGACCACATATATGCATATTTGAATCACTATAAAAAAATTTTGACGGGCTTAAAACACATATATGAATGATTGAATCACTATGAAATTTTTTTGACAGCCTTAGAAGACATATCTGCATAATTGAATCACTGTGAATTTTTTTCGACAACCGAGAACACATATATTCATGATTGAATGATTATGAATTTTTATTGACAGCCTTATAACACATATATGTATGATTGAATCTCTATCAATTTTTTTATACTGTATTAGAACACATATATGCATGATTGAATCAGTATGAAATTTTTTTGACAGCCTAGAACACATATATGCATGATTGAATCACTATGAAATTTTTTTGACATCCTTAGAGCACAAATATGCTAGATTAAGTCACAATGACTTTTTTTTTAAAGCCTTAGAACACATAGATGCGTGATTGAGTCACTATGATTTTTTTTATAGCCTTAGAACACATATATGCATGATTGAATCAATATGAAATTTTTTTGACAGCCTTAGAACACATATATGAATGACTGAATCACTATGAAATTTTTTTGACAGCCTTAGAAGGCATATATGCATGATTGAATCAGAATGAAATTTTTTTGACAACCGAGAACACATATATGCATGATTGAATGATTATGAAATTTTTTTGAAAGCCTTAGAACACATATATGCCTGATTGAATCTCTATCAATTTTTTTTACTATATTAGAACACATATATGTGTGATTGAATCACTATGAATTTTTTTAGACATCCTTAGAACACATATATGCATGATTGAATCACTATGAAATTTTTTTGACAGCCTTAGAACAGATATATGCAAGATTGAGTCTTTATTAAATTTTTTTTTACTGCATTGGAACAAATATATGCTTGATTAAATCACTATAAATTTTTTTTACAGCCTTAGAACACATATATGCTAGATTGAATCACTATATAATTTTTTTGACAGCCTTAGAAAACATAAATGCCTTATTTAATCACTAAGAATTTTTTATGACTGCCTTAAAGCACATATATGCATGATTGAGTGACTCTGAATTTTTTGTGACAGCCTTAGAACACATTTATGCAAGATTGAATCTCTATGATTTTTTTTTTACAGCATTAGGACACATATATGCATTATTGAATCACTATGATTATTTTTTGACAGACTTGGAACACATATATGCATGATTGAATCACTATAATTTTTTTGACAACATTAGAACGCATATATACATGATTGAATTACTATGATTTTTTTTTATAGCATTAGACCACATATGTGCATGATTAAATCACTATGAATTTTTTTTGACAGCCTGAAAACACATATATGAATGATTGAATCTCTATGAAATTTTTTTGATAACCATAGAACACATATATGCATTATTGAATCAATATGATTTTTTATTGACAAACTTGAGACATATATATGCATGATTGAATTACAAAGCAATTTTTTTTACTGCATCAGAACACATATATGAATGATTCTATCACTATGAAATTTTTTTGACAGCCTTAAAACACATATATGCCAGATTTAATCACTATAAAATTTTTTTGACAGCCTAGAACACACATATGCATGATTGAATCTCTATGAAATTTTTTTTATACCCTTAGAACACATATATGCAAGATTAAATCACTATGAAATTTTTTTGACAACCTTAGAACACATATATGCATGATTGAATCACCGCCTTAGAACACATATACGCATGGTTGTATCAATATGAATTTTTTTTGACAAACAAAGAATACGTATATGCATTATTAATTAACTATGAAATTTTTTTGACATCCTTTGGACACATATATGCATGATTGAATTTCTATGCAATTTTTTTGACAGCCTTAAAACACATATATGAATCCTTGAATCACTATGAAATTTTTTTGACAGCCTTAGAACACATATATGCATGATTTAATCACTATGAATTTTTATTGACAACATTAGAACACAAATATGCATGACTGGATCACTACGATTTTTTTTTGACAGCCTTAGAACACATATATGCATGATTGAATCTCGATGAAATTTTTTTGATACCCTTAGAACACATATATGCAAGATTAAATCACTATGAAATTTTTTTGACTACCTTAGAACTCATATATGATTGACTGAATCCCTATGAAATTTTTTTGACAGCCTTTGAGGACGTATCTGCATGATTGAATCACTGTGAAATTTTTTTGACAACCGAGAACACGTTTATTCATTATTGAATGATTATGAAATTTTTTGGACAGCCTTAGAACACATATATGCAAGATTGAGTCTCTATCAATTTTTTTTACTACATTAGAACATATATATGCATGATTAAATCACTATGAAATTTTTTTGACTGCCTTAGAACACATATATGCATGATTCAATCTCTATCAACTGTTTTTTACTATATTAGAACACATATATGCATGATTAAATCAATATAAAAAAAATTTTGACAGCCTTAGAACACATATATGCAGTTTTGAATCACTATGAAATATTTATGACAGTTTTAGAGCACATATATGCATGATTAAATCACTATGAAATTTTTGTGACAGCCTTAAAACACATATATGAATGATTAAATCACTATGAAATTTTTTTGACAGCCTTAGAACAACTATATGCATCATTGAGTCACTATGAAATATTTTTGACAAACAAAGAACACATATATGCATTATTGATTGACTATGAAATTTTTTTGACATCCTTACGACACCTATATGCATGATTGAATTACGATGCACTTTTTTTGACAGCGTTAAAACACATATATGAATGATTGAATCACTATGGAATTTTTTTGACAGCCTTAGAAGACATATCTGCATGATTAAATCACTGTGAATTTTTTTTGACAACCGAGAACACTTATATTCATGAGTGAATGATTATGAATTTTTTTTACAGCCTTATTAAACATATATGCAAGATTCAATCTCTATCAATATTTTTTACTATATTCGAACACTTATATGCATGATTAAATCACTATAATTTTTTTTTTTGACAGCCTTAGAACACATATATACAAGATTGAATCACTATGAAAGTTTTATGTGTCTTAGAGCACATATATGCGTGATTGAATCACTATGAAATTTTTGTGACAGCCTTAGAACACATATATGAATAATTGAATCACTATAAATTTTTTTTGACAGCCTTAGAACACATATATGCATGATTGAATCACTATGAAATTTTTTTGACAAACAAAGGACACATATGTCCATTATTTATTAACTATAAAATTTTTTGGACATCCGTAGGACACCTATATGCATGATTGAATTACTATGCAATTTTTTTGACAGCCTTAAAACACATATATGAATGATTGAATAACTATAAATTTTTTTTGACAGCCTTAGAACACATATATACATGATTGAATCAGGATGAATTTTTTTTTACAACATTAGAACATATATATGCGTGATTGAATCACTATGAAATTTTTTTGACAGCCTTAGAACACAAATATGCATGATTGAATCAGAATGATTTTTTTTTACAGCATTAGAACATATATATGCGTGATTGAATCACTATGAAATTTTTTTTATAGTTTAAAAACACATATATGCATGATTAAAGCACTAAGAATTTTTTCTGACAGCCTTAGAACACATAGATGAATGATTGAATCACTATGAAATTTTTTTGACTGCTTTAGAAGACATATATGCATGATTGAATCATTATAAAAAAATTCTGACAACCGAGAACACTTATATGCTTGATTGAATGATTATGAAAATTCTGTGACAACCTTAGAACACATATATGCATGATTGAATCTCTGTCAATTTTTTTTTACTGCAATAAAACACATATATGCTTGATTGAATCACTGTGAAATTTTTTTGAGAGCCTTAGAAAAAATATACGCTTGATTGAATCACTATGAAATTTTTTTGACAGCCTTATAACACATATATGCAAGATTAAATCACAATATACTTTTTTTGACAACCTTAGATCACATATATGCATTATTGAATCAATATGAAATTTTTATGACTGCCTTAGTGCACATATATGCGTGATTGAATCACTCTGAAATTTTTGTGACAGCCTTACAACACATATATGTCTGATTGAATCACTATAAAAATTTTTAGACAATATTTGAACACATATATGCATGATTCAATCACTATGAAATTTTGACAACATCAGAATGCATGTATGCATGATTGAATCAATATGAAATTTTTTGACAGCCTTAGAACACGTATATGCATGATTGAATCACTATGAAATTTTTTTGACAACCATAGAACACATATATGCATTATTGAATCAATATGATTTTTTTGACAACCTTAGGACATATATATGAATGATTGAAATTCAAAACAATTTTTTTTAAAGCCTTAGAACACATATATGAATGATTGTGTCACTATGAAATTTTTTTGACAGCCTTAAAACACATGTATGTATGATCGAATCACTATGAAATTTTTTTAACAGTAGACAACACAAATATGCTTGAATGTATCACTATGAGATTTTTTTGACAGCCTTAGAACACAAATATGCATGATTGAATCACTATGTATTTTTTTTGACAACCTTAGAACAAGTATACACATGATTGAATCACTGTGAAATTTTTTGATAGCCTCAGAACAACAATATGCACGATTGAATCACTATGAAATTTTTGCGATAGCCTTAGAACACATATATGCATGATGGAATCAATATAAATTCTTTTTGACAGCCGTAGAACACATATATGCAAGATTGAATCACTATAAAAAATTTTTGACGGCATTAGCACACATATATGCATGATTGACTCACTATGATTTTTTTTTAACACCATTAGAACACATATATGCAAGATTCAATCATTAAGAGTTTTTTTTTTACAGCATTAGAACACATATATGCATGATTGAAACACTTTAAAAGCATTTTGACAGCCTTAGAACACAAATATGTTGATTGAATCTCTATAAATTTTTTTTATAGTATTAGAACACATATATGCATGACTGAATCACTATGAATTTTTTTTGACAACCTTAGGACACATAAATGCATTATTGAATCGCTATAAAAAAATTTTACAACCTTAGAACACATATATGTATGATTGAATCACTATGATTTTTTTTTACAACCTAGAACACAAAAATGCATGATTTAAAAGCTATGAAGTTTTTTTCTACGGCCTTAGAACACATATATGCATGATTGAATCTCTATCAAAATTTTTTGACAGCATTAGAACACATATATGCATGATCGAATCACTATAAAATTTTCTTGACAGCCTTAGAACATATATATGCATGACTTAATCACTATATAATTTTTTTGATTGCCTTAGAAAATATATATGCATGAATGAATCACTATGATTTTTTTTTACAGTCTTAGAACACACATATGCATGATTGAATCTCTATGAATTTTTTTTACAGCATTAGAACACATATATACATCATTGAATCACTATAATTTTTTTTAATAGCCTTAGAATACATATATGCAAGATTGAATCACTATGAATTTTTTTTGACAACCTTTGGACACATGTATGTATGATTAAATCACTATGCAAATGTTTTGCCACCCTTAGAACACACATATAAATTATTAAATCACTAAAAACTTTTTTTGACAGCCTTAGAACATGTATATGCTTGATTGAATCACTCTGAAATTGTTTTGACAACCTAGTACACATATATCGACGATTGAAACACGTTGAAATTTTTTTTGACAGGCTTAGAACACATATATGCATGATTGAATCACTATAAAAAATTTTTGACAGGCTTATAACACATATATGCATGATTGAATTTCTATGAAGGCTTAGAACACATATATGCATGATTAACTCTATGAATTTTTTTTTACAGCATTAGAAGACATATATGCATGATTGAATCACTATGAATTTTTTTTTTTAGTTTTAGAACACAAACATGCATGATTGAATCACTATGAAATTTTTGTGACAACCTTAGAACACTTATATGCATGATTGAATCACTACAATTTTTTTTTGACAGCCTTACAACTCATATATGCAAGATTGAATCACTATGACATTTTTTTGACAGCATTAGAACGCATATATGCATGATTGAATCAATATGATTTTTTTTTGACAACCTTAGAACACATATATTCATGATTGAATCACTATGAATTTTTTTGATAGCCTAGAACACATATATGCATGATTGAATCATTATAAAAAATGTTTTATGGCTTTAGAACACATATATGCATGATTGAATCGTTATGAAATTTTTTTGACAGGCTTAGAAAACATATATACATGATTGAATCTCTATCAATTTTTTTTAAAGCATTAAAACACATATATGCATTTTTGAATCACTATGAAATTTTTTTATAGCCTTAAAACACATATATATGCATGATTGAGTCACTATATAGTTTTTTGACAGACTTAGAACACATATATGCTTGATTGAATCACTATGAAGTTTTTATGACAGCCTTAGACATATATATACATGATTGAATCACTGTAAAATTTTTATGACAGCCTTATAACACATATATGCGTGAGTAAATCACTACAATTTTTTTTTTACAGCATTAGAACGCATATATGCATGATTGAATCACTATGATTTTTTTTTTGACAACGTTAGAACACATATATGCATGATTGAGTCACTATGAATTTTTTTTATAGCCTTAGAACACATATATGCATGATTGAATCACTACAAAAAAATTTTGACAGCCTTAGAACACATGTATGCGTGATTGAATCACTGTGATTTTTTTGTTACAACATTAGAACACACATATGCATGATTGAATCACTATGAAATTTTTGTGACAGCCTTAGAACACATTTATGCATGATTGAGTCACTACAAATTTTTTTGACAGCCTTGGAACACATATATGCTTGATTGAATGACAATGAATTTTTTTTTACAGCATTAGAACACATATATGCGTGATTGAATCACTATGATTTTTTTTTAGAGCATTAGAACACGTTATATGTATGATTGAATCACTATGATTTTTTTTGACAACCTTAGGACACATGTATGCATGATTAAATCACTATGCAAATGTTTTGACACCCTTAGAACACACATATAAATGATTAAATCACTATAAAAAAATTTTGACAGACTTAGAACACATATATGCTTGATTGAATCAGTCTAGAATTGTGTTGACAACCTAGAAAACATATATCGACGATTGAAACATGTTGAAATTTTTTTGATAGCCTTAGAACACATATATGCATGATTTAATCACTATAATTTGTTTTGGACAGGCTTATAACACATATATGCATGATTGAATCACTATAAAAAAAATTTGAGAGGCTTAGAAAACATGTATGCATGATTGAATTTCTATGAAATTTTTTTACAGGCCTAGAACGCATATATGCATGATTAACTCCCTATGAATTTTTTTTGACAGCATTAGAAGACAAATATGCAGTATTGAATCACTATGAAATTTTTTTGATAGTTTTAGAACACAAACATGCATGATTGAATCACTATGAAATTTTTGTGACAACCTTAGAACGCATATATGCATGATTGAATCACTACAATTTTTTTTTGACAGCCTTAGAACACATATATGCAAGATTGAATAACTATGACATTTTTTTGACAGCATTAGAACGCATATATGCATGATTGATTCAATATGATTTTTTTTTACAACCTTAGAACACATATATGCATGATTGAATCACTATGATTTTTTTTTATAGCCTAGAACACATATATGCATGATTGAATCATTATAATAAATGTTTGATAGCTTTAGAACACATATATGAATGATTGAATCATTATGAAATTTTTTTGACAGGCTTAGAAAACATATATACATGATTGAATCTCTATCATTTTTTTTAAAGCATTAAAACACATATATGCATGTTTGAATCACTATGAAATTTTTTTATAGCCTTAAAACACATATATATGCATGATTGAGTCACTATATAGTTTTTTTGACAGCCTTAGAACACATATATGCTTGATTGAATCACTATGAAGTTTTTATGACAACCTTAGAGCATATATATACATGATTGAATCACTGTAAAATTTTATGACAGCCTTATAACATATATATGCGTGAATGAATCACTAAATTTTTTTTTTTACAGCATTAGAATGCATATATGCATGATTGAATCGCTATGAATTTTTTTTTATAACCCTAGAACACATATATGCATGATTGATTCACTATAATTTTTTTATAGCCTTAGAACACATATATGCATGATTGAATCACTAAAAAAAAAATTTGACAGCCTTAGAACACATGTATGCGTGATTGAATCACTATGATTTTTTTTACAGCATTAGAACACACACATGCATGATCGAATCACTATGAAATTTTTGTGACAGCCTTAGAACACATTTATGCATGATTGAGTTACTACAATTTTTTTTGACAGCCTTGGAACACATATTTGCTTGATTGAATCACAATGATTTTTTTTTACAGCATTAGAACACATATATGCGTGATTGAATCACTAAGATTTTTTTTTGACAACATTAGAACACGTTATATGTATGATTGAATCACTATGAAATTTTTTTGACAGCATGATAACACATATATGCATGATTGAATCACTATGAAATTTTTTTGACAGCCTTAGAACACATATATGCATGATTGAATCACTATGAAATTTTTTGGACAACATTAGAATGCTTATATGCATAATTGAATCACTATGATTTTTTTTTACAATCTTATGTAAACACCCCAAATTTGCCAAGTCTATTCCACATATCTTCATTTTACAGATGTCAGTCCCCTACAGGGCGATATTAAGTCTCACCCCTTGGTTTATCCCATTTTAGGGACCAATTTACCCTCTTCTTGCCAATAAAATTATCATTTTACCCCTAGGTCACCCTTAGGCTTCTCGTCAGGTAGGTTTAACCAAACTCATCTCGAGTTCAAAAAAATTAGAATGACTATCATTTCTAGCTCCTTTGAGCTCATGATGAGTGAATCCTGAACATTTCAACTAATTTAGCTCGTTTTAGGCAAAATAAGCTCCTTTTAGCTCAAATCTTATTAGCCAAACTGTCCTTGAGTCAGTTAAATCCAGTAGATCCCATCCCAGTGAGTCTGATCTAAGTTCACCAGGAGTTCAAGTAGCTCAGTTTCAGTTTAAAGTTATTTTTTCACATTTGGACCTTCATTTCAGCTCATTTTTAGCTCATTTGAGCTCGATACAGTCCTGATTGGGCTTACTCCAGCTGGTTGAGCTAGTGATTTGGCTCCAAAAATAGTTCATCTGAGTATAACTGGCTTCTGATTCAGTTTATTTCGCTCCAATTCAGCTTAAATTAGTTCAGACCAGTTTTGTACTGTGTTTCTACCCCTGCAGGGCGAAAACAAAAAAATACAAATTTATTCATAACACCATTTTTGATATTTTTCTGAACTGGGGCAAGTCCCAATTTAGACTCAAATCAATTCCTTCATATAATATCTAATCAATATCTGAGATTCGATCCATTTCAATTTGGATATTAGATCCAATGCTGGATTTGGTATCTAATCTCATCCCAGACCTGAATTTTCATCTCATTCATTCAGAAATCCATATCCAGAGTCCAAATTCACTCATTGAACCTGGAATATCTCATTAGATATTTAGGATCCAATTAAGCCATTTCGGATCCATTTCAGTTTGGATCCACCTTCTAATCTATTCAGAAGTTCATTTTAATCAAATTTCTAAACTCAGATTCATTTAACATCTGAGATGCAATTTTACTTTTTGATTTCTGATTTAGATCCAAGATTCAATTCCATTCTCAAGAATTGGATCCAAGATCTAAAATCAAAATCCTAATTTTGTTATGAATTTGGGGCCTTTTCAAATATGCGTGATTGAATCACTATGAAATTTTTTTGACAGCCTTAGAACACAAATATGCATGATTGAATCAGAATGATTTTTTTTTACAGCATTAGAACATATATATGCGTGATTGAATCACTATGAAATTTTTTTGATAGTTTTAGAACACATATATGCATGATTAAAGCACTATGAATTTTTTCTGACATCCTTAGAACACATAGATGAATGATTGAATCACTATGAAATTTTTTTGACTGCTTTAGAAGACATATATGCATGATTGAATCATTATAAAAAAATTCTGACAACCGAGAACACTTATATGCTTGATTGAATTATTATGAAAATTCTGTGACAACCTTAGAACACATATATGCATGATTGAATCTCTGTCAATTTTTTTTTACTGCAATAAAACACATATATGCTTGATTGAATCACTGTGAAATTTTTTTGAGAGCCTTAGAAAAAATATATGCTTGATTGAATCACTATGAAATTTTTTTGACAGCCTTATAACACATATATGCAAGATTAAATCACAGTATACTTTTTTTGACAACCTTAGATCACATATATGCATTATTGAATCAATATGAAATTTTTATGACTGCCTTAGTGCACATATATGCGTGATTGAATCACTCTAAAATTTTTGTGACAGCCTTACAACACATATATGTCTGATTGAATCACTATAAAAATTTTTAGACAATATTTGAACACATATATGCATGATTCAATCACTATGAAATTTTGACAACATCAGAATGCATGTATGCATGATTGAATCAATATGAAATTTTTTGACAGTCTTAGAACACGTATATGCATGATTGAATCACTATGAAATTTTTTTGACAACCATAGAACACATATATGCATTATTGAATCAATATGATTTTTTTGACAACCTTAGGACATATATATGAATGATTGAAATTCAAAACAATTTTTTTTAAAGCCTTAGAACACATATATGAATGATTGTGTCACTATGAAATTTTTTTGACAGCCTTAAAACACATGTATGTATGATCGAATCACTATGAAATTTTTTTAACAGTAGACAACACAAATATGCTTGAATGTATCACTATGAGATTTTTTTGACAGCCTTAGAACACAAATATGTATGATTGAATCACTATGTATTTTTTTTGACAACCTTAGAACAAGTATACACATGATTGAATCACTGTGAAATTTTTTGATAGCCTTAGAACAACAATATGCACGATTGAATCACTATGAAATTTTTGCGATAGCCTTAGAACACATATATGCATGATGAAATCAATATAAATTCTTTTTGACAGCCTTAGAACACATATATGCAAGATTGAATCACTATAAAAAAAAAATTGACGGCATTAGCACACATATATGCATGATTGACTCACTATGATTTTTTTTAACACCATTAGAACACATATATGCAAGATTCAATCATTAAGAGTTTTTTTTTACAGCATTAGAACACATATATGCATGATTGAAACACTTTAAAAGCATTTTGACAGCCATAGAACACAAATATGCTGATTGAATCTCTATAAAAAAATTTTATAGTAATAGAACAAATATATGCATGACTGAATCACTATGAATTTTTTTTTACAACCTTAGGACACATAAATGCATTATTGAATCACTATAAAAAAAATTTACAACCTTAGAACACATATATGTATGATTGAATCACTATGATTTTTTTTTACAACCTAGAACATAAAAATGCATGATTTAAAAGCTATGAAGTTTTTTTCTACGGCCTTAGAACACATATATGCATGATTGAATCTCTATCAAAATTTTTTGACAGCATTAGAACACATATATGCATGATCGAATCACTATAAAATTTTCTTGACAGCCTTAGAACATATATATACATGATTTAATCACTATATAAATTTTTTGATTGCCTTAGAAAATATATATGCATGAATGAATCACTATGATTTTTTTTTACAGTCTTAGAACACACATATGCATGATTGAATCTCTATGAATTTTTTTTACAGCATTATAACACATATATGCATCATTGAATCACTATAATTTTTTTTTAATAGCCTTAGAATACATATATGCAAGATTGAATCACTATGAATTTTTTTTTACAACCTTTGGACACATGTATGTATGATTAAATCACTATGCAAATGTTTTGACACCCTTAGAACACACATATAAATTATTAAATCACTAAAAACTTTTTTTGACAGCCTTAGAACATGTATATGCTTGATTGAATCACTCTGAAATTGTTTTGACAACCTAGAACACATATATCGACGATTGAAACACGTTGAAATTTTTTTCATAGCCTTAGAACACATATATGCATGATTTAATCACTATAAAAAAATTTTGACAGGCTTAGAACACATATATGCATGATTGAATCACTATAAAAAATTTTTGACAGGCTTAGAACACATATATGCATGATTGAATTTCTATGAAGGCTTAGAACACATATATGCATGATTAACTCTATGAATTTTTTTTTACAGCATTAGAAGACATATATGCATGATTGAATCACTATGAATTTTTTTTTATAGTTTTAGAACACAAACATGCATGATTGAATCACTATGAAATTTTTGTGACAACCTTAGAACACTTATATGCATGATTGAATCACTACAATTTTTTTTTGACAGCCTTACAACTCATATATGCAAGATTGAATCACTATGACATTTTTTTGACAGCATTAGAACGCATATATGCATGATTGAATCAATATGATTTTTTTTTGACAACCTTAGAACACATATATGCATGATTGAATCACTATGAATTTTTTTGATAGCCTAGAACACATATATGCATGATTGAATCATTATAAAAAATGTTTGATGGCTTTAGAACACATATATGAATGATTGAATCATTATGAAATTTTTTTGACAGGCTTAGAAAACATATATACATGATTGAATCTCTATCAAATTTTTTTAAAGCATTAAAACACATATATGCATTTTTGAATCACTATGAAATTTTTTTATAGCCTTAAAACACATATATATGCATGATTGAGTCACTATATAGTTTTTTGACAGACTTAGAACACATATATGCTTGATTGAATCACTATGAAGTTTTTATGACAGCCTTAGACATATATATACATGATTGAATCACTGTAAAATTTTTATGACAGCCTTATAACACATATATGCGTGAGTAAATCACTACAAATTTTTTTTACAGCATTAGAACGCATATATGCATGATTGAATCACTATGATTTTTTTTTTACAACCTTAGAACACATATATGCATGATTGAGTCACTATGAATTTTTTTTATAGCCTTAGAACACATATATGCATTATTGAATCACTACAAAAAAATTTTGACAGCCTTAGAACACATGTATGCGTGATTGAATCATTGTGATTTTTTTTTAAAACATTAGAACACACATATGCATGATTGAATCACTATGAAATTTTTGTGACAGCCTTAGAACACATTTATGCATGATTGAGTCACTACAAATTTTTTTGGCAGCCTTGGAACACATATATGCTTGATTGAATGACAATGAATTTTTTTTGACAGCATTAGAACACATATATGCGTGATTGAATCACTATGATTTTTTTTACAGCATTAGAACACGTTATATGTATGATTGAATCACTATGATTTTTTTGACAACCTTAGGACACATGTATGCATGATTAAATCACTATGCAAATGTTTTGACACCCTTAGAACACACATATAAATTATTAAATCACTATAAAAAAATTTTGACCGACTTAGAACACATATATGCTTGATTGAATCAGTCTAGAATTGTGTTGACAACCTAGAAAACATATATCGACGATTGAAACATGTTGAAATTTTTTTGATAGCCTTAGAACACATATATGCATGATTTAATCACTATAATTTTTTTTGACAGGCTTAGAACACATATATGCATGATTTAATCACTATAAAAAAAATTTGAGAGGCTTAGAAAACATGTATGCATGATTGAATTTCTATGAAATTTTTTTGACAGGCTTAGAACGCATATATGCATGATTAACTCCCTATGAATTTTTTTTGACAGCATTAGAAGACATATATGCAGTATTGAATCACTATGAAATTTTTTTGATAGTTTTAGAACACAAACATGCATGATTGAATCACTATGAAATTTTTGTGACAACCTTAGAACGCATATATGCATGATTGAATCACTACAATTTTTTTTTGACAGCCCTAGAACACATATATGCAAGATTGAATAACTATGACATTTTTTTTACAGCATTAGAATGCATATATGCAAGATTGATTCAATATGATTTTTTTTTACAACCTTAGAACACATATATGCATGATTGAATCACTATGATTTTTTTTTTATAGCCTAAAACACATATATGCATGATTGAATCATTATAATAAATGTTTGATAGCTTTAGAAGACATATATGCATGATTGAATCATTATGAAATTTTTTTGACAGACTTAGAAAACATATATACATGATTGAATCTCTATCATTTTTTTTAAAGCATTAAAACACATATATGCATGTTTGAATCACTATGAAATTTTTTTATAGCCTTAAAACACATATATATGCATGATTGAGTCACTATATAGTTTTTTTGACAGCCTTAGAACACATATATGCTTGATTGAATCACTATGAAGTTTTTATGACAGCCTTAGAGCATATATATACATGATTGAATCACTGTAAAATTTTATGACAGCCTTATAACACATATATGCGTGAATGAATCACTAAAATTTTTTTTTTACAACATTAGAATGCATATATGCATGATTGAATCTATATGAATTTTTTTTGATAACCCTAGAACACATATATGCATGATTGATTCACTATGATTTTTTTATAGCCTTAGGACACATATATGCATGATTGAATCACTACAAAAAAAATTTGACAGCCTTAGAACACATGTATGCGTGATTGAATCACTATGATTTTTTTTACAGCATTAGAACACACATATGCATGATCGAATCACTATGAAATTTTTGTGACAGCCTTAGAACACATTTATGCATGATTGAGTTACTACAATTTTTTTTTACAGCCTTGAAACACATATTTGCTTGATTGAATCACAATGATTTTTTTTTACAGCATTAGAACACATATATGCGTGATTGAATCACTAAGATTTTTTTTTGACAACATTAGAACATGTTATATGTATGATTGAATCACTATGAATTTTTTTTGACAGCATGATAACACATATATGCATGATTGAATCACTATGAAATTTTTTTGACAGCCTTAGAACACATATATGCATGATTGAATCACTATGAAATTTTTTGGACAACATTAGAATGCTTATATGCATAATTGAATCACTATGAATTTTTTTTACAATCTTATGTAAACACCCCAAATTTGCCAAGTCTATTCCACATATCTTCATTTTACAGATGTCAGTCCCCTACAGGGCGATATTAAGTCTCACCCCTTGGTTTATCCCATTTTAGGGACCAATTTACCCTCTTCCTGCCAATAAAATTATCATTTTACCCCTAGGTCACCCTTAGGCTTCTCGTCAGGCAGGTTTAACCAAACTCATCTCGAGTTCAAAAAAATTAGAATGACTATCATTTCTAGCTCCTTTGAGCTCATGATGAGTGAATCCTGAACATTTCAACTAATTTAGCTCGTTTTAGGCAAAATAAGGTCCTTTTAGCTCAAATCTTATAAGCCAAACTGTCCTTGAGTCAGTTAAATCCAGTAGATCCCATCCCAGTGAGTCTGATCTAAGTTCACCAGGAGTTCAAGTAGCTCAGTTTCAGTTTAAAGTTATTTTTTCACATTTGGACCTTCATTTGAGCTCATTTGAGCTCGATACAGTCCTGATTGGGCTTACTCCAGCTGGTTCAGCTAGTGATTTGGCTCCAAAAATAGTTCATCTGAGTATAACTGGCTTCTGATTCAGTTTATTTCACTCCAATTCAGCTTAAATTAGTTCAGACCAGTTCTGTACTGTGTTTCTACCCCTGCAGGGCGAAAACAAAAAAATACAAATTTCTTCAGAACACCATTTTTGATATTTTTCTGAACTGGGGCAAGTCCCAATTTAGACTCAAATCAATTCCTTCATATAATATCTAATTGATATCTGAGATTCGATCCATTTCAATTCGGATATTAGATCCAATGCTGGATTTGGTATCTAATCTCATCCCAGACCTGAATTTTCATCTCATTCATTCAGAAATCCATATCCAGAGTCCAAATTCACTCATTGAACCTGGAATATCTCATTAGATATTTAGGATCCAATTAAGCCATTTCGGATCCATTTCAGTTTGGATCCACCTTCTAATCTATTCAGAAGTTCATTTTAATCAAATTTCTAAACTCAGATTCATTTAACATCTGAGATGCAATTTTACTTTTTGATTTCTGATTTAGATCCAAGATTCAATTCCATTCTCAAGAATTGGATCCAAGATCTAAAATCAAAATCCTAATTTTGTTATGAATTTGGGGCCTTTTCAAATATGCGTGATTGAATCACTATGAAATTTTTTTGACAGCCTTAGAACACAAATATGCATGATTGAGTCACTATATAGTTTTTTGACAGACTTAGAACACATATATGCTTGATTGAATCACTATGAAGTTTTTATGACAGCCTTAGACATATATATACATGATTGAATCACTGTAAAATTTTTATGACAGCCTTATAACACATATATGCGTGAGTAAATCACTACAAATTTTTTTTACAGCATTAGAACGCATATATGCATGATTGAATCACTATGATTTTTTTTTTACAACCTTAGAACACATATATGCATGATTGAGTCACTATGAATTTTTTTTATAGCCTTAGAACACATATATGCATTATTGAATCACTACAAAAAAATTTTGACAGCCTTAGAACACATGTATGCGTGATTGAATCATTGTGATTTTTTTTTAAAACATTAGAACACACATATGCATGATTGAATCACTATGAAATTTTTGTGACAGCCTTAGAACACATTTATGCATGATTGAGTCACTACAAATTTTTTTGGCAGCCTTGGAACACATATATGCTTGATTGAATGACAATGAATTTTTTTTGACAGCATTAGAACACATATATGCGTGATTGAATCACTATGATTTTTTTTACAGCATTAGAACACGTTATATGTATGATTGAATCACTATGATTTTTTTGACAACCTTAGGACACATGTATGCATGATTAAATCACTATGCAAATGTTTTGACACCCTTAGAACACACATATAAATTATTAAATCACTATAAAAAAATTTTGACCGACTTAGAACACATATATGCTTGATTGAATCAGTCTAGAATTGTGTTGACAACCTAGAAAACATATATCGACGATTGAAACATGTTGAAATTTTTTTGATAGCCTTAGAACACATATATGCATGATTTAATCACTATAATTTTTTTTGACAGGCTTAGAACACATATATGCATGATTTAATCACTATAAAAAAAATTTGAGAGGCTTAGAAAACATGTATGCATGATTGAATTTCTATGAAATTTTTTTGACAGGCTTAGAACGCATATATGCATGATTAACTCCCTATGAATTTTTTTTGACAGCATTAGAAGACATATATGCAGTATTGAATCACTATGAAATTTTTTTGATAGTTTTAGAACACAAACATGCATGATTGAATCACTATGAAATTTTTGTGACAACCTTAGAACGCATATATGCATGATTGAATCACTACAATTTTTTTTTGACAGCCCTAGAACACATATATGCAAGATTGAATAACTATGACATTTTTTTTACAGCATTAGAATGCATATATGCAAGATTGATTCAATATGATTTTTTTTTACAACCTTAGAACACATATATGCATGATTGAATCACTATGATTTTTTTTTTATAGCCTAAAACACATATATGCATGATTGAATCATTATAATAAATGTTTGATAGCTTTAGAAGACATATATGCATGATTGAATCATTATGAAATTTTTTTGACAGACTTAGAAAACATATATACATGATTGAATCTCTATCATTTTTTTTAAAGCATTAAAACACATATATGCATGTTTGAATCACTATGAAATTTTTTTATAGCCTTAAAACACATATATATGCATGATTGAGTCACTATATAGTTTTTTTGACAGCCTTAGAACACATATATGCTTGATTGAATCACTATGAAGTTTTTATGACAGCCTTAGAGCATATATATACATGATTGAATCACTGTAAAATTTTATGACAGCCTTATAACACATATATGCGTGAATGAATCACTAAAATTTTTTTTTTACAACATTAGAATGCATATATGCATGATTGAATCTATATGAATTTTTTTTGATAACCCTAGAACACATATATGCATGATTGATTCACTATGATTTTTTTATAGCCTTAGGACACATATATGCATGATTGAATCACTACAAAAAAAATTTGACAGCCTTAGAACACATGTATGCGTGATTGAATCACTATGATTTTTTTTACAGCATTAGAACACACATATGCATGATCGAATCACTATGAAATTTTTGTGACAGCCTTAGAACACATTTATGCATGATTGAGTTACTACAATTTTTTTTTACAGCCTTGAAACACATATTTGCTTGATTGAATCACAATGATTTTTTTTTACAGCATTAGAACACATATATGCGTGATTGAATCACTAAGATTTTTTTTTGACAACATTAGAACATGTTATATGTATGATTGAATCACTATGAATTTTTTTTGACAGCATGATAACACATATATGCATGATTGAATCACTATGAAATTTTTTTGACAGCCTTAGAACACATATATGCATGATTGAATCACTATGAAATTTTTTGGACAACATTAGAATGCTTATATGCATAATTGAATCACTATGAATTTTTTTTACAATCTTATGTAAACACCCCAAATTTGCCAAGTCTATTCCACATATCTTCATTTTACAGATGTCAGTCCCCTACAGGGCGATATTAAGTCTCACCCCTTGGTTTATCCCATTTTAGGGACCAATTTACCCTCTTCCTGCCAATAAAATTATCATTTTACCCCTAGGTCACCCTTAGGCTTCTCGTCAGGCAGGTTTAACCAAACTCATCTCGAGTTCAAAAAAATTAGAATGACTATCATTTCTAGCTCCTTTGAGCTCATGATGAGTGAATCCTGAACATTTCAACTAATTTAGCTCGTTTTAGGCAAAATAAGGTCCTTTTAGCTCAAATCTTATAAGCCAAACTGTCCTTGAGTCAGTTAAATCCAGTAGATCCCATCCCAGTGAGTCTGATCTAAGTTCACCAGGAGTTCAAGTAGCTCAGTTTCAGTTTAAAGTTATTTTTTCACATTTGGACCTTCATTTGAGCTCATTTGAGCTCGATACAGTCCTGATTGGGCTTACTCCAGCTGGTTCAGCTAGTGATTTGGCTCCAAAAATAGTTCATCTGAGTATAACTGGCTTCTGATTCAGTTTATTTCACTCCAATTCAGCTTAAATTAGTTCAGACCAGTTCTGTACTGTGTTTCTACCCCTGCAGGGCGAAAACAAAAAAATACAAATTTCTTCAGAACACCATTTTTGATATTTTTCTGAACTGGGGCAAGTCCCAATTTAGACTCAAATCAATTCCTTCATATAATATCTAATTGATATCTGAGATTCGATCCATTTCAATTCGGATATTAGATCCAATGCTGGATTTGGTATCTAATCTCATCCCAGACCTGAATTTTCATCTCATTCATTCAGAAATCCATATCCAGAGTCCAAATTCACTCATTGAACCTGGAATATCTCATTAGATATTTAGGATCCAATTAAGCCATTTCGGATCCATTTCAGTTTGGATCCACCTTCTAATCTATTCAGAAGTTCATTTCAATCAAATTTCTAAACTCAGATTCATTTAACATCTGAGATGCAATTTTACTTTTTGATTTCTGATTTAGATCCTAGATTCAATTCCATTCTCAAGAATTGGATCCAAGATCTAAAATCAAAATCCTAATTTTGTTATGAATTTGGTGCCTTTTCCATTTTTCAATTCTTTAGAAATCTATATTCGGGGTTCAATTTCCATTTTTTGAACCAATTTCCTTCAAATCGAGATCCAGATCTAATCTTTTTCAAAACTTCGTATCCAAATCCTTTTTAAAGACTCAACTTTATCCTAATTTCAAAATCAATCCTTTGGTTTCAAATTAAAATCCATCATTTTGCAAAAATCCTTTGAAAAACACCCTAGATCCAGTTCAGAATTCAGTTTGGATTTCAAAAATGTCAAAATGGATCTAGACCCAGTTTTAAAATCCAATTTCTATTCAAAATCAATTTAGGGATTTCAAATTCAAAATCAAAATCCAAATTTCATCCCCAAATTAAAAAATAACCTTTGAATTTCAAAAATTCTTTGAAAAATGCCCCAGATCTAGTTCAAAATTCAGTTTGGATTTTAAAATGGATCCAGATCCAGTTTCATAACCCAATTTTTATTCAAAATCAATTTGGGGATTTCAAATTCAAAATCCACTTTTTATCCCCAATTTCAAAATAAACTTTGAAATTTTAGAAACCAAAATCAGTATTTGGTAAAAATTCTCAAAATTCCAAACTGAATCCGGTTTTTGCCCAATTTGGATTTCATAAATCAAAATTGGATTTTTGAAAACCTGTTATTTCCAAAAATCCCCTTTTCATTATTCATATTTCACTTTTCTTTTATCTTAATTTTTAAAATAAAAAACAAAAAATATTACCTTCAAAGAGGGGTGCCACTTGGCATTTTTGAGATTCAAAATAAAAATAATTTTTTGCAAAACTTTAAAAACCCTCTTGCCTTTAAAAATCCACATGAGCATCACCCACAAGGTGATGCCATGTGTCAAATTTTTAAATAAATCCTACTTTGGCCATCTATAAAACTAAAAAATAACTCACATGGGCACCCTCTTGCAAGAAGGTGCCACATGTCAACCTTTTTCACAAAGGGCTATTTTTCCCATTTACAAAGATGGAAAAAGACCCACATAGGTTGGCACCACCTTTTTGAGATTTTTTAGTCCTATTTCTATCATTTTTGCTTAAGCTATCCCTAATCTCAACTGTAAATAGACCCCTTGAGGGTCTTTCTTTTCCATAAACTTGAAGATTTGAGAAATTAAGAGAATATAAAAGAATTTTCTCTTTCTCTTCTTCTTCCTCCCTCTCCCCTTCCTTCCTCCTTAGAGTTGGCGCCATTATTGGAGCATCCACATATTCATCTTCCTTCTTTGGTGTAAGGTAATCCTCTTCTTCTTCATTAGTTTAATTTGATTTACATTTCTTTTTATTTTGCAAAAGTCATTAGAATTATGAGATTTGATCTTCAATAGATCAAATTTCGTATTTAAGAGGCTAAATCAATTTTAATTTATGTCTCAATGCTTTTGATTTCATTTTAGATGTTTTTATTTATGTTTTTATATCATTATAATTATCCTTTATGATCTAGAATGGTAGATCTCAAGTTTGATCATTGGATCAAACCATTTATGAGATTCTATTCCATTCAATTATGTTGAGATGATATTTTCAATTCTGGTCCGTTTTGCTCTCATCATTTTGCATATAATTAAGTCTTACTTTGATCTATTTTTTTTACCACATCTTTATTAGCATGTTTTTGAGATCCACACCAAAAATAAGATCAGTCTGAGTTGATTGGTCCCTTAAAAAAAATAGGATTTGTACCCTATCATTGGGTCTTGTTCGAATTTTCCATAAAATTAGACCAACTTGTTGGAGTACTTTCTCTTTAACCAGCGATGATCTTTAAAATTTGTAGCAAGGAAAATATCCATCATTAAATCAAGTTTAGTTATGTAAATTTTCATCAATTTCTATGGTGTTTTAATATCTAATTTTGGTCAAAAACCATGACCCTACAACTTTGTATTATTTTAGTGGTTCTGAATTTTGTCTGTTTTGTCAAAGTCATATCTCCCTAATTGGGAGATCATTTTTGAGATATGTAAATAGGATCTTCTCTATCTGCATGTTTAGTTTCTTCATGTAAAGTTTCATATAAAGAATTTCTATTTCTTTTGTATTTTAAGTCAAGACACTATCTGTTTTCAATTTCAGGCATTTTTCAGACTTAAAATCAACTTGTTGCATTCATATCTCCCTAATGAGAGATCATTTTTTAGATCTGTAAAAATGAGTTTTCTCCTTAGAATGTCTAGTTTATTCATGACAATTTCTAGAAATTTTAATTAAGTTTTCATCTATCATTCAAATAAAAAATCAGAAACCTATTGATTTTTCTTTCACAGGCTTTTACAGATTTTTGACAAACTTGATCAGATTGGATCTCCCTAATGGGAGATCATTTTCTAGACATTTGAATTGGAAATGTTTCATGGTTGAACTAAACAATGTCTCCCACAAATATGGGAGAAATTAAATCAGTTTAGCCCCTAAAACTTGAAAATTACAGAAACTTGTCTGTCAAAGCTCAATTTCCTGATTTTAAAATTGATTTCTCAATGTTTTAATCATATCTCATGTATTAAAAATGATTTTCGAGATATGAAATTAATTTTTAGCTCAATCAAAGTTGTTTTAGGCTACCATTCATTCAAAATACTCTGACAGGGTCGATTTACATATCTAAATTTTGAAATATCTTGTTTTACGTGGGTAAAAAAAACAAATTTGGGTTTTCCTCCAAACGTTTTCTATATTTTTTGATTTTAGGATACTTTAAGGTTATTAGAAACCCTTAAATCAAATTTCATCAATTTCTAATATGTTTATGGATTTTTCTTTCATTTTTTGGGGCATAAAAAGGCTAAATTATGGGTTTTTCTTAATTTTTCAATAATTGAATAAAATCCATAAATGCCTACATTTATTACTAACATGTTTGCCCATTTTGCAGGATTTTCATTTTCTTTATTTTCAATTGATGTAAATTCATTCAATTGTTGTAATAATACATTAATGAGAATTTTATTTTATGCTTAGTTTAGAATCAATGGGCATTTAGATTAAATTTCATAGTTAATGTATTTCATTCATTTTTCTTTTCATTTTAAGAAATTCACTATGGAAAATAGGAATGACATGTACACCATTTAATAAAGGAAAAATAAAACTAAGTAGAGTTTGTATTTACGACCATAGTCAGAATATGGATAATACTTAGAATTATTATTCTCTATTAAAATACAAAAATCAACTTACACTCTTAAGTCTTTTTCAAAAATCATCACATTTCAAGAAAAATACATTTTTTCTCTTTATTAGAATCTAAAAATAAATATTAATATGAAGTATACTTGTGGCCATAGTTATAAATATATAAAAAACTTTTGTGGCCATCACAATGAGAATTTTTTGATAGCCTTTAAATACATATATGCATGATTGAATCAATACAAATTTTTTTGACTACCATAGAACATATATATGTATGATTAAATCACTATAAATTTTTTTTGACAGCCTTAGAACAAATATATGCATGATTGAATCACTATGCCTTAAAACACATATATGCAAGATTGAATCACAATAAATTTTTTTTTAGAGCATTAGAAAACACATATGAATGATTGAATCACTATAAAAAATTTTTGACAACCATAAAACAAATATCTACATCATTGAATCACTATGAATTTTTTTTTATTGCCTTAGAACACATATATGCATGATTGAATCACTTTGAAATTTTCTTGATAGCCGTACAACACATATGCAGGATTGAATCACTATGAATTTTTTTGATAGCCTTAGAGCACATTTATGCATGACTGAATCACTATGGAATTTTTTTGACAGTCTTAGTACACATATATGCATGATTGAATCACTATAAATTTTTTTTAACAGCCTTAGAACACATATATGATTAATTGAATCAATACAAATTTTTTTGACAACATTAGAAATTATATATGCATGATCGAATCACTATGAAATTTTTTTGACAACCTTAGAACACATATCTGCATGATTGAATCACTATGAATTTTTCTTGACAACCTCGTAGCACATAAATGCATGTTTGAATCACTTTGAAATTTTTTTGCAGCCTTAGAACACATATATGCATGATTGAATAACTATGAATTTTTTTTGACAACCATAGAACACATTTATGCATGATTCAATCATTATGAAAATTTTTTGACAGCCTTAGAACACATATATTTATGATTGAATCTCTATAAAAAATTTTGACATCAATAGAACACATTTGTTGAATGATTCTATCAGTATAAAACTTTTTTGACAACCTTAGGACACATATTTGCATGATTGAATCACTCTATTTAGAACACAAAAATGCATGATTGAATAACTATTTAATTTTTTTGAGAGTTGTAGAACACATATATGCATGATTGAATCACTATGAATTTTTTTTGACAGCCTTAGAACACATATCTACATGATTAAGTCACTATAAAAAATTTTTGACAGCCATAGAACACATATATGAATGATTGAATAACTATGATTTTTTTTTGAAAGCCTTAAAACACATATATGGACGATTGAATCAATATGATTTTTTTTTTACAACCTTAGAACATATATATGCATTTTTGAATCACTACAAATTTTTTTTTACAGCATTAGAACACATGTATGCATGATTGAATCACTATGAATTTTTTTTATAGCATTACAACACTTATATGCATGGTTGAATTTTTTTTAACTACCTTAAAACACATATGTGCATTATTGAATCACTATGAATTTTTTTGACAGCCTTAGAACACAAATATGCATGATTGAATCACTATGAATTTTTTTTATAGCCTTAAAACACATATATGTATGTTTGAATCACTATAAAACTTTTTTGACAAACTTAGAACACATATGTTCATGATTGAAATTTTTTTGACCGCCTTAGAACACATATGTGCATGATTGAGTCTCTATGAATTTTTTTGATAGTTTTAGAACACATATATGCATGATTAAATCACTATGAAACTTTTTTGACATCCTTAGAACACATATATGCATGATTGAATCACTATGAAATGTTTTTTTACAACGTTAGAACACTTATATGCATGATTGAGTCACTATGAACTTTTTTTGACAACCTTAGAACACATATATGCATGATTGAATCACTATGAATTTTTTTGATAGCCTTAGAACACATATATGCATGATTGAATCAATATAAATTTTTTTGACAGCCTTAAAACACATATATGCATGATTGAATCACTACAATTTTTTTTTATATCATGAAAATACATATATGAATGATTGAATGACAATCACAATTTTTTGACTGCCATAGAACTCATATATGCATGACTGAATCACTATGAAATATTTTTGACAAATGTAGAACACATATATTGATGATTGAATCACTATGAATTTTTTTTACAGCCTTAGGACACATATATGCAATATTAAATCAGTATGAAATTTTTTTGACAATCTTAGAACACATATATGCCTGATTGAATCACTATGTAATTTTTTTGACTGCCATATATAACATATATGCATGATTGAATCACAATGATTTTTTTTTTGACAGCCTCAGAACACATATATGCATGATTGAATCACTATGAAATTTTTTTGACTGCCTTAAAACACATATATGCATGAATGAATCAATAAAAAAAAAATTTATAGCCTTAGAACACATATATGCATGGTTGAAATACTATGAATTTTTTTTTACAGTCTTAGAACACATATTTGCATGATTGAATAACTATGAAATTTTTATGACAGCCTTAGAACTCATATATGCATGATTGAATTGTTGTGAAATTTCTTTGCACACTTTGAACATAAATATACATGATTGAATCACTATGATTTTTTTTTCACACTTAGAACACATATATGCATGATTGAATCACTATAAAAAAATTTTACAGCCTTAAAACACATATATGCATGATTGAATCTCTATAAAATATTTTTGATAGCATCAAAAAACATATATGCATGATTGTATCACTGCAAAAAAAATTTGACTAACTTAGAAGACATATCTGCAGGATTGAGTCACAATGAATTTTTTTTTATAGCCATAGAACACATATATGCAGGATTGAATCACTATGAATTTTTTTTTACAGCCTTAGAACATGTATATGCATGATTGAATAATTATGGAATTTTTTTGTCATCTTTAGAACATAAATATTCGTGATTTAGTCACTATGAAAATTTTTTGACAACCTCTGAACACATATATGCATGATTGAATCACTATAAAAATTTTTTGACAGTCGTAGAACATATATATGTCGGATTGAATCACTTTGAATTTTTTTTAACAGCCTTAGAACATGTATATGCATGATTGAATAACTATGGAATTTTTTTGACATCCTTAGAACACAAATATGCCTGATTTAATCACTATGATTTTTTTTGACAGCCTTAGAACATGTATTTGCATGATTGAATCACTAAGAATTTTTTTTGACAGACGTGGAAGACATATATGCATAATTGAATCACTATGATTTTTTTTTGGCAGCCATAGAATACATATACGAATGATTGAATCAATATGATTTTTTTTTATAGCCTTAAAACACATATATGCATTATTGAATCAATATGAATTTTTTTTTACAGCCTTAGAACATGTATATGCATTTTTGAATCACTATAATTTTTTTTACAGCATTAGAACACATGTATGCATGATTGAATCACTACAAATTTTTTTTTTACAACATTACAACACCTATATGCATGGTTGAATTTTTTTTAACTACGTTAAAACACATATGTGCATGATTGAATCACTATGAATTTTTTTGATAGTCTTAGAACACAGATATGCATGATTGAATCACTATGAATTTTTTTGACAGTCTTAGAACACAGATATGCATGATTGAATCACTATAAATTTTTTTGATATCCTTAGAACACATATATGCATGTTCGAATCACTATGAAACTTTTTTGACAAACTTAGAAAACATATGTGCATGATTGAATTTTTTTTTACCGCCGTAGAACACATATGAGCATGATTGAATCTCTATGAATTTTTTTGACAGCCTTGGAACACATATATACAAGATTGAATCACTAGAAAAAAAATTTGACTGCCTTAGAACACATAAATGCATGAATGAATCACAATGATTTTTTTTTCAAAGCATTAGAAGACATATATGCATGATTGAATCACTATGAATTTTTTTTGACAACCTTAGAGCACGTATCTGCATGATTGAATCACTAAGAATTTTTTTTGACAGCCGTGGAAGACATATATGCATGATTGAATCAATATGATTTTTTTTTGCAGCCTTAGAACACATATATGCATGATTGAATCACTATGAAATTTTTTTGATTGCATTAAAACACATATATGCATGATTAAATCACTACAAAATTTTTTTAGAGCATTAGAACACACATATGCATGATTGAATCACTATAAATTTTTTTTGACAATGATAAAACACATATATGCATGATTGAATCACTATGAAATTATTTTGTGGCCTAAGAACACATATATGCATGATTGAATCACTATGAAATTATTTTGCCGCCTAAGAACACATATATGCATGATTGAGTCACTGTGAATTTTTTTGGACTGCCTTAGAACACAAATTGCTTTATTGAATCACTGTGAATTTTTTTTGTCAGCATTAGAACACATATAAGCAAGATTGAATGACTATGATTTTTTTTATAGCCTAAGAACACATATATGCATGATTGAATAAATATTGAAATTTTTGTGACAGCCCAAGAACACATATCTGCAAGATTGAATCACTATGAATTTTTTTTGGCAGCCTTACAACAGATATATGCATCATTAAATCACTATGAAATTTTTTTGACAGCATTAGAACACATATCTACAAGATTGAATCACTATGAATTTTTTTTCGCTGCATTACAACATATATATGCATGTATGAATCTCTATAAAAAAAAATTGAGAGCATTAGAACACATATATGCCAATTGAATCACTATGAAATTTTTTTGACAACCTTAGAACACATATCTCTATGATTGAATCACTATGAACTTTTCTTGACAACCTTAAAACACATATACGCATGTTTGAATCACTATGAAAATTTTTTGCAGCCTTAGAACACATATATGCATGATTGAATCACTATGAAATTTTTTTGACAACTTAGAACAATTATATGCATGATTCAATCACTATGAAATTTTTTTGACACCCTCAGAACACATATATGCATGCTTGAATGTCTATAAAAAATTTTGACATCTTTAGAACACATTTATAAATGATTCTATCACTATAATTTTTTGTTGACAATCTACACATATCTGCATGATTGAATCACTCTAAAATTTTTTTGACATTTTAAGAACACATATATGTAAGATTGAATCACTAAGAAATTTTTTTGACAGCCTTAGAAAACATATATGCGTGATTGAATCACTGTGAATTTTTTTTGACAGCCTTATAACACATATATGCTTGATTTAATCGCTATGAAATTTTTTTGACACCCTTAGAACACATATATGCATGATTTAAACACTATGAAATTTTTTTTGACAGCCTTATAACAAATATATGAATGACTGAATCACTATGATTTTTTTTACAGCCTTAGAACACATGTACTTTTGATTTAATCAATATGATTTTTTTTTACAACCTTATAACACATATATGCATGATTGAATCACTATGATCTTTTTTTTATAGGCTTAGAACACATATAAAGGTTATTTAATCACTATGATTTTTTTTTACAGCCTTAGAGCACATATATCCATGATTGAATCACTATAATTTTTTTTTTGCTGCCTTAGAACACATATATGCATGATTGAATCACTGTGAAAATGTTTTGAACCCTTAGAACACATATATACGTGATTGAATCACTACAAATTTTTTTGAGAGCATTAGAACACATATGCATGATTCAGTCACTATAAAATTTATTTTATAACCTTAGAACACATACCTACTAGATTGAATCACTGTAGAATTTTTTTGATAGCCTTAGAACACATATATGCATGATTCAATCACTATGAAATTTATGGACAGCCTTAGAACACATATATACATCATCAAATCACTATGAAATTTTTTTTCCAGCCTTAGAACACATATAAACATGATTTAATCTCTATGAACTTTTTTTGACAGCCTTAGAAGACATATATGTGTGATTGAATCACTAAGAAATTTTTTTGTAGCTTTAGAACACATATATGCATGATTAAATCACAATGAGATTTTTTTGACAGCCTTAGAACACATATATGCTTGATTGAATCCTTAAATTTTTTTTTGACAACCTTAGAACACATATATGCATGATTGAATCACTACATTTTTTTGTTGACACCCTTAGAACACAAATAAGCATGATTTAATCACTATGAAGTTTTTTTGACAACCTTAGAACACATATCTACATGATTAAGTCACTATGATTTTTTTTTACAGTCTTAGAACACAAATATGCATGATTGAATCACTACGAAGCTTTTTTTGACAGCCGTAGAATACATATATTCATGATTGAATTGCTATGAAATTTTTTTGCAGACCTAAAACCCATATTCGCATGATTAAATCACTATGAATTTTTTTTTGACAGACTTAGAATACATATATGCAGGATTGAATCTCTATAAAAAAAGTTTGACAGCCTTAGAACACATATATGCATGATTTAATAACTTTGAAATTTTTTTGACAGACCTAGAACACATATATGAATGATTTAATCACTATGAAATTTTTTGAAAAGCCTTAGAACACATATATGCAAGATTGAGTCACTATGATTTTTTTTTACAGCCTTAGAACACATATATGCATGATTTAATCACTATGAAATTTTTTTGACAGCATTAGAACACATATACGCATGATTGAATCATATGAGAGTTTTTTTCGTGATTAATTCACTACAAATTTTTTTTTAGAGCATTAGAACACATATATTCATGATTGAATCACTATAAAAAAATTTTGACAACCTTAGAACACATATCTGCATGATTGAATCACTATAAGTTGTTTTGAAAACATCAAAACATATATATGCATGATTGAATCACTATAAATTTTTTTTTGACAACCTTAGTACACATATCTGCATGATTGAGTCACTATGTTTTTTTTTTACAGCCGTAGCACACATATCTTCATGACTGAGTCACTATGAATTTTTTTTTACAGCCGTAGAACACATATATGCATGATTGAATCACAATGATTTTTTTTTGAGAGCCTAAGAACACATACATGCATGATTGAATCACTACAAATTTTTTTTGACGCCTTTAAAACACAAATATACATGATTTAATCACTATGCTATTTTTTTGACAGCCTTAGAACACTTAAATGCATGATTGAATCACTATGAAATTTTTTTCACAACGTTAGAACATATATATGAATGATTGAATCACTATGAAATTTTTGTTACAACCATAGAACATATATACACAAGATTGAATCATTATGAGATTTTTTTCACAACCTTAGAACACATATATGCATGATTGAATCCATACAAAAATTTTTTGACAGCCTTAGAACACATATATGCATGATTGAAACACTACAAATTTTTTAACACCCTTAGAACACATATAAGCATGATTTAATCACTATGATTTTTTTTTGACAACCATAGAACACTTATCTACATGATTGACTCTCTATGATTTTTTTTTACATCCTTAGAACAGGTATATGCATGATTAAATCACTATGATTTTCTTTTTATAGCCATAGAACACATATATGCATGATTGAACCAGTATGAAAATTTTTTGCAGCCATACGACACATATATGCATGATTGAATCACTATGATTTTTTTTTGACAGCCTTAGGACACATATATGCAAGATTGAATCACTATTAATTTTTTTGACAAACCTAGAAGAGATATATGCATGATTTAATCACATTGATTTTTTTTTACAGCCATAGAACACATATATGCATGAGTTAATCACTATGATTTTTTTTTAAAACCTTAGAACACATATCTACATGATGGAATCACTGATTTTTTTTGACAACCTTAGAACACATATATGCAACATTGAAACACTCTGAAATTTTTTGACAGCCTTAGAACACATATATGCATGATTAAATCACTATGAATTTTTTTTGCTTCCTTAGAACACATATATGCATGATTGAATCACTATGATTTTTTTTTGACACCCTTAGAATGCAAATATGCAGAATAGAATCGCTATAAATTTTTTTTGACAGCCTTAGAACACAAATATGCATGATTTAATCGCTATGAAATTTTTTTGAAACCCTTAGAACACATATGTGCATGATTTAAATACTATGAAATTTTTTTGACAACCTTATAACACATATATGCATGATTGAATCACTATGGATTTTTTCTTACAGCCTTAGAAAACATATACGCCGGATTGAATCACTATGAATTTTTTTGACAACCCTAGAACACATATGTGCATGATTGAATCACAATGAAGTTCATTGACAGCCTTAGAACACATATATGCGGGATTGAATCACTTTGAATTTTTTTTGACAACCGTAGAGCACATATAAGCATTATTTAATCACAATGATTTTTTTTTTATAGCCATAAAACAAATATATGCATGATTTAATCAATATGAAGTTTTTTTGACAACCTCAGAACACATATCTACATGATTGAATCTCTATGAATTTTTTTGACAACCATATAACACATACATGCATGATTGAATAACTATGATTTTTTTTTGACAACCTCAGAACACATATATGCATGATTGAATCACTACAAAATGTTTTTGCAGCCTTAGAACACAAATATGCGGGATTGAATTACTGTGAATTTTTTTTGACAACCTTAGAACACATATATGCTTGATTTAATCACTTTGATTTTTTTTTACACCCTTAGAACACATATATGCATGATTTAAACACTATAAAAAAATTTTGACAGCCTTATAACACATATATATGCAAGAATAAATCACTAATTTTTTTTTTGACAACCTTAGAACACATATCTGCATGATTGAATACCATTAATTTTTTTTGACAGCCTTAGAACACATATATGCATGATTGAATCACTATAAATTATTTTTTGACACCTTTAGAACAAATATAAGTATGATTTAATCACTATGAAGTTTTTTTGATAGCCTTAGAACACGTATATGCATGATTAAATCTCCATGAAATTTTTTCGACAGCCTTTCCAAACAAATATGCATGATTGAATCACTATAAAAAGTTTTTGAAGCCCCAGAGCACATATATGCATGATGAAATTTTTTTGACAGTCTAAGAACATATATATGCATGATTTAATCGTCATGAATTATATTTGACAGACTTAGAACACATTTATTCATGATGAAATCACTATGAATTTTTTTTGACAACCTTAGTACACATATATGCATGATTGAATCACTATGATTTTTTTTGCAGCCTAAGAACACATATATGCATGATTGAATCACTATGAATTTTTTTTGACAACCTTAAACCACATATATGGATGAATGAATCACTATGAATTTTTTCTGACAGCCTAAGAACACATATATGCATGATTGAATCACTATGATATTTTTTTCACAGCTTTAGAACACATATATGCTTGATTGAATCCATAAATTTTTTTTTGACAGCCTTAGAACACATATATGCATGATTGAATCACTACGAATTTTTGTTGATACCCTTAGAACACAAATAAGCATGATGTTATCACTATGATTTTTTTTGGACAACCTTAGAACACATATCTACATGATTAAGTCACTATAAAATTTTTTTGACAGCCTCAGAACACATATTTGCATGATTGAAACACTATGAAATTTGTTTGACAGCCTTAGAACACATATATGCATGAGTGAGTCCCTATGAATTTTTTTTGCAGCCTTAGAATGCATATATGCATGTTTAAATCAATATGATTTTCTTTTGACAGCCTTAGAATACATATATGCAAGATTTAATCACTATAAAAAATTTTTGACAGCTTTAGAACACATATATGCATGATTTAATACCTTTGATTTTTTTTTATAACCTTAGAACATATATATGCATGATTGAGTCACTATGATTTTTTTTGACAGCCTTAGATCACATATACACATGATTGAATCACTATCAAATTTTCTTGACAGCATTAGAACACATATATGCATGATTGAATCATATGTTTTTTTTTACAACGTTTGGACCCATATGCATAATTGAATCACTATACTTTTTTTTGACAGCCTTAGAACGCATATATGCATGATTAAATCACTATGAATTTTTTTCGACAACCTTAGAACACATAAACAAGATTTAATCACTATGAAATTTTGTTGACAGCCTTAGAACACATATATGCATGATTGAATCACTAAGAAATTTATTTGACAGCCTTAGAACACATATACACATGATTGAATCACTATAATTTTTTTTGACCGCGTTAGAACACATATGTGCAAGATTGAATCACTATGATTTTTTTTTACTGCCTTAAAACACATATGTGCTTGATTCAATCACTATGAATTTTTTTTTACTGCCTTACAACACATATATGCATAATTAAATCACTCTGAATTTTTTTTTACAGTCTTAGAACACATATATGCATGATTGAATGACTATGATATTTTTTTATGCCATTAGAATACATATATACATGATTGAATCACTATGATTTTTTGATAGAATTATAACACATATATGCATGACTGAATCACTATGAAATTTTTTTGACAGCCTTAGAACACATATATGCATGATTGAATCACTACAATTTTTTTTAAGAGCATTGGAACACTTATATGCATGAATGTGTCACTATAAAATTTATTTGATAACCTTAGAAAACATATCTGCATGATTGAATCGCTGTGAAATTTTTTGATAGCCATAGAGCACATATATGCATGATTGAATCACTATGAAAATTTTTGATAGCCTTAGAACACATATATGCATGATTGAATCACTATGAAATTTTTTTGAGAGCATTATAACACATTGATGCATGATTGAATCACTGTAGCACACATATGCATGATTGAGTCACTATGATTTTTTTTTACAGCCTTAGAACATATGTATGCAAGATTGAATCACTATGGAGTTTTTTTAGCAACCTTAGAACACATATATGCATGATTCATAGAGCACATAAAGCACATATATGCATGATTGAATCACTATGAAATTTTGACAGCATTAGAACAGTTATATGCATGATTGAATCACTATGAATTTTTTTTTACAGCGTTAAAACACATATATGCATGATTGAATCACTATAAAAATTTTTTGACAGCCTCAGAACACATATATGCATAATTAATCACTTTGAAATTTTTTTGACAGCCTTAGAACACATATATGCAAGATTGAATCACTATGGGGTTTTTAGCAGCCTTAGAACATATATATGCATGATTCATTCACTATAAAAAAATTTTAACAGCCTTAGAAGACATATATGCATCATTGAATCACTATAAATTTTTTTTGACAACCTTAGAACGCATATATGATTGATTGAATCACAATGAAATTTTTTTGACAACCATAGATTTTTGTTATGGCCTTAGAACACATATATGCATGATTGAATCCTTGCAACTTTTTTTTTTACGGCCTTAGAACAAATATAAGTTTGATTTAATCACTATGAAGTTTTTTTGACAGCCTTAGAACACATATATGCATGATTGAATCACCATGAAATTTTTTCGATAGCCTTAGATCACAAATATGTATGATTGAATCACTATGAAATGTTTTTGCAGCCTAAGAACACATATATGCAAGATTGAATCATTATAAAATTTTCTTGATTGCCTTTGAACACATATATGGAGGATTGAATCACTACGAAATTTTTTTGACAGCCCAAGAACATATACATATATATGCAAGATTTAATCATCATTAAATTTTTTTGACAGCCTTAGAACACATTTAATCATGATTAAATTATTATGATTTTTTTTCGACAGCCTTAGTACACATATATGCATCAATGAATAACTATGATTTTTTTTTTACAGCCTTAAAACACATATAAGCATGATTTAAACTCTATGAATTTTTTTTGATAGACTAAGAAGACATGTATGCATGATTGAATCACTATGAATTTTTTTTGCAACCTAAGAACAAATATATGTATGATTGAATCACTATGAAATTCTTTTGACAGCCTTAGAACACATATATGGAGGATTGAATCACTATGAAAATTTTTTTACAGCCTAAGAACACATATATGAATGATTTAATCACTATGAGATTTTTTTGACAGCGATAGAACACATATATGCATGATTGAATCCATAAATTTTTTTTAGAGCCTTAGAACACATATATGCATGATTGAATCACTATGAATTTTTGTTGACACCCTTAGAACACAAATAAGCATGATTTCATATGTATGATTTTTTTTTTACAACCTTAGAATACATATATGCATGATTGAGTCACTATGATTTTTTTTTTACAGCCTTAGAACACATATATGCATGATTTAATCACTATGATTTTTTTTTGACAGCATTAGAACACATATATGCAAGATTGAATCATATGAATTTTTTTTGACAAGTATAGGCCGCATATGCATGATTGAATCACTATGATTTTTTTCGTCAGCCTTAAAACGCATATATGCAAGATTAAATCACTATGAATTTTTTTTTACAACCTTAGAACATCGTTAAACAAGATTTAATCACTATAAAAAATTTTTGACAGACTTAGAACACATATATGCATGATTGAATCACTAAGAAATTTTTTTGACGGCCTTAGAACACATATATGCATGATTGAATCACTACGAAATTTTGTTGACAGCCTTAGAATACATTTGTGCATTATTGATTCACTATGATTTTTTTTTACTGAATTAGAACACATATGTGCTTGATTGAATCACTACAAAATTTTTTTGACTGCCTACAACACGTATATGCATGATTGAATCACTCTGAATTTTTTTTGACAGCCTTAGAACACATATATGCATGATTGAATCATTGTGAATTTTTTTTATATCCTTAGAACATATATGCTTGATTGAATCACTATGACTTTTTTTTGACACCATTAGAATACATATATGCCTGATTGAATCACTATGATTTTTTGACAGCATTATAACACATATATGCATGATTGAATCACTATGAAATTTTTTTGACAACCATTGAACTCATATATGCATGATTGAATCACTATGAGATTTTTTTGTCAGCCTCAAAACACATATATGTATGATTGAATCATTACAAATTTTTTTGATACCCTTAGAAAACATATATGCATGATTGAATCACTATAATTTTTTTTATAGCCTAAGGACACATATAAGCATGATTTAATCACTATTAAATTTTTTGACACACTTAGAACACATATATGAATGATTGAAAAGCTATAAAATGTTTTGCAGCCTTAGAACACATATATGTCTGATTGAATCACTATAAATTTTTTTTAAGCCTTAGAACATATATCTGCGTGATTGAATCACTATGATTTTTTGACAGCATTATAACACATATATGCATGATTGAATCACTATGAAATTTTTTGGACAACCATTGAACAAATATATGCATGATTGAATCACTATGAGATTTTTTTGACAGTCTTAGAACACATATATGCATGATTGAATGAATACAATTTTTTTTTACAGCCTTAGAACACATTTATGCATGATTGAATCACTATAAAAGATTTTTGACAGCCTTAGAACACATATATGCTTGATTGGATCACTATGATTTTTTTTGGCAGCCTTAGAACTAAGCATGATTCAATCACTATGAATTTTTTTTTAGCACCCTTAGAACATATACGCCTGATTGAATCACTATGAAATGTGTTTGCAGCCTTAGAAAGCATATATGCGTGATTGAATCACTCTGAATTTTTTTTTATAGCCTTAGAACATATATGTGCATGATTGAATCACTACAAACTTTTTTTTAGAGCATTAGAACACATATATGCATGATTGAATCACTATAAAAAAATTTTGACAACCTTAGAACACATATCTACTAGATTGAATCACTATAAACTTTTTCTGACAGCCTTAGAACACATATACGAACGATTGAATCACTATGATTTTTTTTTTACAGGCTTAGAACACATATATGCATGATTGAGTCATTAGGAAATTTTTTTGACAACCTTGGAACACATATACGAATGATTGAATCACTATGATTTTTTTTGACAGGCTTAAAACACATACATGCATTATTGAATCGATACAAATTCTTCTTGACAGCCTTAGAACACATATAAGCATGATTGAATCACTATGAATTTTTTTAGACTGCATTAGAACACATATATGCATGATTGAATCACAATGAAATTTATTTGACACACTTAGTACATATATATGCATGATTGAAAAACTCTGAAATGTTTTTGCAGTCTTACAACACATATATGTGTGATTGAATCACTATGAATATTTTTGACAAGCTTAGAATATATATATGCGTTATTGAATCACTATAAATTTTTTTTGTGAGCATTATAACAAATACATGCTTGAATCACTATAAATTTATTTGACAACCTTAGAACAAATATATGTATGATTGAATCAATAGAATTTTTTTTACTGCCTTAGAACACCAATACGCATGATTGAATCACTACAAATTTTTTTTTATAGACTTAGAAAAGATATATGCAAGATTGAATCACTTTGAATTTTTTTTGACAGGCATAGAGCACATATATGTATGATTGAATCATTATGAAATTTTTATTAGCCTTAGAACACATATATGCATGATTGAATCACTGTGAACTTTTTTGACAGCCTTAGAACACATATATGCAGGATTGAATCACTCTGAAATGATTTTGACAGCCTTAGAACACATATATACATGATTGAATCACTATGAATTTTTTTTTACAACCATAGAACACATATATGCATCATTGAATAACTATGAGATTTTTTTGAGAGGCTTAGAACACATATATGCATGATTGAATCAATACAAGCTTTTTTTTAAAGACTTAGAACACATATATGCATGACTGAATCACTATGATTTTTTTTTTGACAGCCTTAGAACACATATATGAATGATTGATTCTCTATGAATTTTTTTTTACAACCATAGAACACATATATGCATGATTGAATCAATATAATTTTTTTTTGACAGCCTTAGAAGACATATATGTATGATTGAATCACGATGAGGTTTTTTTGACAGCCTTAGAACACACATATGCATGATTGAATCAATACAAATTTTATTTGACTACCTTAGAACGCATATATGAATGATTGAATCTCTACGAAATTTTTTTGATAGCCTTAGAACACATATATTTATGATTGAATCACTATGAATTTTTTTTTACAACCATAGAACATGTATATGCATGATTGAGTCACAATGAGATTTTTTTCACAGCCTTAAAACACATATATGCAAGATTGAATTAATACAAATTTTTTTTTATAGCCTTAGAACAAGTATATGCATGATTGAATCACTATAAAAGTTTTTGACTGCCTTCGAATACATATATGCATGATTGAATCACTATAAAAGTCTTTTGACTGCCTTAGAATACAAATATGCATGATTGAATCACTATGAATTTTTTTTGACACCCTTAGAATATATATGCACCCTTAGAATATATATGCATGATTGAATCACTATGAAATGTTTTTGCACCCTTAGAACACATATATGCATGATTGAATCCCTATTAATTTTTTTGAAAGCCTTAGAACATATATATGCGTGATTGAATCACTACAAACTTTTTTTGAGAGCGCTAGAACACATATATGCATGATTGAATCACTATAAAAAAATTTTGACAACCTTAGAACACAAATCTGCTAGATAGAATCACTATAAACTTTTGTTGACTGCCTTGGAACACATACAGGAATGATTGAATCACTATGATTTTTTTTTGATAGCCTTAGAACACATATATGCATGATTGAATCACTATAAATTTTTTTAACAGCCATAGAACACATATATGCAAGATTGAATCACTACGAAATTTTTTTGACAGCCTTAAAACACAAATATGCATGATTAAATTACTATGATTTTTTTGTACAGCATTAGAACACATATATGCATGATTGAATCACAATAAAATTTTTTGACAACCTTAAAACACATATCTGCATGACTGAATCACTATGATTTTTTTTTTGCGAGCCATAGAACACATATATGCATGATTGAATCACTATTGAATTATTTTGACAACCTTAGAACAAAATATGCATGATTGAATCACTATGACTTTTTTTTTACACCCTTCGAACATATATATGCATGATTTAATCACTATATTTTTTTTTTGACAGCATAGGACACATATATGCATGATTTAATAATCACTATCAATTTTTTTTGATACCCTTAGAACACATATATGCATGATTGAATCACTATGAATTTTTTTTATACCCTTAGAACACATATATGCATTATTGAATCACTCTGAAATTTTTTTGATAGCCTTCGAACACATATATGCATTATTGAATCACTATGAAATTTTTTTGACAACCTTAGGAAACATATATGCGTTATAAAATCGCTATGAATTTTTTTTGACAGCCTTAGAACATATATTTGCATGATTAATCATTATAATTTTTTTTGACAGGCTTAGAACACATATCGGTATGACTGAATCACTATGAATTTTTTTGGCAGCCTTAGAACATATATTCATGATTGAATCACTACAAATTTTTTTGACATCCTTTGAACACATATATGCATGATTGAATCACTATGAGTTTTTGTTGACTGCCTTAAAAAACATATATGCATGATTGAATCACTACAAAAAAATTTTGAGAGCATTAGAAAACATATATGCATGATTGAACCACTATGAATTTTTTTTCACAACCTTAGAATGCATATAAGCATGATTGAATCTCTATGAAATTTTTTTGACAGCCTTAGAACACATATATGCATGATTGAATCACTATGAAATTTTTTGACAGCCTTAGAACACATATAAGCGTGGTTGAATCACTATTAAATTTTTTTGACAGCCTTTGAATATATATATATATATATGCATGCTTGAATCTCTATAAAAAAAATTGACAGTGCTGGAACACATATATGCATGATGGAATCACTATGAAATTTTTTTGACAACCTTAGAACACATATATGCATGATTGAATCTCTATAATTTTTTTTGGACAACAATTGAACACATATATACATAATTTAATCACTATAAGTATTTTTTGACAGCATTAAACCAAATATATGCATGATTGAATCCCTATGAATTTTTTTTGACAACCTTTTTACACATATATGCTTGATTGAATCACAATGAAAATTTTTAGAGAGCCTTAGAACACATATATGCATGAGTGAATGACTATCAATTTTTTTTTGAAAGCCTTAGAACACTTATATACATAATTGAATCTCTATAAAAAAAATTTGACAGCCTTAGAACACAAATATGCATGATTGAATCACTATGAAATTTTTTTTATAGCCTTAGAACACATATATGCACGATGGAATCACTATGAAACTTTTTGACAGCTTTAGAACACATATATGCATGATTGAGTCAGTATCAAATTTTTTTGACAACCTTAGAACAAATTTATGCATGATTGAATAAGTATGAAATTTTTTTGTCAGCCTTAGAACACATATATGCATGAATAAATCACTATGAATTTTTTTTTACAGCCATAGAACACATATATGCATGATTGAATCACTATGACATTTTTTGATAGTCTTAGAACACATATATGCATGATTGAATCACTATGAATTTTTTTTTACAGCTTTAGAACACATATATGCATGATTGAATCACTTTCAATTTTTTTAGAGAGCATTTGAACACATATATGCATGATTGAATCACAATAAATTTTTTTTGACAACCTTATAACACATGTCTGCACGATTGAATCACAATAAAAAATTTTTGACAACCTTATAACACATGTCTGCACGATTAAATCACTATAACATTTTTTTGACGACCTTATAACACATATATGCATGATTGAATGACTATGAATTTTTTTTAACAGCCTTAGAACACATATATACATGATTGAATCACTATGAAATTTTTTTGACAGCCTTAGAACACAAATATGCATGATTAAATAACTATGAAATTTTTTTGCCAACTTTAGAACACATATATGCATGTTTGAATCACTATAAAAAAAATTTGACAACCTTAAAACACATATCTACAAGACTGAATCACTATGAAACTTTTTTGGGAGCCATGGAACACATATATGCATGATTGAATCACTATTGGATTATTTTGACAATCTTAGAACAAATTCATGCAAGATTAAATCACAATTAAATTTTTTTGATAGCCTTAGAACACATATATGCAGGATTGAATCACTATGAAATTTTTGTAAAAGAATTATAACACATATATGCATGATTAAATCACTATAATTTTTTTTTCACAACATTAGAACACAAATATGCGTGATTGAATCACTATAAAAAAATTTTGACATCCTCAATGCACATATGCTTGATTGAATCGCGACAAATTTTTTTTGACAGCATTAGAACACATATATGCATTATTGAATCACTATAATTTTTTTTGAGAGCCTTAGAACATATATATTTACGATTGAATTTGATTTTTTTTTGACAGCCTTGGAACACATGAATTCATGATTGAATCACTATGATTTTTTTTTACTGCCTTAGAACACATATATCCAAGATTGAATCTCTATGAATCTTTTTTTACAACATTAGAACAAAATTAAGCATGATTAAATCACTAAGAATTTTTTTGATGGCCTTAGAACACATATATGCAAGATTGAATCACTATGATTTTTTTTTATAGCCTTAGAACATATATATGCATGATTGAATCACTATGAAATTTTTTTGACAACTGTAGAACACATATGTTCTTTATTGAATCACTATAAATTTTTTTTTGACAAACTCAGAACACAAATATGCTTGATTAAATCACTTTGAAATTTTTTTGATAGCCTTAGAACACATATATGCATGATTGAATCACTATAAATTTTTTTAACAGCCATAGAACACATATATGCATGATTGATTCACTACAAAATTTTTTTGACAGCCTTAAAACACAAATATGCATGATTAAATTACTATGATTTTTTTTTACAGCATTAGAACATATATATGCATGATTGAATCACAATAAATTTTTTTGACAACCTTAAAACACATATCTGCATGACTGAATCACTATGATTTTTTTTTGCGAGCCATAGAACACATATATGCATGATTGAATCACTATTGAATTATTTTGACAGCCTTAGAACAAAATATGCATGATTGAATCACTATGAATTTTTTTTTGACAGCCTTAGAACACATATATGCATGATTGAATCACTATGAATTTTTTGTGACAGCATTCTAACACATAGATGCATGATTGAATCATTATAATTTTTTTTTTTACAGCATTAGAACACATATATGCGTGATTGAATCACTATGATTTTTTTTTGAGATCCTCAGAGCACATAAGCATGATTCAATCCAGGCAAATTTTTTTTGACAGCATTAGAACACATATTTGCAATATTGAATCACTATAAATTTTTTTTGAGAGCCTTATAACACATATAAGTATTATTTAATTTGAAAATTTTTTGACACCCTTGGAACACATGAATGCATGATTGAATCACTATGATTTTTTTTGACAAACTTAGAACAAGATTGAATCTCTATCAATTTTTGTTTACATCATTAGAACACAAATAAGCATGATTAAATCACTAAGAATTTTTTTGATGGCTTTAGAACACATATATGCATGATTGAATCACTATGATTGCATCATTATGAATTTTTTTTGACAACTGTAGAACACATATATACTTTATTGAATCATTATGAATTTTTCTTTGACTAACTCAGGACACAAATATGCTTGATTGAATCTCTATGAAATTTTTTTGATAGCCTTAAAACACATATATGCATGATTGAATCACTATCAATTTTTTTTTATATACTTGGAACACATATCTATAAGATTGAATCACTATGAAATTGTTATGACAGACTTAGAACACATATATGCATGATTGAATCACTATGATTTTTTTTTCACATTTTTAGAACACATATATGAATGATTTAATCAATATAATTTTGTTTTATAGCATTAGAACATATATATGCATGATTTAATCACTATCAAATTTTATTGATACCCTTAGAACACATATATGCATGATTGAATCACTATGAATTTTTTTTATACACAAAGAACACATATATGCATGATTGAATCAATCTAAAGTTTTTTCCATGGCCTTAGAACACATATATGCATCATTGAATCACAATAATTTTTTTTTGAAAGCCTTAAGACACATATGTGCATGATTGAATGATAATGAATTTTTTTGAAAGCCTAAGAACACATATATGCATGATTGAATGACTATTAATTTTTTTTGTACACATATATACGTGATTTAATCTCCATGAATTTTTTTTGACAGCCTTAGAACACATTTATGCATGATTGAATCACTATGAATTTTTTTTTATACCCATAAAACACATATGCATGATTGAATCAATCTGAAATTTTTTTGATAGCCTTCGAACACATATATGCATTATTGAATCACTATGAATTTTTTCTGACAACCTTAGGACACATATATGCGTAATCAAATCGCTATTTATTTTTTTGACAGCCATAGAACACATATTTGCATGATTAAATCATTATAAAGAAATTTTGACAGACTTAGAACACATATCGGCATGACTGGATCACTATGAAATTTTGTTGGCAGCCTTAGAACACATATATTCATGATTAAATCACTACGAGTTTTTTTGACATCCTTAGAACACATATATGCATGATTGAATCACTATGAATTTTTGTTGACAGCCTTAAAATACATATATGCATGATTGAATCACTAGAAAAACAAATTGAGAGCATTACAACACATATATGCATGCTTAAACCACTATGAAATTTTTTTCACAGCCTTAGAACACATATATGCAAGATTGAATCACTATGAAATTTTTTTATAGCATTAGAACACATATAAGCATGATTGAATCACTATGAAATTTTTTTGACAGCCTTAGAACACATTTATGCACAATTGAATCTCTATAAAAAAATTTGACAGCATTAGAACACATATATGCATGATTGAAACACAATGAAAATTTTTTGACAGCCTTAAAACACATATGCATGATTGAATCACTATTAAAAAAATTTTGACAGCCTTAGAACACATATATGCTTGATCTAATCTTTATGAATTTTTTTTGACATTTTTAGAAGACATATATGAATGAGTGAATCAGTATGATTTTTTTTCGACAACCGTAGAACACATATACGCATGAGTGAATCACTATGATTTTTTTTTACAGCCATAAAACACATATATGTATGATTGAATCTCTTTCAAATTTTTTTGACAGCATTAGAACACATATATGCTTAATTGAATCACTATGAAACTTTTTTAATAGCCTTAGAACACATATATGCATGATTGAAACACTGAAGTTTTTTTGACAGCCTTAGAACACATATATGCATGATTGAATCACAATAAAAAAAATTTTGACAGCCTTGAAACACATATGTGCATGATTGACTAACTATAAATTTTTTTTTACAGCCTTAGAACACTTATATGCATGATTGAGTCACTATAAAATTTTTGTGACAACCTTAGAACAAATATATGCATGATTGAGTCAGTACAATTTTTTTTTGAGAGCATTAGAACACATATATGCTTGATGGACTCAATATGAAATTTTTGACAGCCATAGAACTCATATATGCATGATTGAATCACTATGAATTTTTTTTGACAGCATTAGAAAACATATATGCATGTTTAAATCACTATGAATTTTTTTGACAGCCTTAGAACACATATATGTATGATTGAATCTCTACAAATTTTATTTTGACAACATTAGAACACATATATGCATTATTGAATCACTATGATTTTTTTTTGATAGCCTTAGAACACTTATAAGCATAATTGAATCACTATAAAAAAAATTTGACAGCCTTAGAACACATATATACATGATTAAATCACTATGAATATTTATTGATAGCCTTAGAACACATATATGCAAGATTGAATCGCAATCAATTTTTTTTTTACAGTATTAGAACACATATATGCAAAATTGAATCAACATGAAATGTTTTTGACAGCCTTTGCAAGACAGAATCACTATGAAATTTTTTTGACAACATTAGAACACATATTTGCATAATTGTATCAGTATGAAATTTTTTTGATAGCCTTTGCATGATTGAATCACTATAATTTTTTTTTGACAGCATTATAACACATATATGCAAGATTGAATCACTATGTATTTTTTTTAAAGCCTTATAACACATATATGCATGATGCAATCTCTATAAAATTTTTTACATCATTAGAACACATATATGCATGATTGATAGCATTAGTACACATTTATGCATGATGGAATCCCTATGAATTTTTTTTGACAGCCTTTGAACACATATATGCATTATTGAATTTGAATTTTTTTTGACAGCCTTAGAACACATATATGCATGATTGAATCACTATGAATTTTTTGACAGCCATAGAACTCATATATGCATGATTATTTCACTTTGAATTTTTTTTCACGACATTAGAACACATGTATGCAAGATTAAATCACTATAAATTTTTTTTGACAACCGTAGAACAAATATATGCATTATTGAGTCGCTATGAAAATTTTGTGACAACCTTAGGACACATATATTCATGATTGAATCACTATGAAATTTTTTTGACAGCCTCAGAACACATATATGCATGATTGAATCATGATGAACATTTTTTGACAGTCTTAAAACACATGTATGCAAGATTGAATCACTATATAAATTTTTTGACAGCCTTAGAACACATATATGCCTGATTGAATCACTATGAAAGTCTTGTGAATCACTATATACATGGCTGAATCACTATAATTTTTTTTTGACAGCATTAGAATACATATATACAAGATTGAATCACTATGAAATATTTTTGACAGCCATAGAACACATATATGCATGATTGAATCACTATAAATATTTTTTGACAGAATTAGAACACTTATATGCATGATTTAATCACTATCAAATTTTTTTGAAACCCATAGAACACCTATATGCATGATTGAATCACTATGATTTTTTTTTATACCCATAGAACACATATATACATGATTGAATCACTCTGAAAATTTTTTGATAGCCTTCGAACACATATATGCATTATTGAATCACTATGAAATTTTTTTGACAACCTTAGGACACATATATGCAAGATTGAATCACTATATAATTTTTTTGATAGCCCTAGAACACATATATGCAAGATTGAATCACGAAGAAATTTTTTTGACAACCTTAGAACACATATACGAATGATTGAATCACTTTGAAATTTTGTGACAACCTTAGAACCCATATATACATGACTGAATCACTATGATTTTTTTTTGACAACCTTAGAACACATATATGCACGATTGAATCACTATATAATTTTTTTGACAGCCTTGGAATACATATATGCATGATTGAATCAGTACGAAATTTTTTTGGTAGCCTTAGAACACTTATATGCATGATAGAATCACTATGAATTTTTTTTACCACCTTAAAACACATATTTTCAAGATTGAATAACTATATAATTTTTTTTACAGCATTAGAACACATATATGCGTGATTGAATTACTATGAAAGTTTTTTGATAGCCTTAGAACACATATATGCATGATTGAACAACTATGATTTTTTTTATAGCGTTAGAATACATATATGAATGATTGCATCACTATATAAATTTTTTGACAGCCTTAGAACACATATATGCTTGATTGAATCACTATGAAATTTTCTTGACAGCCTTAGAACACACATATAAATGATTGAATCACTTTGAAATTTTTGTGACAACCTTAGAACACATATATGAATGACTGAATAAGTATGAAATTTCTTTGACAGCCTTAGAACACGTATATGCAAGATTGAATCACTATATAATTTGTTTTGACAGCCATAGAACACATATATGCATGATTGAATCACTATGAATTTTTTTGATAGCCTTAGACCACTTATATGCATGATTGAATCACTATAAAATTCTTGTGACAGCCTTAGAACACATATATGCATGACTAAATCACTATAAAATTTTGTTGACAGCATTAGAACACATATTTGCATGATTGAATCTCTATGAAATTTTTTGGACAGCTTTAGAATACATATATGCATGATTGAATCACTATGAAACTTTTTTGACCGCATTAAAACACATATATGCAAGATTGAATCACTATAAAAAAATTTTGACAGCCTTAGAACACATATATTCCTTATTGAATTTCTATGAAATTTTTATGACAGTCTTAGAACACATATATGCATGACTGAATCACTATATTTTTTTTTGACAGCATTAGAATACATATATGCATGATTGAATCACTATGAAATATTTTTTACAACCTTAGAACACATATATAAATGATTAAATCACTATGAATTTTTTTGGATAGCGTTACAACACATATACGCACGATCGAATCACTATGAAATTTTTTTAACAGCCTTAGAACGCATATATGCATGATGGAATCACTATGAAAAATTTTTTATAGCCTAGAACACATATTTGCGTGATTGAATTACTATAAAAAAAATTGACATTCTTAGAACAGATATGTCCTTGATTAAATCTCTATCAAATTTTTTTGATAGCATTAGAACACATATATGCATGATTGAATACCTACGAAATTTTTTTGACAGCCTTAGAACACATATATGCATGATTGAATCACTATGAATTTTTTTTTACAGCATTAGAACACATATATCCGTGATCGAATCACAATGAATTTTTTTTTTCTGCTTTAGAACACATATATGCATGATTGAATCACTAAGAAATTTTTTTGATTGACTTAGAACACATATATGCATGATTGAATCACTATGAAATATTTGTGACAGACTTAGAACACATATATACATGATTGAATCGCTATAATTTTTTTGTGATAGCATTAGAACACATATATGCATGATTGAATCATTATGACATTTTTTTGACAGCCTTAGAACACTTATATGCATGATTGAATCTCTATAAGAAACTTTTGACAACATTAGAACATATATATGCATAATTTAATCACTATAAATTTTTCTTGACAGCCTTAGAACACATATATGCATGATTGAATGTCTCTAAACTTTTTTGACAACATTAGAACACATATATGCATGATAGAATAACCATGAAATTTTTTTGATAGTTTTAGAACATATATATGCATGATTAAATATGTATGAAATTTTTTTGATAGCCTTAGAACACATATATGCATGATTGAATCACTATGATTTTTTTTTTACAACCTTAAGACTCATATGTGCTTGGTTGAATCACTATGAAATTGATTTGACGGCCATAGAACACAAATATGATTGATTGAATCCCGATAATTTTTTTTGACAACCGTAGAACACATATGCAATATTGAATCACTAGGAAATTTTTTTGACAACCTTAGGACACATATGCATCAGCGAATTACTATAAAAAAAATTTTGATAGTGTTAGAACACATATATGCATCATTGAAACACTATGAAATTTTTTTGAGAGCTTAGAACACATATATGCATGATTGAATTACTATGATTTTTTTTCGACATGCTTAAAACACAAATATCAATGATTGAATCTCTATCAAATTTTTTTGACAACATTAGAACACATATATTTATGATTAAATCACTGTGAAAGTTTTTTGACAGCGTGAGAATACATATATGGAAGATTGAATCACTCTATAGTTTTTTTGACTGCCTAAGAATACTTATATGCATGATTGAATCATAATGAAATTTTTTTGACAACCTTAGAACACATATGAAAAATTGAATCACTATGAAATTTTTTTGGGAGCCTTAGAACACATATATGCATGATTGAATCACTATACAAATTTTTTGATAGCCTAGAACACATACATGCATGATTAAATCACTATGAAAATTTTCTGACCGCCTTAGAACACATTTATGCATGATTGAAGCTCAATCAAATTTTATTGACAACATTATTACATATATATGCATGATTGAATCACTATGAAATTTTTTTTTATAGTCATAGAACACATATATTTGTGATTGAATCTCTATCAATTTTTTTTTACAGCATTAGAACACATAAATGCATGATTGAAACATTTTAAAAAAAATTGAATAGCCTTAGAACACATATATGCATGATTGAATCACTATGAAATTTCTTCCATGGCCTTAGAACACATATAGGCATCATTGAATCACAATTTTTTTTTTTTGAAAGCCTTAAAACACATATGTGCATGATTGAATCATAATGAAATTTTTTGAAAGCCTAAGAACACATATATGCATGATTGAATGACTATTAATTTTTGTTTTTATCATAGAACACATATATGCGTGATTTAATCTCCATGAACTTTTTTTGACAGCCTTAGAACACATTTATGCATGATTGAATCTCTATAAAAAAAAATTACAGCATTAGAACACAAATATGCGTGATTGAATCACTATGAATTTTTTTTGACAACCTAGAACACATATATGGATGAATGAATAACTATGAATTCTTTTTTGACAGCCATAAAACACACATATGTATGATTGAGTCTCTATCAAATTTTTTTGACAGCATTAGAATACATATAAGCTTGATTGAATCACTATGAAACTTTTTTAATAGCCTTTGAACACATATATGCATGATTGAATCACTATGAAATATTTTTGACAGCCTTAGAACACATATATGCAAGATAGAATCACAATAAAAAAAATTGACAACCTTAAAACACATAAGTTCATGATTGACTCACTATAGATTTTTTTTTATAGCCTTAGAACACTTATATGCATGACTGAATCGCTATGAAATTTTTGTGACAACCTTAGAACAAATATATGCATATTTAAGTCACTATAATTTTTTTTTGATAGCCTTAGAACACAGATATGCATGATTGAATCACTATGAATTTTTTTTTACAGCCTTAGAACACATATATGCATGATTGAATCACTATGAAATTTTTTTGACATCATTAAAACACATATATGAATAATTGAATCACTATGAAATTTTTTATACAGCCTCAGAACACATATATGCATGATTGAATCTCTATGCATTTTTTTTTACAGCATAAGAACACATATATGCATTATTGAATCACTATGATTTTTTTTTGACAGCCTTACAACACATATATGCATTATTGAATCCCTATGATTTTTTTTTTACTGCCATAGAACACTTATATGCATTATTGAATCACTATAAAAAAAAATTGACAGAATTAGAACACATATATGCATGATTAAATCACTATAAATTTTTTTGACTGCCTTAGAACACATATATGCATGATTGAATCACTATGAAATTTGTTTGACAGCATTAGAACACATATATGCATGATTAAATCACTATGAATTTTTTTTGACAGCCTTAGAACAGATATATGCAAGATTGAATCGCAAACAATTTTTTTTTGACTGCATTAGAATACCTATATGGAAAATTGAATCAGTATGAAATTTTTTTGACAGCCTTTGCATGACTGAATTACTATGATTTTTTTTTACTGCATTAGAACACTATTATGCATAATTGAATCAATATGAATTTTTTTTGACAGCCTTTGCATGATAAAATCACTGAAATTTTTTTTTGACAGCATTAGAACACATATATCAAAGATTGAATCACTATGAAATTTTTTTGACAACCTTAGAACAAATATATGCATGATGGAATCTCTATGATTTTTTTTTACATCATTAGAACACATATATGCATGATTGACAGCATAAGTACCCATATATGCAAGATGGAATCCCTATGAATTTTTTTTGATAGGCTTTGAACACATATATGCATGATTGAATTTAAAATTTTTTTGACAGCCTTAAAACACATATATACATGATTGAATCACAATGAATTTTTTTTTACAACCATAGAACACATATATGCATCATTGAATAACTATGAGATTTTTTTGAGAGGCTTAGAACACATATATGCATGATTGAATCAATACAAGCTTTTTTTTAAAGACTTAGAACACATATATGCATGACTGAATCACTATGATTTTTTTTTGACAACCATAGAACACATATATGCATTATTGAATCAATACAATTTTTTTTTTATAGCCTTAGAAGACATATATGTATGATTGAATCACGATGAGGTTTTTTTGACAGCCTTAGAACACACATATGCATGATTGAATCAATACAAATTTTATTTGACTACCTTAGAACGCATATATGAATGATTGAATCTCTACGAAATATTTTTGATAGCCTTAGAACACATATATTTATGATTGAATCACTATGAATTTTTTTTTACAACCATTGAACATGTATATGCATGATTGAGTCACTATGAGATTTTTTTGACAGCCTTAAAACACATATATGCAAGATTGAATCAATACAATTTTTTTTTATAGCCTTAGAACATGTATACGCATGATTGAATCACTATAAAAGTTTTTTACAGCCTTCGAATACATATATGCATGATTGAATCACTATAAAAGTCTTTTGATTGCCTTAGAATACAAATATGCATGATTGAATCACTATGAATTTTTTTTGACACCCTTAGAATATATATGCACCCTTAGAATATATATGCATGATTGAATCACTATGAAATGTTTTTGCACCCTTAGAACACATATATGCATGATTGAATCCCTATTAAATTTTTTGAAAGCCTTAGAACATATATATGCGTGATTGAATCACTACAAACTTTTTTTGAGTGCGCTAGAACACATATATGCATGATTAAATCACTATAAAAATTTTTTGACAACCTTAGAACACAAATCTGCTAGATAGAATCACTATAAACTTTTGTTGACTGCCTTGGAACACATACAGGAACGATTGAATCACTATGATTTTTTTTTTACAAGCTTAGAACACACATATGCATGATTGAGTCACAAGATTTTTTTTTGACAACCACAGAACACATATATGAATGAATGAATCACTATGAGATTTTTTTGACAGCCTTAAACCACATATATGCATTAGTCAATCGATACAAAATCTTTTTGACAGCCTAAGAACAAATATAAGCATGATTGAATCACTATGATTTTTTTTGGATAGCCTTAGAACACATATATGGATGATTGATTCACAATGAATTTTTTTTTACACCCTTAGAACAAATATACGAATGATTGAAAAACTATGAAATGTTTTTTGCAGCCTTACAACACATATATGCATGATTGAATCACTATAATTTTTTTTTGCGAGCATTAGAACACATATATGCATGATTGAATCACTATAAAAATTTTTTACAGCCTTAGAACACATATATGCATGATTGAATCAATACAATTTTTTTTACAGCCTTAGAACATATATATGCATGTTTGAATCACTACAATTTTTTTTTGATAGCCTTAGAACACATATAAGCATGATTTAAACATAATGACATTTTTTTTACAGCCTTAGAACACTAATATGCATGATTGAATCACTATAAAACTTTTTTGACAGCCTTAGAATACACATTTGCATATTTGAATCACTATAAATTTTTTTCAGTGCATTAGAATACATATATGCATGATTGAATCAGTATAATTTTTTTTAGAACTTCAGAACACATATCTACAGGATTGAATCACTATGAAATTTTTTTGACAGACTTAGAAAACATAGATGTATGATTGAATCACTATGATTTTTTTGACAGCCTTAGAACACATATATGCATGATTGAATCACTATGAATTTTTTTTTATAGCGTTAGAACACTTATATGCACGATTGAATCACTATAAAAATTTTGTGACAACCTTTGAGTACATATCTGCATGATTGAGTCACTATGAAATTTTTTTGACAGCCTTAGAACACATATATGCATGATTGAATTAGTACAGAAATTTTTTGACACCCTTAGAACACATATAAGCATGATTTAATTACTGTAATTTTTTTTTGAGAGACTTGCAACACAAATATGCATGATTGAATCACTATGATTTTTTCTTGAGATCCTTAGAACACATATATGCATGATTGAGTCACTATGAAATTTTTTGACAGCCTTAGCACACATAAATTCATGATTGAATCATTGTGATTTTTTTTTGACAGCCTTAGAACACATACATGCAGGATTGAATCACTGTAAATTTTTTTTGACAACCGCAGAACATATATGCATGATTAAATCACTATGGAATTTTTTGACAGCCTTAGAACAAATATATGCATGATTGAATCACTGTGAATTTTTTTTTACAACCTTAGAACATATATATGAATGATTGAATCATTATGATTTTTTTTTACAACCATAGAACACATATATGCATGATTGAATCACTATGAGATGTTCTTAACAACCTCTGAACACATATATGCATGATTGAATCACTACAAATTTTTTTTGACAGCCTTAGAACATATGTATGCATGATTGAATCAATATAAATTTTTTTTAAAGTCTTAGAGCACATATATGCATGATTGAATCATTATTAAATTTTTTTGACAACCGTAGAACACATATAGGCTTGATTGAATCACTATGAGATTCTTTTGACAGCCTTAGAACATGCATATGTCTGACTGAATCTATACAATTTTTTTTTACTGCCTTCGAACAAATATATTCATGATTGAATCACTATGAAATTTTTTTATAGCCTTTGAACACATATATGCATGATTGAATCACTATTATTTTTTTTCACAAACTTAGGACATATATATGCATGATTGTATCACTATGATTTTTTTAGACAGCCTTATAACACATATATGCATGATTGAATCACTGCAAATTTTTTTTGACAGCCTTATAACACATATATGCATTATTGAATCACTATAAAAATTTTTTGACAACCTTAGAGCATATATCTACATGATTGAATCTCTATGAATTTATTTTGACAACCTTAGAACACATATCTGACTAATTTAATCGCTACGAAATTTTTTTGGCAGCCTTAGAACACATATGTGCATGATTGAATCACTATGAAAGTTTTTTGATGGCCTTAGAACACACATATGCATGATTGAATCACTATGAATTTTTTTTTACAGCCTTAGAGCACATATATAAATGATTCAAGCAATATAAAATTTATTTGACAACCTTAGAACAAATATATGAATGATGGAATCACTATGATTTTTTTTTGACAACCATTAAATACATATATGCATGATTGAATCACTATGAGATTTTTTTGACAGGCTCTGAACACATATATGTATGATTGAATCATTAGAATTTTTTTTTATAGCTTTTGAAAACATATATGCATGATTGAATCACTATAATTTTTTTTGATAGCCTAAGAACACATATAAGCATGATTTAATCACTATGAATTTTTTTGACACACTTAGAACACATATATGCATGATTGAAAGACTATGAAATGTTTTGCAGCCTTAGAACACATATATGCATGATTGAATCACTATGAATTTTATTAAAGCCTTAGAACATATATATGCGTGATTGAATCACTACAAAAAAAATTTTAGAGCATTAGAACACATATATGCATCATTGAATCTCTATAATTTTTTTTTGACAACCTTAGAACACATATCTGCTTGATTGAATCACCATGAATTTTTTTTGACAGCCTTATAACACATCTATGAATGAATGAATCACTATGAAACTTTTTTGACAGCCTCAGAATGTATATATGCATGATTGAATCACTCTGAAATTTTTTGACAACCATAGAACATATACATGCATGATTAAATCACTATGAGATTTTTTTGACAAGCTTAGAACAAATGTATGCATGATTGAATCAATAAATTTTTTTTTAGAGCTTTAGAATACATACATGCATGATTCAATCAATTCAATTGTTTTGACAACCTTAGAACACATATAAGTATGATTTAATCACAGTGAGGTTTTTTTGACAGCCTTAGAATACATACATGCATGATTGAATCACTATGAAAATTTTTTGACACGCTTAAAACAAATTTATACATGATTGAATCACCACGAAATCTTTTTCCAGCCACATAACACATATATGCATTATTCAATTACTAATTTTTTTTAGAGCATTACAACATATATTTGCATGATTGAATCACTATAAATTTTTTTGACAGCCTTAGAACACATATGTGCATGATTGATTCACTATGAAATTTTTTTGACAACCATAGAACACATATATGCATGATTGAATCAATACAAATTTTCTTTGACAGCTTTAGAATAGATATATGGATGATTGAATAGCTACAATTTTTTTTTTACAGTGTTAGAACATATATATACATGATTGAATCATTGTGAATTTATTTTGACAGACTTAGGGCACATATAAGCAAGATTCAATCACTACAAAAAATTTTTGACAGCCGTAGAACACATATTTGCATGATTGAATCAATATGAATTTTTTTGACAGCCATAGAATACATATATGCATGATTGAATCACTGTGGCATTTTTTTGACAGCCTTAGAACACATATATGCAAGATTGTGCCAATTCAAATTTTTTTTTACAGCTTTGGAACAGATATATGCATGGTTGAATCACTATGAAATTTTTTTGACAACCATAGAACACATATATGCGTGATTGAATTACTATGAGATTTTTTTGACAGCCTTAAAACACATATATGCATGGTTGAATCACTATTATTTTTTTTTGACAGCCTTAGAACACATATATGCAAGATTGAATCACTATAATTTTTTTTTGAAAACCTTATAACACATATATGCATGATTGAATCACTTTGAATTTTTTTTGATAGCCTTAAAACACATATAAGCATGATTTATTCACTATGAAATTTTTTTGATAGCCTTAGAACACATATATTCATCATTGAATTACTATGAATTTTTTTGATAGCTTTAGAACACATATATGCATGATTGAATCACTATGATTTTTTTTCAGCCTTAGAAGCATATATGCATGATTGAATCACTATGAATTTTTTTGACAGCCTTAGAACACATATATGCATGACAGAATCACTGCAAATTATTTGCATGATTGCATCAGTATAATTTTTTTTGACAGCCTTAGAACCCATATATGCATGATGGAATCACTTTGAAATTTTTTTGACAACCTTATAACACATATAAGCTTGATTTAATCTGAATGATTTATTTTTTAAAGACTTAGAACACGTATATGCCTGATTGAATCACTACGAAAGATTTTTGATAGCATTAGAACACATATATTCATGATTGAATTACTATGAAAGTTTTTGACAGCCTTAGCACACATATATGCATGATTGAATCACTGTGAAATTTTTTTGACAGCCTTAGAACACATATATGCAGGGTTGAACCACTATAAACTTTTTGACAGCGCTAGAAGATATATATGCATGATTGAATCACTATAAAATGTTTTTGACAGCCTTATAATAAATATATGCATGATTGACTCACCATTAAATTTTTTTGACAGCCTTTGAACACATATATTCATGATTGACGCACCGTGAATTTTTTTTAACAACCATAGAACACATATATGCATGATTGAACCACTATGAGATTTTTTTGAGAGCGGTAGAACACATATATTCATGATTGAATCAATATAAATGTTTTTTTACAGCCTTAAGATTCATATAAGCATGATTTAATCACTATGAAATTTTTTTGACAACCTAAGAATGCATATATGTATGATTTAATCTCTCTAAATTTTTTTTGACAGGCTTAAAACATATATATGCATGATGACATCACTATGAAATTTTTTTGCAGCCTTAGAACACATATATGCACGATTGATCACTATGAAATTTTTTTGCCAGAGCATTTGAACACATATATGCATGATTGAATCACTATAACACTTTGTTGACAACCGTAGAACACATATCTGCATGATTATATCACTATGATTTTTTTTTGACGACCTTATAACACTATTCATGATTGAATCACTATGATTTTTTTTTACAGCTTTTGAACATATAAATGCATGATTGGATCACTATAAATTTTTTTTGCAGCCTTATAACACATATATGCATGATTGGATCACTATGAATTTTTTTGGCCTTTATTTGTACACATATATGTAAGATTGACTCACTACAAATATTTTTTGAGAGCATATGAACACACATGCATGATTGAATTACTAGATTTTTTTGACAACCTTAAAACACATATCTGCATGATAAAATCACTATAAATTGTTTTTGACAGCCTTACAACACATAGATGTGTGATTAAATCACTATGAAATTTTTTTGACTGCCTTAGGACACATGTATGCATGATTGAATCACTGTGAATTTTTTTTGACAGCCTTAGAACACAGATATGCATTATTGAATCACTATGAATTTTTTTTTGACGGCCTTAGAACACATATATGCATGATTGAATCACTATAAATTTTTTTTGACAACTTCAGAACACGTATATGCATGATTGAATCACTATGAAATTTTTTTGATAGCCTTAGAACACATATATGCATGATTGAATCACTATGAATTTTGTTGACAGCCTTAGAACACATATATGCATGATTGAATCACTATGATTTTTTTATAGCGTTAGAACACTTATATGCATGATTGAATCACTATAAAATTTTTGCGACAACCTTTTAACAGCCTTAGAACACATATGTGCATTATTAAATCAGTATGGAATTTTTTTGACACGCTTAGAACACATTAAGCATGATTTAATTACTATATTTTTTTTTTGAGAGTGGAAACAGAATCACTCTAAAATTTTTTTGACAGCCTTAGAACACATATATGCATGATTAAATCACTGTGATTTTTTTCGATAGCCTTAGAACACATATATGCATGATTGGATCTCTATGAAATTTTTTGGCCTTCATTTGAACACATATATGTAAGATTGAATCACCACAAATATTTTTTGAGAGCATATGAACACACATGCATGATTGAATTACTAGATGTTTTTTTGACAACCATAAAACACATATCTGCATGATTGAATCACTATAAATTGTTTTTGACAGCCTTACAACACATAGATGCGTGATTAAATCACTATGAAATTTTTTTGACAGCCTTAGAACACATATATGCATGATTGAATCACTATGAAATTTTTTTGATAGCCTTAGGACACATGTATGCCTGATTGAATCACTGTGAATTTTTTTTTACAGCTTTAGAACACAGATATGCATTATTGAATCACTATGAAAGTTTTTTTTGACAGCCTTAGAACACATATATTCATGATTGAATCAATATAATTTTTTTTTGACAACTTCAGAACACGTATATGCATGATTGAATCACTATGAATTTTTTTTACAGCCTTAGAACACATATATGCATGATTGAATCACTATGAATTTTTTTTTACAGCCTTAGAACACATATATGCATGATTGAATCACTATGACTCTTTTTTTATAGCATTAGAACACTTATATGCATGATTGAATCACTATAAAAATTTTGTGACAACCTTTTAATACATATGTAGATGCTTGAGTCACTATGTAAATTTTGATAGAGCACATATGTGCTTGATTGAATCAGTATGGAATTTTTTTGACACGCTTAGAACACATTAAAGCATGATTTAATTACTATAAATTTTTTTTGAGAGGGGAACACAAATATGCATGATTGAATCACTATGAAATTTTGATGAGAGCCTTAGAACACATATATGCATGATTGAGTCACTATGAAGTTTTTTTACAGCATTAGCACACATATATTCATGATTGAATCACTGTGAATTTTTTTTGACAGCCTTAGAACACATTTATGCAGGATTGAATCACACTAAATTTTTTTTGACAGCCTTAGAACACATATATGCATGATTGAATCACTGTCATTTTTTTTATAGTTTTAGAACATATATATGAATGATTGAATCATTATGAAATCTTTTTGACAACCATAGAACACATATATGCATGATTGAATTACTATGAGATTTTTTTGACAACCTTAGAACACATATTTGCATGATTCAATCACTATAATTTTTTTTGACAGCCTTAGAACCTATGTATGCATTATTGAATCAATATAAATTTTTTTGACAGCCTTAGAACACATATACGAATGATTGAATCACTATGATTTTTTCTTGACACCCTTAGAACACATATATGCATGATAGAAAAACTATGATATGTTTTTTGCTGCCTTACAACACACATATGCGTGATTAAGTCACTATGATTTTTTTTGACAGGCTTAGAACATATATATGAGTGATTGAATCATTATATATATATTTTTGCCAACATTAGAACACATATATGCTTGATTGAATCACTATAATTTTTTTTGACAGCCTTAGAACACATATATCATGATTTAATCAATACAAATTTTTTTACATCGTTAAAACACATATATGGATGATTGAATCACTACAAAATTTTTTGACAGCCTTAGAACACATATATGCCTGATTGAATCACTATGAATATTTTTTGACAACCTTAGAACACATATAAGCATGATAGAAAAACTATGATATGTTTTTTGCTGCCTTACAACACACATATGCGTGATTAAGTCACTATGATTTTTTTTGACAGGCTTAGAACATATATATGAGTGATTGAATCATTATATATATATTTTTGCCAACATTAGAACACATATATGCTTGATTGAATCACTATAATTTTTTTTGACAGCCTTAGAACACATATATGCATGATTTAATCAATACAAAATTTTTTACATCGTTAAAACACATATATGGATGATTGAATCACTACAAAATTTTTTGACAGCCTTAGAACACATATATGCCTGATTGAATCACTATGAATATTTTTTGACAACCTTAGAACACATATAAGCATGATTTAAACACAATGAATTTTTTTTGACAGCCTTAGAACACATATATACATGATTGAATCACTATGAATTTTTTTTGACAGCCTTAGAACACATATATGCATGATTAAATCACAATGACATTTTCTTGTAGCCTTAGAACACATATCTGCATGATTGAATCATTATAAAACTTTTTTGATTGCCTTAGAACACATATTTGCAGCCTTAGAATACATATGCAAGATTTAATCACTTTGAAATTTTTTTCACAGCCGTAGAACACATATATGCATGATTGAATCACTATGAATTTTTTTTTACTGCCTTAGAATAGATATAGGCATGATTTATTCACTATGAATTTTTTTTTTTACGGCCTTAGAATACATATATGTATGATTTAATTCCTATAAAAAATTTTTGACAGCCTTACAACACTTATATGCATGATTATCTATAAAACATTTTGACAACCCTAGATCACATATAAGCATGATTTAATCACTTAGAATTTTTTTGGACAACCTTAGAACACATATATGCATGATTGAATCATCAAGAATTGTTTTTGACAGCATTTGAACACATATCTGCATGATTGAATCTCTATAAATTTTTTTTTACTGCATTAGAAGACTTATATGCATGAGTAAATCACTATAAATTCTTTTTGACACCTTAGAACATATATAAGCATGATTTAATCACTATGTAGTTTTTTTTTGACAGCCTTAGAAAACATATATGCATGATTGAATCACTATAAATTTTTTTTGACACACTTAGAACACATATAAGTAAGATTTAATGACTATTAATTTTTTTTGACAGCCTTAGAACACATATATGCATGATTGAATCACCATGAAATTTTTTTGACAACCTTAGAACACATATATGCATGATTGAATCACTATGAAAATTCAGCCTTACAACACTTATATGAATGATTGAATCACTATAAAATTATTTTGACAACCCTAGAACACATATATGGAGGATTGAATAACAATGAAATTTTTTTGATAGCCTTAGAATACATATGCAAGATTTAATCACTATAAATTTTTTTTTACTGCCTTAGAACACATATATGCATGATTGAATCACTATAAATTTTTTTTGACTGCCTTAGAACAAATGTATGCATCATTGAATCACTATGATTTTTTTTTTACAACCATAGAGCACATATATGCATGATTGAATCACTATGACATTTTTTTGATAGCTTTCGAACACGTATATGCATGATTGAATCCATACAAATATTTTTTGACAGCCTTAGAACACACATATGCATGATTGAATCACTATAATTTTTTTTTTTTGCCTTAGAACACAGATATGCATGATTGAATCACTATGAAACTTTTTTTAGAGCCTTTGAACACATATCTGCATGATTGAATAACTATGATTTTTTTTTTACTGCCTTAGAACACTTATATGCATGATTGAATCACTGTGAATTTTTTTTACACCCTTAGAACACATATAAGCACGATTTAATCACTATGAATTTTTTTGACAGCGTTAGAACACATATATGAATTATTGAATCACTATGAATTTTTTTCGATAGACTTAGAACACATATATGCACGATTGAATCACTATGATTTTTTTTATGTAGCCTTAGAACACATATATGCATGATTGAATCACTATGAATTTTCTTTGACCACCTTAGAACAGATATATCCAAGATTAAATCACTATGATTTTTTTTGACAACCTTAAAACACAAATAAGCCTGATTTAATCACTATGAACTTTTTTTATGGCCTTGGGGCACGTATATGCATGATTGAATCACTATGAACCCTAGAACACATATGCATGGTCGAATCACTATGAAATTTTTTTGTAGCCTTAGAACACATATATGCATGATTGAATCACTATAAATTTTATTTGACAACGTTAGAACACATTTATACATGATTGAATCACTACAATTTTTTTTAGGGCATTAAAACACATAATGCATGATTGAATCACTATAAATATTTTTTGACAAACTTAGTACACATATATGCAAGATTGAATGAGTATAAATTTTTTTTGACAACCTTAGAACACATATATGCATGATTGAGTCCCTATAAATTTTTTTTTATCACATCAAAACACATATATGCTTGATTGAATCACTATACATTTTTTTTGACAACCTTAGAATACATATCTACAAGATTGAGTCACTATGAATTTTTTTTGAAAGCCATGGATGACTTATATGCATGATTGATACAGAATGAATCTTTTTGACAGCTTTAAAAAATATATATGCATGATTGAATCACTATGAAAAATTTTTGACAGCATTAAAACAAATAGCAAGATTGAATAATTATGGAATTTTTTTGACAGCCTTAGAACACGTATATGCATGACTCAATCTCTATGGATTTTTTTTGATATCCTTAGAACACATATGTGCATGATTTAATCACTATAAAAAATTTTTGACTGACTAACAACACATATATGCATGATTGAATCAATATGAACTTTTTTGACAAACCTAGAACACATATATGCATGATTTAATCACATTGAATTTTTTTTTACAGCCATAGAACACATATATGCATGATTTAATCACTATGAAATTTTTTTGGCAACCTTAGAACACATATCTACATGATTGAATTACTATGAATTTTTTTGACAGCCTTAGAACGCATATGTGCAAGATTTAGTCACTATAAAACTTTTCTGACACCCTTAGAACACATATATGCATGATTGAATCAGTATGAAATTTTTTTGCAGCCTTAGAACACATATATGCATGATTGAATCACTATGAATTTTTTTTGACAGCCTTAGAATGCAAATATGCAGGATTGAATCACTATGAAATTTTTTTGACAGCCTTAGAACACATATATGCATGATTTAATCACTATGAAATTTTTTGAGACCCTTAGAACATATATATGCATGATTTAAACACTATGAATTTTTTTTGACAGCCTTATAACACATATATGTATGATTGAATCACTATGAATTTTTTTTGACAGCCTTAGGACACATATATGCGGGATTGAATCACTATGAATTTTTTTGACAACCCTAGAACACATATATGCATGATTTAATCACTATGAATTTTTTTGACCGCCATACAACAAATATATGCACGATTTAAACACTATGAACTTTTTTTGACAGCCTTATAACACATATTTGCATAATTGAATCACTATGAATTTTTTGACAGCCTTAGAACACATATATGCAGGATTGAATCACTATGAATTTCTTTTTTTGACAGCCTTAGAACACATATATGCGGGATTGAATCACTATGAATTTCTTTTTTTGACCGCCTTAGAACACATATATCCATGATTGAATCACTATAATTTTTTTTTGCTGCCTTAGAACACATATATGCATGATTGAATCACTATGAAATTGTTTTGACAGGCTTAGAACACATATATATGTGATTGAATCACTACAAATTTTTTTGAGAGCATTAGAACACATATGCATGATTCAGTCACTATAAAATTTATTTCATAACCTTAGAACACATACCTGCTAGAATGAATAACTGTAGAATTTTTTTGATAGCCTTAGAACACATATATGCATCATTCAATTACTATGAAATTTATGGACAGCCTTAGACCACATATATTCAAGATTGAATCAGTATGTTTTTTTTTGACATCCTTAGAACACACATATGCTTAATTGAATAACTATGATTTATTTTTGACAGACTTAGAACACATATATGCTGGATTAAATCACTATTAAATTTGTTTGATAGCCTTAGAACACATATATGAATGATTCAATCACTATGAATTATTTTTGACAACCATAGAACACATATATGCATGATTGAATTACAATGAGATTTTTTATACAGCCTTAGAACACGTATATGCATGATTGAATCAATACAAATTTTTTTGACAGCTTTAGAACACATATATGCTTGATTGAATCACTATGAATTTTTTTTTACACCCTTAGAACACATATAAGCCTGATTTAATCTCTATAACACATATAGGAATAATTGAATCACAATAAAAGTTTTTTGCTGCCTTAGAACACATATATGCATGATTGAGCCACTCTGGATTTTTTTTGACACCCTTAACACATATATACATGATTGAATCACTATAATTTTTTTTACAACATTAAAACATATAAATGCATGATTAAATCACTATAAAAATTTTTTGACAACCTTAGAACACAAATATGCATGATTGAATCACTATGAAATGTTTTTGCAGTCGAAGAACACATATATGGAGGATTGAATCACTATGAAATTTTTTTGACAGACTTAGAACACATATATGGAGGATTGAATCACTATGAATTTTTTTTAACAGCCCAAGAACATATATATGCATGATTTAATCATGATGAAATTTTTTTGACAGTCATAGATCACATTTAATCATGATTAAATCACTATGAAAATTTTTTGACAGCCTTAGTACACATATATGCATCATCAAATCACTATGAATTTATTTTTTGCAGCCTTAGAACACATATAAACATGATTTAATCTCTATGAACTTTTTTCGAGAACCTTAGAAGACATATATGCGTGAATAAATCACTAAGAAATTTTTTTGTAGATTTAGAACACAGATAAGGATGATTTAATCACTATGAAGTTTTTTTGACAACCTTAGCAGACATATCTACATGATTAAGTCACTTTGAATTTTTTTTACAGTCTTAGAACACATATATGCATGATTGAATCACTACGAATTTTTTTTGACAGCCTTAGAACACATATATGCATGATTGAATCACTATGAAATTTTTTTGCAGACTTAAAACACATATTTGCTTGATTAAATCGCTATGAATTTTTTTTGACAGCCTTAGAATACATATATGCAGGATTGAATCTCTATAAAAAAATTTGGCAGCCTTAGAACACATATATGCATGATATAATAACTTTGAAATTTTTTTTACAAACCTAGTACACATATATGAATGATTTAATCACTATAAAAATTTTTGAAAAGCCTTATAGCACATATATGCAAGATTAAGTCACTATGATTTTTTTTTACAGCCTTAGAACACATATATGCATGATTTAATCACTATGAAATTTTTTGACAGCATTAGAACACATATACGCATGATTGAATCACATGAGAGTTTTTCCCGTGATTAAAGCACTAAATTTTTTTTGAGAGCATTAGAACACATATATGCGTGATTGAATCACTATAAAAAAAAATTGACAACCTTAGAACACATATCTGCATGATTGAATCACTATAATTTTTTTTGAAAACATCAAAACATATATATGCATGATTGAATCACTATAAATTTTTTTTGACAACCTTAGTACACATATCTGCATGATTGAGTCACTATGATTTTTTTTTACAGCCGTAGAACACATATCTTCATGACTGAGTCACTATGAAATTTTTTTGACAGTCGTAGAACACATATATGCATGATTGAATCACAATGAAAATTTTTTGACCGCCTTAGAACACATACATGCATGATTGAATCACTACAAATTTTTTTTGACGGCCTTAAAACATAAATATGCATGATTTAATCACTATGCTACTTTTTTGACAGACTTAGAACACTTAAATGCATGATTGAATCACTATGAAATTTTTTTGACAGTGTTAGAACATATATATGAATGATTGAATCACTATGAAGTTTTTGTTACAACCATAGAACATATATATACAAGATTGAATCATTATGAGATTTTTTTCACAACCTTAGAACACATATATGCATGATTGAATCCATAAAAAAAAAATGTGACACCCTTAGAACACATATATGCATGATTGAAACACTACAAATTTTTTTAACACCCTTAGAACACATATTAGCATGATTTAATCACTATGATTTTTTTTTGACAACCATAGAAAACATATCTACACGATAGACTCTCTATGAATTTTTTTGACAGCCTTAGAACAGGTATATGCATGATTAAATCACTATGATTTTTTTTTACAGCCTTAGAACACATATATGCATGATTGAATCAGTATGAAATTTTTTTGCAGCCATACGACACATATATGCATGATTGAATCACTATGATTTTTTTTGACAGCCTTAGGACACATATATGCGAGATTGAATCACTATTAATTTTTTTGACAAACCAAGAACACATAATTGCATGATTTAATCACATTTAATTTTTTTTTACAGCCATAGAACACATATATGCATGATTTAATCACTATGAATTTTTTTTGAAAAGCTTAGAACACATATCTACATGATGGAATCAATGAATTTTTTTAACAACCTTAGAACACATATATGCAAGATTGAAACATTGTGAAATTTTTTTAACAGCCTTAGAACACATATATGCATGATTGAATCACTATGAATTTTTTTTGCTGCCTTAGAACACATATATGCATGATTGAATCACTATGATTTTTTTTTGACACCCTTAGAACACAAATATGCAGTATTGAATCACTATGAATTTTTTTTGACAGCCTTAAAACACAAATATGCATGATTTAATCACTATGAAACTTTTTTGACACCCTTAGAACACATATGTGCATGATTTAAACACTATAAAAAAATTTTGACAACCTTATAACACATATATGCATGATTGAATCACTATGAATTTTTTCTTATAGCCTTAGAACACATATACGCGGGATAGAATCATTAAAAAAAAATTGACAAGCCTAGAACACATATCCATGATTTAATCACTATGAATTTTTTTGATAGCGATAGAACACATATATGCATGATTTAAACACTATGGCAATTTTTTGAGAGCCTTATAACACATATGTGCATGATTGAATCACAATGAATTTTTTTGATACCCTTAGAACACATATATGCGGGATTGAATCACTATGAATTTTTTTGACAACCGTAGAGCACATATAAGCATTATTTAATCACTATGATTTTTTTTTTACAGCCATAGAGCAAATATATGCATGATTTAATCAATATAAATTTTTTTTGACAACCTTAGAACACATATCTACATGATTGAATCTCTATGATTTTTTTTGACAACCATAGAACACAGATATGTATGATTGAATAACTATGAAATTTTTTTGAAAACCTCAAAACACATATATGCATGATTGAATGACTACGAAATGTTTTTGTAGCCTTAGAACGCAAATATGCAGGATTGAATCACTGTGAATTTTTTTTGACAGCCTTAGAAGACATATATGCTTGATTTAATCACTTTGAATTTTTTTGACACCCTTAGAACACATATATGCATGATTTAAACACTATAAATTTTTTTTGACAGCCTTATAACACATATATATGCAAGATTAAATCACTACTTTTTTTTTGACAACCTTAGAACACATATCTGCATGATTGAATATCAAATTTTTTTTACAGCCTTAGAACACATATATGCATAATTGAATCAGTATAAATTATTTTTTGACACCCTTAGAACAAATATAAGTATGATTTAATCACTATGAAGTTTTTTTGATAGCCTTAGAACACGTATATGCATGATTGAATCTCCATGAAATTTTTTCGATAGTCTTTCTAAACAAATATGCATGATTGAATCACTATAAAAAGTTTTTGAAGCCCAAGAGCACATATATGCATGATTGAATCACTATGAATTTTTTTGACAGCCTTAGAACACATATATGGAGGATTGAATCAATATGAAATTTTTTTGACAGTCTAAGAACATATATATGCATGATTTAATCGTCATGAATTATATTTGACAGACTTAGAACACATTTATTCATGATGAAATTACTATAAAATTTTTTTGACAACCTTAGAACACATATATGCATGATTGAATCACTATGAATTTTTTTTGCAGCCTAAGAACACATATATGCATGATTGAATCACTATGAAATTTTTTTGACAACCTTAGAACACATATATGGAGGATTGAATCACTATGAAATTTTCCTGACAGCCTAAGAACACATATATGCATGATTGAATCACTATGATATTTTTTTAGCAGCTTTAGAACACATATATGCTTGATAGAATCCATAATTTGTTTTTGACAGCCTTAGAACACATATATGCATGATTGAATCACTATGAATTTTTGTTGATACCCTTAGAACACAAATAAGCATGATTTAATCACTATGAATTTTTTTTGACAACCTTAGGACTCATATCTACATGATTAAGTCACCATGAATTTTTTTTTACAGCCTTAGAACACATATATGCATGATTGAATCACTATGAAATTTGTTTGACAGCCTTAGAACACATATATGCATGATTGAATCACTATGAAATTTTTTGCAGCCTTAGAATACATATATACATGTTTAAATCACTATGATTTTCTTTTGACAGCCTTAGAATACATATATAGAGGATTGAATCACTATAAAAAAAATTGACAGCCTTAGAACACATATATGCATGATTTAATACCTTTGAATTTTTTTTTACAGCCTTAGAACATATATATGCATGATTTAATCACTATAAATCGACAGCCTTAGAACACATATATGCATGATTGAGTCACTATGAATTTTTTTTTACAGCCTTAGAACACATATACACATGATTTAATCACTATCAGATTTTCTTGACAGCATTAGAAAACATATATGCATGATTGAATCATATGAAATTTTTTTGACAACTTTTGGACGCATATGCTTGATTGAATCACTATAAATTTTTTTTAACTGCCTTAGAAAGTATATATGCATGATTAAATCACTATGATTTTTTTTGACAACCTTGGAACACATATAAACAAGATTTAATCACTATGAAATTTTTTTGACAGCCTTAAAACACATATATGCATGATTTAATCACTAAGAAATTTATTTGACAGCCTTAGAACACATATACGCATGATTGAATCACTACAATTTGTTTTTACAACTTTAGAACACATATGTGCAAGATTGAATCACTATGAATTTTTTTGACTGCCTTAAAACACATATGTGCTTGATTGAATCACTATGAATTTGTTTTTGACTGCCTTACATCACATATATGCATGATTGAATCACTCTGAATTATTTTCTACAGTCTTAGAACACATATATGCGTGATTGACTCACTATAAAAAAATTTTGATAGCCTTAAAACATATATGCATGATTGAATCACTATGACTTTTTTTTACCCCATTAGAATACATATATACATGATTGAATCACTATGATTTTTTGATAGCATTATAACACATATATGCATGACTGAATCACTATGAATTTTTTTTGACAGCCTTAGAACACATATATGCATGATTGAATCACTACAATTTTTTTAAGAGCATTGGAACACATATATGCATGAATGAGTCAATATTAAATTTATTTCATAACCTTAGAAAACATATCTGCATGATTGAATCATGGTGGAATTTTTTTGATAGCCATAGAGCACATATACGGATGATTGAATCACTATGAAAATTTTTTATAGCCTTAGAACACATATACGCATGATTGAATCACTATGAAATTTTTTTGAGAGCATAATAACACATAGATGCATGATTGAATCACCATAAAAAAAAATTGACAACTGTAGCACACATATGCATGATTGAGTCACTATGATTTTTTTTTACAGCCTTAGAACACATATATCCAACATTGAATCACTATGGAGTTTTTTCAGCAGCCTTAGAACATATATATGCATTATTCAGTCACTATAGAATTTTTTTGACAGCCTTAGAACACATATATGCATTATTGAATCACTATGAATTTTTTTTGACAGCCTTAGAACACATATATGCATGATTGAATCACTATGAATTTTGTTTGCAGCCTTAGAACACATATATGCATGATTAAATCACTATGAAATTGTTTTGACAGACTTAGAACACATATATGCAAGATTGAATCACTATGGGGTTTTTTTAGCAGCCTTAGAACACATATATGCATGATTCATTCACTATAGAATTTTTTTGACAGCCTTAGAAGACATATATGCATCATTGAATCACTATGAATTTTTTTTGACAACCTTAGAACACAGATATGATTGATAGAATCACAATGAAATTTTTTTGACAACCATAGATTTTTGTTATGGCCTTAGAACACATATATGCATGATTGAATCCTTGCAACATTTTTTTTTCGCGGCCTTAGAACAAATATAAGTTTGATTTAATCACTATGAAGTTTTTTTGACAGCCTTAGAACACATATATGCATGATTGAATCGGCATGAAATTTTTTCGACAGCCGTAGAACACAAATATGCATGATTGAATCACTATGAATTGTTTTTGCAGCCTAAGAACACATATATGCAAGATTGAATCACTATAAAATTTTCTTGACTGCCTTTGAACACATATATGGAGGATTGAATCACTACGATTTTTTTTTTTACAGCCTAAGAACATATACATATATATGCATGAGTTAATCATCATGAAATTTTTTTGACAGCCTTAGAACACATTTATTCATGATTAAATCATTATGATTTTTTTTCGACAGCCTTAGTACACATATATGCATCAATGAACAACAATGAAATTTTTTTGACAGCCTTAAAACACATATAAGCATGATTTAAACTCTATGAATTTTTTTTGATAGCCTAAGAAGACATGGATGCATGATTGAATCACTATGAAATTTTTTTGCAGCCTAAGAACAAAAATATGCAAGATTGAATCACTACAAAATTCTTTTGACAGCCTTAGAACACATATATGGAGGATTGAATCACTATGAAATTTTTTTTACAGCCTAAGAACACATCTATGCATGATTGAATCACTATGAGATTTTTTTCACAGCAATAGAACACATATATGCATGATTGAATCCATAAATTTTTTTTTACAGCCTTAGAACACATATATGCATGATTGAATCATTATGAATTTTTGTTGACACCCTCAGAACACAAATAAGCATGATTTCATCAATATGATTTTTTTTTGACAAATTTAGAATACATATATGTATGATTGAGTCACTATGAATTTTTTTTGACAGCCTTGGAACACATATATCCATGATTTAATCACTATGAATTTTTTTGAAAACTATAGGCCGCATATGCATGATTGAATCACTATGATTTTTTTTTACAGCCTTATAACGCATATATGCAAGATTGAATCACTATGAACTTTTTTTTACAACCTTAGAACACATATAAACAAGATTTAATCACTATAAAATTTTTTTGACAGCCTTAGAACACATATATGCATGATTGAATCACTAAGAAATTGTTTTGACAACCTTAGGACACATATATGCAGGATTGAATCACTACAAAATTTCGTTGACAGCCTTAGAACACATTTGTACATTATTGATTCACTATGAATTTTTTTGACTACATTAGAACACATATATGCTTTATTGAATCACTATGAAATTTTTTTGACTGCCTTACAACACATATATGCATGATTGAATCACTTTGAATTTTTTTTGACAGCCTTAGAACACATATATGCATGATTGAATCACTGTGAATTTTTTTTTATATCCTTAGAACATATATGCATGATTGAATCACTATGACTTTTTTTTTACACCATTAGAATACATATATGCATGATTGAATTACTATGATTTTTTGACAACATTATAACACATATATGCATGATTGAATCACTATAAAAAAATTTTGACCACCATTGAACACATATATGCATGATTTAATCACTATGAGATTTTTTTGAAAGCCTCAAAACACATATATGTATGATTGAATCATTACAAATTTTTTTGATACCCTTAGAAAACATATATGCATGATTGAATCACTATAATTTTTTTTATAGCCTAAGGACACATATAAGCATGATTTAATCACTATAAAATTTTTTGACACACTTAGAACACATATATGAATAATTGAAAAACTATGAAATGTTTTGCAGCCTTAGAACACATATATGCCGGATTGAATCACTATGAATTTTTTTAAAGCCTTAGAACATATATATGCGTGATTGAATCACTATGATTTTTTGACAGCATTATAACACATATATGCATGATTGAATCACTATGAAATTTTTTTGACAACCATTGAACACATATATGCATGATTGAATCACTATGAGATTTTTTTTTACAGTCTTAGAACACATATATGCATGATTGAATCAATACATTTTTTTTTTATAGCCTTAGAACAGATATATGCATGATTGAATCACTACAAAAGTTTTTTGACAGCCTTAGAACACATATATGCCTGTTTGGATCACTATGATTTTTTTTTGACAACCTTAGAACTAAGCATGATTTAATCACTATGAATTTTTTTGGACACCCTCAGAACATATACGCCTGATTGAATCACTATGAATTTTTTTTATAGCCTTAGAACACATATGTGCGTGATTGAATCACTACAAACTTTTTTTGAGAGCATTAGAACACATATATGCATGATTGAATCACTATAATTTTTTTTTGACAAGCTTAGAACACATATTTGCTAGATTGAATCACTATAAACTTTTTCTGACAGCCTTAGAACACATATACGAACTATTGAGTCACTATGATTTTTTTTGACAGGCTTAGAACACATATATGCATGATTGAGTCATTAGGAAATTTTTTTGACAACCTTGGAACACATATACGAACGATTGAATCACTATGATTTTTTTTTACAGGCTTAGAACACATACATGCTTTGTTGAATCGATACAAATTCTTTTTGACAGCCTTAGAACACATATATGCATGATTGAATCACTATGATTTTTTTTGGACAGCCTTAGAACACATATAGCATGATTGAATCACTATGAAATTTATTTGACACCCTTAGCACATATATATGCATGATTGAAAAACTCTGAAACGTTTTTGCAGCCTTATAACATATATACGCGTGATTGAATCACTATGAATATTTTTGACTGGCTTAGATTATATATATGCATGATTGAATCACTATAATTTTTTTTTGTGAGCATTATAACAAATACATGCTTGAATCACTATAAATTTATTTGACAGCCTTAGAACAAATATATGTATTATTGAATCAATAAAACTTTTTTTACAGCCTTAGAACACATATATGCATGATTGAATCACTACAAATTGTTTTTGATTGACTTAGAACAAATATATGCAAGATTGAATCACTTTGATTTTTTTTTTGACAGCCATAGAACACATATATGTATGATTGCATCATTATGAAATTTTTATTAGCCTTAGAACACATATATGCATGATTGAATCACTGTGTACTTTTTTTGATAGCCTTAGAACACATATATGCAGGATTGAATCACTCTGAAATGATTTTGACAGCCTTAGAACACATATATGCATTATTGAATCACTATGATTTTTTTTTTACAACCATAGAACACATATATGCATCATTGAATAACTATGAGATTTTTTTGAGAGCCTTAGAACACATATACACATGATTGAATCAATACAAACATTTTTTGACAGACTTAGAACACACATATGCATGATTGAATCACTATGAAAATTTTTGGACAGCCTTAGAACACATATATGAATGATTGATTCTCTATGAATTTTTTTGACAACCATAGAACACATATATCCATGATTGAATCAATATAATTTTTTTTTTACAGCCTTAGAACACATATATGCATGATTGAATCACGATGAGGTTTTTCTGACAGCCATAGAACACATATATGCATGATTGAATCACTACAAAAAAATTTTGACAGCCTTAGAACACATATATGAATGATTGAATCACTATAATTTTTTTGATAGCCTTAGAACTAAGCATGATTTAATCACTATGATTTTTTTTGTGACAGCCTTAGAACACATGTATGCAAGATTGAATCACTATGAGATTTTTTTGAGAGCCTTAGAACACATATATGCATGATTGAATCAATACAAATTCTATTTGACTACCTTCAAACACATATATGAATGATTGAATCTCTACGAATTTTTTTTGATAGCCTTAGAACACATTTATGAATGTTTGAATCACTAAGAAACTTTTTTTACAACCATAGAACACATATATGCATGATTGAGTCACTATGTGATTTTTTTGACAGCTTTAGAACACATATATGCAAGATTTAATCAATACAGATTTTTTTTATAGCTTTAGAACATGTATATGCATGATTGAATCACTATAAAAGTTTTTTGACTGCCTTCGAATACATATATTCATGATTGAACCACTATAAAAGTTTTTTTACTGCCTTAGAATACATATATGCACGATTGAATCACTATGAAATGTTTTTGCACCCTTAGAATACACATATGCATTATTGAATCACTATGAATTTTTTTGACAGCCTTAGAACATATATATGCGTGATTGAATCACTACAAACTTTTTTTGAGAGCATTAGAACACATATATGCATGATTGAATCACTATAAATTTTTTTTGAGAACCTTAGAACACAAATCTGCTAGATAGAATCACTATAAACTTTTGTTGACTGCCTTGGAACACATGCAGGAATGATTGAATCACTATTATTATTGTTTGACAGGCTTAGAACACACATATGCATGATTGAGTCACAAGAAATTTTTTTTGACAACCACAGAACACATATATGAATGATTGAATCACTATGAGATTTTTTTGACAGCCTTAAAACACATATATGCATTAGTCAATCGATAGAAAATCTTTTTGACAGCCTAAGAACAAATATAAGCATGATTGAATCACTATGAATTTTTTTGGATAGCCTTGGAACACATATATGGATGATTGATTCACAATGAATATTTTTTGGCACCCTTATAACAAATATACGAATGATTGAAAAACTATGAAATGTTTTTTGCATTCTTACAACACATATATGCGTGATTGAATCACTGTAATTTTTTTTTGCGAGCATTAGAACACATATATGCATGATTGAATCACTATAAAATTTTTTGACAGCCTTAGAACACATATATGCATGATTAAATCAATACAATTTTTTTCACAGCCTTAGAACATATATATGCATGTTTGAATTACTACAGTTTTTTTTGACAACCTAAGAACACATATATGCATGATTGAATCACTATGAAATTTTTTTGACAGCCTTAGAACACAAATAAGCATGATTTAAACACAATGACATTTGTTTGACAGCCTTAGAACAATGATATGCATGATTCAATCACTACAAAACTTTTTTGACAGCCTTAGAACACATATTTGCATATTTGAATCACTATAAATTTTTTTCAGTGCATTAGAATACATATATGCATGATTGAATCAGTATAAATTTTTTTTTAGAACTTCAAAACACATATCTACAGGATTGAATCAATATGAAATTTTTTTGACAGCCTTAGAAAACATATATGTATGATTGAATCACTATGATTTTTTTTTACAGCCTTAGAACACATATTTGCATGATTGAATCACTATGAATTTTTTTTATTGCGTTAGAACACTTATATGCATGATTAAATCACTATAAATTTTTTGTGACAACCTTTGAATACATATCTGCATGATTGAGTCACTATGAAATTTTTTTGACAGCCTTAGAACACATATATGCATGATTGAATCAGTAAGGAAATTTTTTGACACCCTTAGAACACATATAAGCATGATTTAATTACTGTAATTTTTTTTTGAGAGACTTGCAACACAAATATGCATGATTTAATCAATATGATTTTTTTTTTACATCCTTAGAACACATATATGCATGATTGAGTCACTATGAAATTTTTTGACAGCCTTAGCACACATAAATTCATGATTGAATCATTGTGGTTTTTTTTTTACAGCCTTAGAACACATACATGCAGGATTGAATCACTGTAAATTTTTTTTGACAACCGCAGAACATATATGAATGATTAAATCACCATGGAATTTTTTGACAGCCTTAGAACAAATATATGCATGATTGAATCACTGTGAATTTTTTTTTACAACCTTAGAACATATATATGAATGATTGAATCATTATGATTTTTTTTTACAACCATAGAACACATATATGCATGATTGAATCACTATGAGATTTTCTTGACAACCTTAGAACACATATATGCATGATTGAATCACTACAATTTTTTTTGACAGCCTTAGAACATATGTATGCAAGATTGAATCAATATAATTTTTTTTTCATAGTCTTAGATTATATATATGCATGATTGAATCCCTATGAATTTTTTTGACAACCGTAGAACACATATAGGCTTGATTGAATCACTGTGAGATTCTTTTGACAGCCTTAATACATGCATAAGTCTGACTGAATCTATACAATTTTTTTTACTGCCTTAGAACAAATATATTCATGATTGAATCACTTTGAATTTTTTTTACAGCCTTTGAACACATATATGCATGATTGAATCACTATGATTTTTTTTTGACAAACTTAGAACATATATATGCATGATTGTATCACTATGAATTTTTTTAGACAGCCTTATAACATATATGTGCATGATTGAATCACTACACATTTTTTTTGACAGCCTTATAACACATATATGCATTATTGAATCACTATAAATTTTTTTTGACAACCTTAGAACACATATCTGCATGATTGATTCTCTATGAATTTTTTTTTACAGCCTTAGAACACATATCTGACTAATTTAATTGCTATGAAATTTTTTTGCCAGCCTTAGGACACATATATGAATGATTGAATCACTATGAAAGTTTTTTGATGGCCTTAGAACACACATATGCATGATTGAATCACTATGATTTTTTTTTCACAGCCTTGGAGCACATATATAAATGATTCAAGCAATATACATATTATTTGACAGCCTTAGAACAAATATATGAATGATGGAATCACTATGAATTTTTTTTGACAACCATTGAATACATATATGCATGATTGAATCACTATGAGATTTTTTTGACAGACTCAGAACAAATATATGTATGATTGAATCATTACAAATTTTTTTGATAGCTTTTGAAAACATATATGCATGATTGAATCACTATAATTTTTTTTGATAGCCTAAGAACACATATAAGCATGATTTAATCACTATGAATTTTTTTGACACACTTAGAACACATATATGCATGATTGAAAAACTATGAAATGTTTTGCAGCCTTAGAACACATATATGCATGATTGAATCACTGTGAATTTTATTAAAACCTTAGAAGATATATATTCATGATTGAATCATTACAAATTTTTTTTGAGAGCATTAGAACACATATGCATCATGGAATCTCTATAATTTTTTTTGACAACCTTAGAACACATATCTGCTTGATTGAATCACTATGAATTTTTTTTGATAGCCTTATAACACATATATGAATGAATGAATCACTATGAAATTTTTTTGACAGCCTCAGAATGTATATATGCATGATTGAATCACTCTAAAAATTTTTTGACAACCATAGAACACATATATGCATGATTAAATCACTATGAGATTTTTTTGACAGACTTAGAACAAATATATGCATGATTGAATCAATAAAATTTTTTTTTACAGCCTTAGAATACATACATGCATGATTCAATCAATTTAATTTTTTTGACAACCTTAGAACACATATAAGTATGATTTAATCACAACAAAGTTTTTTTGACAGCCTTAGAATACATACATGCATTATTGAATCACAATGTAAATTTTTCGACACGCTTAATACAAATTTATACATAATTGAATCACCATGAAATCTTTTTACAGCCACATAACACATATATGCATTATTGAATCACGATGATATTTTTTTGACTTCTTTAGAACATATATATGCCTGATTGAATTACTACAAATTTTTTTTGAGATCATTACAACATATATTTGCATGATTGAATTACTATAATTTTTTTTTGACAGCCTTAGAACACATATGTGCATGATTGATTCACTATGAATTTTATTTGACAACCATAGAACACATATATGCATGATTGAATCAATACAAATTTTCTTTGACAGCCTTAGAATAGATATATGGATGATTGAATCGCTACAAATTTTTTTTGACAGTGTTAGAACATATATATGCATGATTGAATCACTGTGAATTTATTTTGGCAGACTTAGGGCACATATAAGCAAGATTTAATCACTACGAAATTTTTTTAACAGCCTTAGAACACATATTTGCATGATTGAATCAATATGAATTTTTTTTTACAACCATAGAACACATATATGCATGATTGAATCACTGTGGGATTTTTTTGACAGCCTTACAACACACATATGCAAGATTGTGCCAATTCAAATTTTTTTTGACAGCCTTGGAACACATATATGCATGGTTGAATCACTATGAATTTTTTTTTACAACCATAAAACACATATATGCATGATTAAATTACTATGAGATTTTTTTGACAGCCTTAGAACACATATATGCATGGTTGAATCACTACGAATGTTTTTTGACAGCCTTAGAACACATATATGCAAGATTGAATCACTATAAATTTTTTTTGAAAACCTTATAACACATATATGCATGATTCAATCACTTTGAAATTTTTTTGATAGCCTCAAAACACATATAAGCATGATTTATTCACTACAAATTTTTTTTGACAGCCTTAGAACACATATATTCATCACTCAATTACTATGAATTTTTTTTGATAGCCTTAGAATACATATATGCATGATTGAATCACTATGAATTTTTTTTGAGCCTTAGAAGCATATATGCATGATAGAATCACTGCAAATTATTTGCATGATTGCATCAGTATAAATTTTTTTGACAGCCTTAGAACCCATTAATGCATGATTGAATCACTATGAAATGTTTTTGACAACCTTAGAATAATAATATGCATGATTGACTCACCATTAAATTTTTTTGACAGCCTTTTAACACATATATTCATGATTGAATCATCGTGAATTTTTTTTAACAACCATAGAACACATATATGCATGATTGAATCACTATGAGATTTTTTTGACAGCCTTAGAACACATATATTCATGATTGAGTCAATATAAATTTTTTTTGACAGCCTTAAGATACATTTAAGCATGATTTAATCACTATGAAATTTTTTTGATAGCCTAAGAATGCATATATGTAAGATTTAATCACTCTAAATTTTTTTTGACAGGCTTAAAACATATATATGCATGATGACATCACTATGAAAATTTTTTCAGCCTTAGAACACGTATATGCAAGATTGATCACTATGAATTTTTTTTGCCAGAGCATTTGAACACATATATGCATGATTGAATCACTATAAAACTTTATTGACAACCGTAGAACACATATCAGCATGATTATATCACTCTGATTTTTTTTTGACAGCCTTATAACCAATACATTTATGATTGAATCACTATGAAATCTTTTTGACAGCTTTAGCACACATACATGCATGATTGAATCACTGTGAATTTTTTTTGACAGCCTTAGAACACATATATGCAGGATTGAACCACTATAAACTTTTTTGATAGCGCTAGAAGATATATATGCATGATTGAATCACTATAAAATGTTTGAGACAGCCTTAGAATAAATATATGCATGATTGACTCACCATTAAATTATTTTGACAGCCTTTGAACACATATATTCATGATTGAATCATCGTGAATTTTTTTTAACAACCTTAGAACACATATATGCATGATTGAACCACTATGAGATTTTTTTGACAGCCTTAGAACACATATATTCATGATTGAATCAATATAAATTTTTTTTGACAGCCTTACGATACATATAAGCATGATTTAATCACTATGAAATTTTTTGGACAGCGTAAGAATGCATATATGTAGGATTTAATCACTCTAGTTTTTTTTGACAGGCTTAAAACATATATATGCATGATGACATCACTATGAAATTTTTTTGCAGCCTTAGAACACGTATATGCAAGATTGATCACTATGAAATTTTTTTGCCAGAGCATTTAAACACATATATGCATGATTGAATCACTATAAAACTTTATTGACAACCGTAGAACACATATTTGCATGATTATATCACTATGATTTTTTTTACAGCATTATAACACATACATTCATAATCACTATAAAAAAATTTTGACAGCTTTTGAACATATAAATGCATGATTGGATCACTATAAAAAATTTTTGCAGCCTTATAACACATATATGCATGATTGGATCTCTATGAATTTTTTTGGCCTTCATTTGAACACATATATGTAAGATTGAATCACTACAAATATTTTTTGAGAGCATATGAACACACATGAATGATTGAATTACTAGATTTTTTTTTGACAACCTTAAAACACATATCTGCATGATTGAATCACTATAAATTGTTTTTGACAGCCTTAGCACACATATATGCATGATTGAATCACTGTGAAATTCTTTTGATAGCCTTAGAACACATATTTGCAGGATTGAACCACTATAAACTTTTTTGACAGCGCTAGAAGATATATATGCATGACTGAATCACTATAAAATGTTTTTGACAGACTTAGAATAAATATATGCATGATTGACTCACCATTAAATTTTTTTGACAGCCTTTGAACACATATATTCATGATTGAATCATCGTGATTTTTTTTTAACAACCATAGAACTCATATATGCATGATTGAACCACTATGAGATTTTTTTGACAGCCTTAGAACACATATATTCATGATTGAATCAATATAAATTTTTTTTGACAGCCTTAAGATACATATAAGCATGGTTTAATCACTATGAAATTGTTTTGACAGCCTAAGAATGCATATATGTACGATTTAATCACTCTAAATTTTTTTTCACAGGCTTAAAACATATATATGCATGATGACATCACTATGAATTTTTTTTGCAGCCTTAGAACATGTATATGCAAGACTGATCACTATGAAATGTTTTTGCCAAGCATTTGAACAGATATATGCATGATTGAATCACTATAAAACTTTATTGACAACCGTAGAACACATATAAATGCATGATTATATCACTATGATTTTTTTTTGACAGCCTTATAACACATACATTCATGATTGAATCACTATGAAATTTTTTTGACAGCTTTTGAACATATAAATGCATGATTGGATCACTATAAAAAAATTTTGCAGCCTTATAACACATATATGCATGATTGGATCTCTATGAAATTTTTTGGCCTTCATTTGAACACATATATGTAAGATTGAATCACTACAAATATTTTTTGAGAGCATATGAACACACATGCATGATTGAATTACTAGATTTTTTTTTTACAACCTTAAAACACATATCTGCATGATTGAATCACTATAAATTGTTTTTGACAGCCTTACAACACATAGATGCGTGATTAAATCACTATGAAATTTTTTTGACAGCTTTAGAACACATATATTTATGATTAAATCACTATGAAATTTTTTTGATAGCCTTAGGACACATGTATGCATGATTGAATCGCTGTGAATTTTTTTTGACAGCTTTAGAACACAGATATGCATTATTGAATCACTATGAAAGTTTTTTTTGACAGCCTTAGAACACATATATGCAAGATTGAATCACTATAAATTTTTTTTGACAACTTCAGAACACGTATATGCATGATTGAATCACTATGAATTTTTTTTGACAGCCTTAGAACACATATATGCATGATTGAATCACTATGAATTTTTTTTGACAGCCTTAGAACACATATATGCATGATTGAATCACTATGACTTTTTTTTATAGCGTTAGAACACTTATATGCATGATTGAATCACTATAAAATTTTTGTGACAACCTGTTAACACATATGCAGATGCTTGAGTCACTATGTAATTTTTTTGATAGCTTTAGAGCAAATATGTGCATGATTGAATCAGTATGGAATTTTTTTGACACGCTTAGAACACATTAAAGCATGATTTAATTACTATAAACGTTTTTTGAGAGGGGAACACAAATATGCATGATTGAATCACTATGAAATTTTGATGAGAGCCTTAGAACACATATATGCATGATTGAGTCACTATGAAGTTTTTTGACAGCCTTAGCACACATATATTCATGATTGAATCACTGTGATTTTTTTTTGACAGCCTTAGAACACATTTATGCAGGATTGAATCACTCTGAAATTTTTTTGACAGCCTTAGAACACATATATGCATGATTGAATCACTGTGATTTTTTTTATAGCCTTAGAACATATATATGAATGATTGAATCATTATGAAATCTTTTTGACAACCATAGAACACATATATGCATGATTGAATTACTATGAGATTTTTTTGACAACCTTAGAACACATATATGCATGATTCAATCACTATAATTTTTTTTTATAGCCTTAGAACCTATGTATGCATTATTAAATCAATATAATTTTTTTTTGACAGCGTTAGAACACATATACGAATGATTGAATCACTATGAATTTTTCTTGACACCCTTAGAACACATATATGCATGATTAAAAAACTATGATATGTTTTTTGCTGCCTTGCAACACACATATGCTTGATTAAATCACTATGAATTTTTTTGACAGGCTTAGAACATATATATGTGTGATTGAATTATTATATATATATTTTTGCCAACATTAGAACACATATATGCTTGATTGAATCACTATAATTTTTCTTGATAGCCTTAGAACACATATATCCATGATTGAATCAATACAAATTTTTTTACATCCTTAAAACACATATATAAATGATTGAATCACTATAAAACTTTTTGACAGCCTTAGAACACATATATGCCTGATTGAATCACTCTGAAATTTTTTTGACGGCCTTAGAACACATATAAGCATGATTTAAACACAATGAATTTTTTTTTACAGCCTTAGAACACATATATGCATGATTGAATCACTATGAATTTTTTTTTACAGCCTTAGAACACATATATGCATGATTAAATCACAATGACATTTTTTTGTAGCCTTAGAACACATATCTGCATGATTGAATCACTATAAAACTTTTTTGACTGCCTTAGAACACATATTTGCATATTTGAATCACTATAAATTTTTTTCAGAGCATTAGAATACATATATGAATGTTTGAATCATTTAAAAAAAAAATTGACAGCCTTAGAACACATATATGCATGATTGAATCACTATAAAATTTTTGTGACAACCTTTGAACACATATTTGCATGATTGAGTCACTATGAAATTTTTTGATAACCTTAGAACACATATATGCATGATTGATTGAGTATGAATGTTTTTTGACATCCTTAGAACACATATAAGCATGATTTAATTATTGTAATTTTTTTATGAGAGACTTGCAACACAAATATGGATGATTGAATAACTCTGAATTTTTTTTTAGAGCATTAGAACACATATATGCATGGTTGAGTCACTATGAAATTTTTTGACAACCTTCGCGCACATATATTCATGATTGAATCATTGTGAAAATTTTTTGACAGCCTTAGAACTCATACATGCTGGATTGTATCACTTTGAATTTTTTTTGACAGCCGCAGAATATATATGCACGATGGAATTTTTTTGACAGCCTTAGAACACATAGATGCATGATTGAATCATTGTGAATTTTTTTTTACAACCTTAGAACATATATATGAATGATTGAATCATTATGAATTTTTTTTTATAACCATAGAACACATATATGCATGATTCAATCACTATGAGATTTTCTTGACAACCTTAGAACACATATATGCATGATTGAATCACTACAAATTTTTTTTTACAGCCTTAGAACATATGTATGCTTGATTGAATCAATATAAAAAAAATTTGACAACCTCAGCATACATATATGCATGATTGAATCACTATGAAAATTTTTTGAGAACCATAGAACACATATAGGCTTGATTGAATCACTATAAGATTCTTTTGACAGCCTTAGAACATGCATATATTCATGATTGTCAAAAAAAATCAATACAAGTTTGTTTTTAGTGCCTTAGAACAAATATATTTATGATTGAATCACTATGAATTTTTGTTTGTCTTAGAAAACATATATGCATGATTGAATCACTATGACTTTTTTTTTGACAACCTTAGAACACATATATGCATGATTGAATCACTATGAAATTTTTTTGACAGCCCTATAACACATATATGCATTGAATGACTACAATTTTTTTTTGACAGCCTTATACCACATATATGCTTGATTGAATCACTATAAAAAAAAATTGACAGCCTTAGAACACATATCTGCATGATTGAATCTCTATGAATTTTTTTATACAGCCTTAGAATACATATCTTACTAATTTAATCACTATGAAATTTTTTTGGCCGCCTTAGAACACATATATGTTTGATTGAATCACTATGAAAATTTTTTGATGGCCTTAGAACACACATATGCATGATTGAATCACTATAAAGTTTTTTTGACAGCCTTAGAGCACATATATAAATGATTGAATCAATATAAAAAAAAATTGACATCCTTAGAACAAATATATGAATGATGGAATCACTATGAAAGTTTTTTTACAACCATTGAACACATATATGCAAGATTTAATCACTATGAGATTTTTTTGACAGACTCAGAACACATATATGCATGATTGAATCATTACAAATTTTTTTTGATAGCCTTAGAAAACATATTTGCATGATTCAATCACTATAATTTTTTTTGATAGCCTAAGAACACACATAAGCATGATTTAATCACTATGAATTTTTTTGACACACTTAGAACACATATATGCATGATTGAAAAACTATGAAATGTTTTGCAGCCTTAGAACACATATATATGCATGATTGAATCACTATGAATTTTTTTAAAGCCTTAGAACATATATGTGCATGATTGAATCACAAATTTTTTTTTTTAGATCCTTAAAACACATATATCCATCATTGAATCTCTATAAAAAAAATTTGACAACCTTAGAACACATATCTGCTTGATTGAATCACTATGATTTTTTTTGACAGCCTTAGAACACATATATGAATGAATGAATCACTATGAAATTTTTTTGACAGCCTCAGAACGTATATATGCATGATTGAATCACTCTGAAATTTTTGTGACAACCATAGAACACATATATACATGATTGAATCACTATGAGATTTTTTTGACAGCCTTAGAACAAATATATGCATGATTGATTCAAAACAATTTTTTTTATTGCCTTAGAATACATACATGCATGATTTAATCTATACAATTTTTTTGACAACCTTAGCACACATATAAGTATGATTTAATCATAATGATGATTTTTTGACAGCCTTGGAATACATACATGCATGATTGAATCACTATGAAAATTTTTCAACACGCGTAATACAAATTCATGCATGATTGAATCACCATGAAATCTTTTTACAACCATATAACACATATATCATTTTTGAATGACGATGATATTTTTTGAAATCTTTAGAACATATATATGCCAGATTGAACTACTATAAATTTTTTTTCAGAGCAATACAACATATATACGCTTGATTGAATCAGTATGAAAATTTTTTGACACCCTTTGAACACATATATGCATGATTGATTCACGATGAATTTTTTTTTACAACCATAGAACACATATATGCATGATTGAATCAATACAGATTTTCTTTGTTAGCCTTCGAACAGATATATGGATGACTAAATCGCTACAAATTTTTTTTGACAGCGTTAGAACATATATATGCATGATTGAATCACTGAGATTTTTTTTTGACAAACTTAGGGCACATATAACCAAGATTTAATCACTATGAAATTTTTTTGACAGCCTTAGAACACATATTTGCATGATTGAATCTCTATGAAATTTTTTTGACAGCCATAGAACACATATATGCATGATTGAATCACTGTGGGATTTTTTTTACAGCCTTAGAACACATATATGCAAGACTGTGCCAATTTGATTTTTTTTTACAGCCTTAGAACACATATATGCATGGTTGAATCACTATGAAATTTTTTTGACAACCATAGAACACACATATGCGTGATTGAATTATTATGAGATTTTTTTGATAGCCTTAGAACACATATGTGCATTGTTGAATCACTACGAAATTTTTTGACAGCCTTAGAACACATATAAGCTTGATTTAATCTCAATGATTTGTTTTTTACAGACTTAGAACACATATATGCATGATTGAATCACTATGAATTTTTTTTTATAGCCTTAGAACACATATATTCATGATTGAATTACTATGAAAGTTTTTCACAGCCTTAGCACACATATATGCATGATTGAATCACTGTAAAAAAAAATTGACTGCCTTAGAACACATATATTCATGATTGAACCACTATAAATTTTTTTGACAGCCCTAGAAGATATATATGCATCATTGAATCAGTATGAAATGTTTTTGACAGCCTTAGAACAAATATATGCATGATTGACTCACAATTAAATTTTGTTGACAGCCTTGGTACACATATATTCATGATTGAATCACTGTGAAATTTTTTTAACCATAGAACACATATATGCATGATTGAATCACTATGAGATTTTTTTGACAGCCTTAGAACACATATATTCCTGATTGAATTAATATAAATTTTTTTTGACAACCTTTTGACACATATAAGGGTATTTAATCACTACAAATTTTCATTGACAGCCTTAGAATGCATATATGTAGGATTGAATCACTATATATTATTTCTGACATCACAATGAAATTTTTTTGCTGCCTTAGAACACGTATATGCATGATTGATCACTATGATTTTTTTTTGCCAGAGCATTTGAACACATATATGCATGATTAAATCACTATAAAAATTTTTTGACAACGGTAGCACAGATATCTGCATGATTATATCACTATGAAATTTTTTTGACAGCCGTAGAACACATATCTGCATGATTATATCACTATAAAAAAAATTTGACAACCGTAGAACACATATCTGCACAATTATATCACTCCGAAATTATTTTGACAGCCTTATTACAAATATATTCATGATTGAATCACTATGAAATTTTTTTGACAGCTTTTGAACATATAAATGCGTGATTGGATCACTATGAATTTTTTTTGCAGCCTTAGAACACACATATGCTTGATTGGATCACTATGAAATTTTTTTGAGAGCATTAGAACACACATGCATGATTGAATTACTATAAATTGATGATTCATTTCTGCGGATATGGATTCTAAGGTTGTCAACAAAATTTATACTGATTGAACCATGCATAAATGTGTTCTAATGTTGTCAAACAAAATTTGTAGTGATTCTATCTTGCATATATGTGTTATAAAGCTATCAAAAAAATTTCATAGTGATTCAATCATGCATATATGTGTTCTAAGGCTGTCAAAAAAATTCATAGCAATCGAATCATGCATATATATGTTCTAATACGGTCAACAAAAATTTGTAGGGATTCAATCCTGCATATACGTGTTTTAAGGTTGTTGAAAAAATTCAGAGTAATTCTATCACACATATATGTGTTCTAAGGTTGTTGAAAAAATCATAGTAATTCAATCATGCATATATGTGTTCTAAGGCTGTCTAAAAAAATTTATATTGATTTAAACACACATATGTGTCTAAGGTTGTCAAAAAAAATCATAGTGATTTAACGATGCATATATGTGTTCTAAGGCTGCGAAAAAAATTTGATAGTGGTTCAATCATGCACATATGTGTTCTGAGGCTCTCAAAAAAAATTTATAGTGATTTAATCATGCATATATGGGTTCTGAGGTTGTCAAAAAATTTTATAGTGATTCAATCATGCATATATGTGTTCTAATGCTGTAAAAAAAAATTAATAGTGATTCAATCATAAATATATGAGTTCTAAGGTTGTCGAAAAAAGTTCATACTCATTCAATCTTGCATGTGTTCTAAGGTTGTCAAAAGAATTTCACAATTATTTAATCATGCATACATGTGTTATAAGGCAGTAAAAAAAATTCATAGTGATTCAATCCGGCAGATATGTGTTCTATGGTTGTCAAAAAAAAATTATAGTGATTCAATCATGCATATATGTGTTTTAAGGTTGTCAAAAATATTTCATAGAGATTCAATCATGCGTATATGTGTTCTAAGGTTGTCAAAAAAAAATTATAGTGATTGAATCATGCATATATGTGTTTTAAGGTTGTCAAAAAAAATCATAGTGATTCAATCATGCATATGTGTTTCAACGCTGTCAAAAACAAATTATAGTGATTGAATCATGCATATATATGTTCTAATGCAGTAAAAAAAATTTTGTAGTGATTCAATCATGCATTAATGTGTTCTAAGATTGTCTAAAAAAACTCATAGTCATTTAATCATGCATATATGTGTTCTAAGGCTGTTAAAAAAATCATTGTGATTCATTCATGCGTATATGTGTTCAAAGGTTGTCAAAAAAAATTCTTAGTAATTCAATCATGCATATATGTGTTCTAAGGTTGTCAAAAAAAAATATAGTGATCAATCATGCATATATGTGTTCTAAGACTGTCAAAAAAAATTCACAGTGATTGAAATATGCATATATATGTTATAATGCGGTAAAAAAAAATTGTAGTGATTCAATCATGCATATGTGTTCTAAGGTTGTTGAAAAAAATTTATAGTCATTTAATAAAGCATATATATGTCCTAAGGTTGTTAAAAAAATTTCAGTGTGATTCAATCATGCATATATGTGTTCTAAGTTTGTCACAAAAAAATCATACTAAATCAACCATGCATATTTCTGTTCTAAGGTTGTCAAAAAAAATTTACAGTGATTCAATCATGCATTTATGTGTTTTAAGGCTGTCAAAAAAATTTTATAGTGATTGAATATGTCTATTTTGAGGCTGTCAAAAAAAATTATAGTAATTCAATCATGCATATATATGTTCTAAGGCTATCAAAAAAAAATTATTGTAATTCATTTCTGCATATATGTGTTCTATGGTTGTCCAAAAAAATTCATAGTGATTTAATCATGCATATATGTGTTCTATATTCTAACATTGTAAAAAAAAAATCATAGGTGTTCATTCATGCAAATATGTGTTCTAAGGCTGTCAAAAAAAATTATAGTGATTCAATCATGCATATATGTGTTCTAAGGCTGTCTAAAAAAATTCTTAGTGATTCTATCATGCATATATGTGTTCTTAGGCTGTCAAAAAAATTTTATACTTGTTCAATCTTGCATATATGTGTTCTAATGCTGTCAAAAAAATTTGTTGTGATTCAATCTTGCATATATTTGTTCTAATGTTGGCAAAAAAAATTCATTGTGATTCAATGAAGCATATGTGTTCTAAGGCTATAAAAAAATCATAGTGATTAAATCATGCATATATAGGTTCTAAGGTTGTCAAAAAAAAAATCATAGTGACTCAATCATGCATATATGTGTTCTAACGATGTAAAAAAAAATCATAGTGATTCAATCATTTATATATGTGTTCTAAAGCTGTCAAAAAAAATGATAGTGATTCAATCATGTATATATGTGTTCTAATGCTTTCAAAAAAAATCATAGTGATTCAATCTATCCTATATATGTGTTCTACGGCTATAAAAAAAAGTTATAATCATTCAATCATGCATATATGTGTTCTAAGGTTGTGCAAAAAAATTCATAGTGATTCAATCATGCATAAATGTGTTCTAAGGCAGTTAAAAAAATTTCATAGTGATTCAATCTTGCATATATGTGTTCTAAGGTTGTCAAAGAAATTTTATAGTTATTCAATCTTGCATATATGTGTTTGGATCGGTCCTGATCCAGATCTTATTTGGATTAGGTCTGAACCGGATCACGTTTTGATCGGGTTCGACTCGGATCCTGTTTGGGTCCAGTCCGGCACGGATCCTGTTTGGATCGGGTCTGACGTGTATCCTGTTTGGATCATTTCTGACCCGAATCCTGTTTGGATCGGGTCTAATCTGAATCATGTTTGGATCGAGTCCATCCTGGATCCTGTTTGGGTCTGTACCGACACGAAACCTGTTTGGATCGGTTCTGGCTCGGATCAAGTTTACATCGGGTCTGATCCAAATTATGTTTGGATTGTGTCTGACCGGGATCATGTTTGGGTCAGATCCAGACCGGATGCTATTTGGATCGGGGCCGATCCAGACCCAGTTTGGGACAGGTCTGACCCGATTCTGGTTTCGATCAGGTCGGACCCCAATCTGGTTTGGATCAGGTGTCGCCCGGATCATGTTTGGGTCAGCTCTGGACCAGATCCTGTTGGGGTTGGGTCAGACCCATATTCGATCTGGATCGGGTCTATCCCGGATCATGTTTGGGTCGGGTCCAGACTAGATCCTGTTTGGATCGGGGTCGATTCAGACCCGATTTTGGACACGTCTGACTTGTTTTTGGACAAGTCTTACCCAGTTCCAGTTTCGATCGGGTGTCGCTCATATCTTGTTCGGGTCACGTCCATACGGGATCATGTTTGGATTGGTTTAGGCCGAGATATGGTATGGATCGGGTCTGTCTCAGATCCTGTTTGTATCAGGTCAGACCTAGATCCGGTTTAGATCGGGTGCGGCTTGAATTGCATTTGGATCGGATCAGACCCATATTATGTTTGGATCGAGCTGGACCTGGATCATATTTGTATCGGGTTGGACCTAGATCCGGTTTGGATCGGGTTCAGTCCGGCTCCTTTTTGGACAGGTCCGACCCGTCTCCTGTTTGGTATGGTTCTAGCCCAGATCTAGTTTGTATCTAGTTCGGCCCGGATGCTGTTTTGACTAGTTTGACTCGAATCCTATTTTGAACGGCTCTCGCCTAGATCGTGTTTATGTCAAGTCAAACCCTGATTGTGTTTGGATCGGGTCGGGCCCATATCCGATTTGGATCGGGTCAGACGTGGATCCAGTTTGGATCGGGTCAGACTCGGTTCAGGTTTGGATCAGGTCGAACTCAGATTATGTTTGCGTTCGAGCAGGCCCGGATCCGGTTTAAATCAAGTTTGGCCTGAATCCTGTTTGGATTGGGTCTGATCCTAACAGGATTTGGATCAGGTCAAACCCGGTTTCGGTTTGGATTGAGTCAGACTCGCATTATGTTTGGATTAGGTCAGTCCTGGATCCGGTTATGATCGGGTCAGATCCATATTATGTTTGGATCGGGCCAGTCCCAGATCCATATCTAGTTTGGATCGAGTCGAAACTGGATTCGGTTAGATTAGAGTCTGACCTGAATCGTGTTTTGATCGGGTTCAATCCAAACAGGATTTGGATCGGGTCCGATCTGTATCACGTTTGGATCGGGTCGAACACGGATCATGTTTGGATCGAGTTGGACCCATATTATTATTGTATCGGGTTGAACCTGGATTCGATTTGGATCGGGTCTAACCCAGATCCTGTATGGATCGCGACCAATCTGGATCCAGTTTGGATCGGGTCTGGCATGGTTCCAGTTTGGATCAGGTCTGATCCGGATCACGTTTGGATCGGATAAGATCTGTAATAGGGTCTAGGCACTATTTATACCTGAACCAAATCAGTGACCAATATGGCCCTTTCCCGGACCAGTTTGAAGCTATTTTTGACCAGTTCCTTTCTATTTTTCACCAGTTCTGAGATGTAATGACCCTGTTTTCATGAATCCATAAAAAGACAGGGATTTTCTCATTCGGTTGTAGGGTTGTATGAGCTTTTGTTCGTGTATTGTATACCGGTTCATTAGGTCCAGAACCAGTTCAGACCCTTAGATGACCGATTCAGAGTCGTTTTAGACCGGTTCAGGGTGTTTTCGATCAGTCCTAGCTTAAGGACTCTAGTTTTTACCTATTTGAGCATGTTTTAATTATTTTTTCATGCTTTATAAGTGTTCATTGTTAAGAAAGTTTGACTTGTGCATGTTAATTCATTTGTTTTATATTGGTTAAGTTATGCGTAAAGCTTTTAAGCATAAATTATGACTAAATTCAAGACATTTTAATATCAAAATTAGCTCATGCATATAAGTTGAAGCATAGTATTTAGCTTTTTTCACGTATAAAAGTAAGAGGCACAGAGAAAGCAATAAAAGAAATACATATTTTTAACGTTTTCACGTATCTAAGATTACACAAAGGGATTAACAAATAAAAATGCAAATTTCATGGCCTAAATTGTGAAAGCTTCCATAAAGCCAGACTAAGCAATAAAGTACCTCCTATTTTACCCTCTTTATCTAGTTGACTAACGATACCTTCTACGACTTGGCTTACAGCTGTATCTTAACTGACTCTGGGTCCAATAGAAGCAAGTTTTGTGGCCAATCCAGTAGCAATAACAGAAGCAGCAGAAATTAGGGGATTCGTGGTAAGCTCCTCACAACAAAAAATGAAGAAATGGTTAATGATATAATCAAATAAACCAATGAATTGTTTTATTAATTTAGTACCCAAAACATATGATTAAATTAGGTAGGAGAGTAGAAAAAGAAATGGTTGAATGAAAATAATTCATGCTTAAGTTCCATTTTTATGAGAGGGTACTACGAATGTTCTACCATCTTCCATAAACACACTAAAGGGGTTATGCTAGATATCCGGTGTGGAAGTAGGCTAAAATTTCTATTGGCAAATATGAGGTTTCTAAGTGCATGCCCAAGTACTTATAACTTATTTGGTCGTAATTGATTAGGTTCAACTGCTATAGCCGTATGGAATCCACAAACTATTCTGACCAATGGCCAGAATTTCTTCGAATATGTTTTTGAATTCATTCAAGACGTGAGCAAAACTCAAAATGGACAAGAAGAATATGGTCCTTGGGTTCCTTTTATTAGAACAATGTTCCTATTCATTTTTCTTTCTAACTGGTGAGGCACGCTTTTACCTTGGAGAATCATACAGTTACCTCATGGAGAGTTAGTTGCAGCTACGAACGATATTAATAATTATAATATTATGTATTACACTATGGAATTGTAAAAAAAGGGGGGAATTATCAATTTTTCGTATGATCCCCTTTTGTCCTATTCATGTCATACACCTCCTTTATTTTTCCATTCAATTATGAGGATTCATAATTGGGGTAATAATTGTGACTCGTTTGGGTCATGCGACGAAACAACAGGAACTATGTTCTGCGAAACCGTTGCTATTTAATTCCATTCTATTCAACAATTAACCAAAAATGGAATTAATTGCAATTGAATCAATCAATTATCAAATCTTGATATGTGATGATTAGTTTTGATGAATCTCTTCATTTGAATACTTGTGAGATAATGATAAAGACAAGTAAAAATCAAGTAGGTTACGTGGGTCGAGCTAGATAGCGTAGCTACATATTATACGTGAACTCTGGTGTATGCTTAAAAGAATGATTCCAGGGTCCGATCACATTCAATAGAAATAAGATGATGATGGTTGACATTATGGAAGAAACACATGTATATGTGATAGTTGATATTCAATAGTTATATATAGACTACCCATGTATATTACTACTACTGACTTTATATAGGTATAGATTCCACTTTTTCCATATGGATTATCATATAAGCCCTTCCTTTTCTGTCTGTGACTATATATGTGGATTGAATACGAAGTCAAGCCTATGAATGCATTTAAAGAAGATGAAGGAGAGAAGAATTGAAAGAATGGGTTTAGAGCAAAGAAATAGAAGAACTATATTATATGGATTTACAAAACCTTGGATAGGGAATAAAATGAGATATTGAAGTAGTTATGATGATTCAGTCATATCAAATATCATCCATTCTCAAATTACGTTAGGAGTTCTTAGTTTAGTTGGATGGATCTTAGTGACGGAATATGAAATACTAAGTAATGCAACTAATTAATATTACAAATGTATAAATAACATTAATTAAGCACACTAATTAAGTAATATATAATAATTTTTTGTTTATTTGATTATATCAGTAACCATTTCTTTATTTTTTGGTTGTGAGGTGCTTAATATGAATCCCCTAATTTTTTTGTTGCTTCAGTCAAGGTAATGTTGCAGGCCATGCCATAGAAGATATCGCTAGTCAACCAAAAGCAGAGGGTAAAATATGAGGTACTTTATCGCTTAGTCAGGCTTTTATGGAAGCTTTAACAATATACAGCATGATCGTGGCATTAGCACTTTTATTTGCTAATCCCTTTGTGTAATCCAAGAAACGTGAAAAGGTTAAAAATATGTACTTTTATTGCTTTGGCCCTGCCTCTCGTCTTCTTTAAATTATATCAACTCAACACTTCACTCCTACAATCCTATACAGACATGATTGGACTGCACTAACAAGTTAACTTGTTTTGACCATGTTTTTCTAATTATGCATGCTTTTGATGTATGGTTTAATGCATTTAGTTTAAATTATAGTAAAAAAACAAATTTGGCCAATTTGAATGTCAAAATCAGAATTAAAGTAAAATTTTCCTAAAAACAAGTTTTTTGGGCAGTCAAACCGATTGTTTTGGTTATAACTTTGTGCTTAGACATCGAAATGAATTATTTTTTTCATTTTCGAAAGATATTCATCATTCTTTTGGACAAAATCCTTTTGATGTTTTATATGAAAAAAATACAATGAACATAGAGAGTATGTCGAAAATGACTCTGGGCAACTAGTTTTTTTTAAATATGACCATTGACACAAGACTACTAGGACAAAATTGACATGGTAACAAATTGTATCTCTTTGTTATCAAGCATGTGAAGATGACAATATGGTAGACAAACCGATTTTGTAGAATGGATAAGATTAACATTGAAATCAAATCCATTTCTAAAAAGTTGTTTTTGACAAAGGTGAAGATGAAAGTATGAATAAGCAGCTAAAAGCAAGTATGCAACTTAACACGAGGGTCTCTCTATCGTAATTACTTTTTAAACACTCTAGTTGATTCCACAAATCATTGATCCTATGCTAGACCACCTCTAATCATTTCACAATCAATGTTAATCTTATCCAAATTGCCTTTTGACTCCAGGACCAACGTCACTTGGGCCATTTTTAAGCCCCTAATGATGGGTTGACCTTGAATATCTCTTAGACGATCTAGAAATCTTAGTAGTATCCAATGATGTATGTATTTTGATTCATATTCAGCGGATAAAGGGACTTGGACCCGCTTCCTTAGCATGGAAGGATAGGGTTATAGTCAACGTCGATTCATCATTTTTAACGTCTATAATTCAAAACCGAACATGAAACTTTGGTTTCATTTGGCTCCTTTATGGAATATGGATAGCTTCCTGGATTTAGGGCGTGAAGTGACCTAATCAAAAAAATTTACGATGTATGATATATTACGTAGTTAATTCATTAATTATTTTAGTACCCAGAATATATGATTAAAGTATGTAGGATAGTAGAAAAAGAACTGGTTGAATCAAAATAATTCCTTAAGTTCCTGTTTTGTCGGAGGGTACAACGAATGTTCTACAATGTTCGATCAACACACTAAAGGGTTATGCAAAATATTCGGTGTGGAAGTAGGCAACATTTCTATTGCCAAATAGGAGGTTTCCAAGTGCATGCCCAAGTACTTATAACTTCTTGGGTCGTAATTGCTATTTTATTAGGTTCATCCGGTATAACCGTTAGGAATCCACAAACTATTCTGACTGACGGCCAGAATCTCTTTTGATATGTTCTTGAATTCTTTCAAGACGTGAACAAAACACAAAATGGAGAAGAATATGGTCCTTGGGTTCCTTTTATTGGAACTCTATTCCTATTTGTTTTCGTTTCTAACTGGTTAGGTGTGCTTTTACATTGGAGAATCAAACAGTTAACTCATAGGGAGTTAGTTGCACCTACGAATGATATAAATACTACTATTGCTTTAGCTTTACTCATGTCAGTGGCACATTTCTATGCAGGCCTTACTAAAAAAAGACTGGGTTATTTTTGTAAATACATTCAACCAACTTCAATGCTTTTACCAATCAATGTCTTAGAAGATTTCACAAAAGCTTATCACTTAGTTTTTGACATTTCAGAAATATATTGCCGATGAATTATTAATTGTTGTTGTTGTTTCTTTATTACACTTAGCCGAAGGTCATCATTGAGTAGCTTTCTATCCAAATAAATAATAAAATACTGCTTTAATTTTCAAAGAGTTGCTTTTTCTTTTTTAATTGATTTAAATTCAAAATTAAGTAAGCCCATGTATCTTATTGCAATAATTAATTCATGTGTAGCTCAATAAACCTGCTTGGGGAACATGATTTATATAACTATGTTAATGTAGAAAGAAAACAAGAGCAAGAGAAATATATGTACGATATTAATATTTATTATATTACGTATTACAGTACGAAATTGTAAAAAACAGGAGGAATTCCCATTTTTTCCTAAGATCCCCTTTGTCCTATTCATGTCATACAACTCCTTTATTTTCTCAGTCAATTATGACGATTCATAATTGTGGTAATAATTGTTACTCGTTTGGGGCGTGCGGCATAACAACAAGACTCCTAGATTGCTGCTAGAGTGGCCATAGAACATGCTTCTACTGGAACGAGAGTTGGTCAAGATACTGTTGCCGGCCAAGCCGTAAAAGGTATTGCTAATCAAATACGAGTTACTTTATTGCTCAATCTGGCTTTTATGGAAGCTTTAACAATATACAGCATGGTCGTCGCAGTAGCACTTTTTTGCTAATCCCTTCGTGTAATCCTATAAACATGAAAATGTGAAAAATACATACTTTTATTGCTTTGGCCCTGCCTCTTGTCTTCTTTAAATTATTTTTTTCATTTTCGAAAGATATTCATCATTCTTTTAGACAAAATCCTTTAGATGTTGTTTTATATGCAAAAAATATAGTGGGCATAGAGAGTATGTCAAAAACGACTATGGGCAACTTGTTTTTTGAAATGTGACCATTGACATAAGACTACTAGGCCAAAATTTGGGTGTTTACAAATTGTATCTCTTTGTTATCAAGCATGTGAAGATGACAAAAAAAGTAGACACACCCATTTTGTAGAATGGATAAGATTAACATTGAGATCAAATCAATTAGAGTGTTTTAAAAAAGTAGACACACCTCTTTGTGTAATCTGAGAAACATGAAAATGTGAAAAATACGTACTACTTTTATATTGCTTTGCCCCTGCCTCTTGCCTTCTTTAAATTATATCAACTCAACACTTCACTCCTACAATTCTAGACCGACATACTTGGACTGCAGTAACAAGTTGACTTGTTTTGACCATATCTTTCTAATCATTCATCATTTTCACGTATGGTTTAACACGTTTAGTTTAAATTATAGTAAGAAAACAAATTTGGCAATTTTGAATGTCAAAATCAAAACTTAAGTCAAATTTTCGTTAAAACAAGTTTTTTAGGTAGTCAAATCGACTTGTTTTGGTTATAACTTTGTGCTTAGACATCTAAATGACTTATTTTTTTCATGTTTGAAAGATATTCTTCATTATTTTGGACAAAAAGCTTTAGGATGTTGTTTTATATGCAAAAATATATAGTGAAAATAGAGAGTATGTCGAAATCATGTATGCAAGTTAACACGAGGCTCTCTCTGTGATGCCTCATAATCAGTTTTTTAAACACTCTAATTGATTTCATAAATCATGGATCCTTTGTTGGACCACCTATAATCATTTCACAATCAATGTCAATCTTTAAAAAATTGCCTTTTGACTCCATGACCAACTAACTTTGGCGTTTTTTAAGCCCCTGGTGATGGGATGACCTTGACCCCAAAGGTTGGTTTCAAATTTTGAATTCTGGCCCATTACGAAATTATATTACTTAATTAATGTTTTGTACATATTGATAATTAATTAGTTACACTACTTAGTATTTCATATTCCATCACTAAGGACTCCCAACCTAATTTGAGAAGTGATGATATTTGATATTATTGAATCATCAGACCTACATCAATTTCTCGTTTTTATTCCCTATCCAAGTTTTGTAAATCCATATAATATAGTTATTCTGTTTTTTTGCTCCGAACCCATTCTTTCAATCCTTCGCTCCTTCATCTTCTTTAAACACATTCATAGGCTTGATTTCATATTCAATCCACACATACAATCAGACAGAAAATGAAGAGCTTATATCGTAATCGATATAGAGAAAGTGGAATCTATATCTATATAAAGTCGGTAGTAATATGAGGAATGAAATAATATACATGGGTAGTCCATGTATAACTATTGAATATCTACTATCACATATATGTTTTTTTCCATAATGTAAGCCATCGTTATTATTTTTTTGAATCAGATCAGACCTTGGAATCATTCTTCTAAGCATACACCGAAGTTCACGTATAATATGTAGCTACGGCTATCTAGCTCGACCCACCTAACCTACGTGATTTTTATCTCACATCGATGCAAACGAAGAGATTTAACAAAGCGAATCATCCCAGATCAAGATTTGATGATTGATTGATCCAATTGAAATAAATTTTATTTTTTGTTAATTGTTGCATAGGATGAAATGAAATAGATACGGTTTCGCATAACATAGTTCTTTTTGTTTCGTTGCGTGCCCAAAACAAGTAACAATTATTAGCCCAATTATGAATCATCATAATTGACTGGAAAATAAAGGAGATGTGTGACATGAATATGCCAAAAGGAGATCTTAAGAAAGATTTGTAATTTCGCCCTTTTTTTACAATTCTATAGTGCAATACATAATATAACAAATATTAATATCATACATATATTTCTCTTGCTCTTGTTTTCTTGCATGAATTAATTATTGCAATAAGATACGTGAACTTACTTAATTTTGAATTTAAATCTATTTAGAAAGAAAAAAAACGACTATTTGAAATTGAAAGCAATGTTTTATTATTTATTTGGACCGAAAGCAACTCAATGATGACCTTCCATGGCTAAGTGTACTAAGGAAACAAGAACAACAATTACTAATTCAACGGCCAATATATTCCTGAAAAGTCAAAAATTTGGTGAAAAAGGTTTTGTTAAATCTTTTAAGACATTAATTGTATTGTAGTTGGTTTAATCTGGTTACTAATTCATCGGCCAATATATTCCTGAAAAGTCAAAGAACAACATTGATTGTGAAATGATTAGAGGTGGAATATCATAGTATCAATGATTTGTGAAATCAATTAAAGTGCTGAAAATCTGAATATGATAGAGAGACACTCGTGTTAAGTTGCAAAAATGCTTTAAGCTGCTTATTCATCTTCATCTTTGTCAACAACAACTTTTTAGAAATGAATTTGATCTCAATGTTAATTATATCCATTCTACAAAATCGGTGTGTCTACTTTTTTGTCATCTTCACAAGGGATACAATTTGTAAACACCCCAATTTTGGAATAGTAGTCTTGTGTCAATGGTCAGATTTCAAAAAAACAAGTTTCTTGGAGTCATTTTTGACATACTCTCTATGTTCACTATATTTTTTGCATATAAAACAACCCAAAGATTTTTGTCTAAAAGAATGATGAATATCTTTCAAAAATGAAAAAAATAAGTCATTTCGATGTCTAAGCACATAAGTTATAACCAAACCAAGTCAGTTTGAATGCCCCAAAAACTTGTTTTTAAGAAGATTTTACTTCAATTCTGATTTTGACATTCAAATTTGCCAAATTTGTTTTTTTACTATAATTTAAACTCAACGCATTAAACCATACATCAAAAGCATGCATGATTAGAAAGATACGGTCAAAACAAGTTATCTTTTTAGTGCAGTCCAATCATGTCTCTCTCTAGGATTATAGGAGTGAAGTGTTGAGTTGATATAATTTAAAGAAAACAAGAGGCAGGGCCAAAGCAATAAAAGAAGAACGTATTTTTCATGTTTTCACGTTGGTTGGATCACACAAAGGGATTAGCAAATAAAAGTGCTAATGCCACGACCATTCCATAAACTGTTAAACCTTCCATAAAAGCCATGTTTTCTGGTTGACTTGCGATACCATTTACGGCTTGGCCCGCAGAAATTAGGGGATTCGTATTAAGCTTCTCACAACAAAAAATGAAGAGATGGTTAATGATATAATCAAATAAACAAATGAATTATTACAAATGAATTATTATATATTACTTAATTAGTGTGCTTAACTAATGTTATTCATATATTAATAATATTAATTTGTTGAATTACTTAGTATTTCATATTCCATAACAAAGATCCATCCAACTAAACTAAGAACACCCAACCTAATTTGAGAAGGGATGATATTTGATGTTACAGAATCTTCAGAACCACTTAAATATCTCGTTTTTATTCTCTATCCAAGTTTTGGTAAATCCATATAATATAGTTCTTCTATTTCTTTGCTTCAAACCTTTCAATTCTTCTCTCCTTCATCTTCTTTAAACGCATTCATAGGCTCGACGTCGTACTCAATCCACATATACAGTCACAGATAGAAAAGTAAGGCCTTATATCGTAATCCATAGAGAGAGTGGAATCTATACCTATATAAAGTCGGTAGTAATATAGGGAATGAAATAATATACACGGGTAGTCTATATATATCAACTATCACATATTCATGTGTCTCTTCCATAATGAAAACCATCGTTATCTTATTTCTATTGAATGGGAACAGACCCCACAATCATTCTTCTAAGCATACACGAGAGTTTACGTTTAATATATAGCTACGATATCTAGCTCGACTGACGCAACCTACTTAATTTTTACGTGTCTTTATCATTATCTCACAAGGATTCAAACGAAGAGATTCATCAAAGCGAATAATCACATATCAAGATTTGATGATTGATTGATTCAATAGCAATTAAAGTCAATTTTGGTTAATTGTAGAATAGAATGGAAGGAAATAGCAGCGGTTTCGCAGAACCTAGTTCTTGTTGTTTCGTCTTATGCCTCAAACGATTAATAATTATTACCCCAATTTTGAATCGTCATAATTGACTGGGAAAATAAAGGAGATGTATGACATGAATAGGACAAAGGGGATCTTAGGAAAAATTGGGAATTCCCCCCATTTTTTACAATTCCGTAGTATAATACATAGTATAATAAATATTAATATCGTACATATATTTCTCTTGCTCTTGTTTTCTTCCTACACTAACATACATATAGTAAATAAACATATTTATATTAATCATGTTCCCCAAGCTGGTATCTTGAGCTATGCATGAATTAATTATTGCAATAAGAGATCTGAGCTTACTTAATTTTGAATTTAAATCAATTTAAAAAGGAAAAAGCAACTATTTGAAATATAAAGCATTATTTTATTATTTATTTGGATGGAAAGCTACTCGATCATGACCTTTTTCCTGGCTAAGTGTACTAAAGAAATAAAGAACAAGAGTAACTAACTCATCGGCCAATATATTCTTGAAAAGTCCAAAACTGTGATAAAGGTTTTGTGAAATCTTATAAGACAATAATTGGTAAAAGTATTAGAGTTGGTTGAATCTATTTACCCAAATAACTCAGTCCCTTTTTACAAAAGGCTGCATAGAAATGTGCCACTGACATGAGATAAGCTAAAGCAACAGTAGTATTTATATCATTCGTAGGTGCAACTAACTCTTCTTGAGGTAGTTGTTTAATTCTCCAAGGTAAAAGCGCACCTGACCAGTTAGAAACGAAAACAGATCGAATAGAGTTCCAATAAAAGGTACCCAAGGAACATATTCTTCTCCATTTTGAGTTTTGCTAACGTCTTGAATAAAATCAAGTTATAAGTACTAATAAGATAGCTTGTGGATTCCGAAGGGCTATACCAGCTCAACCTAATAAGATAGCAATTACGACCCAAAAAGTTATAAGTACTTAAGCATGCACTTGAAAACCAACTATTTGCCAATAAAAACGTTACCGACTTCCACAACTAATATCTCGCATAACCCTTTAGTGTGATGATTGAACATGGTAGATCATTCGTGGTACCCTCTGACAAAATTATTTTCATTCAACCATTAGTTTTTCTACTCTCCAACCTAATTTAATCACATATTTCGGGTATTAAATAAATTAATGAATTAACCACGTAATATATCACACATCATAATTTTTTTGTTTATGTCACTTTGCGCTGTAAATCCTTGAATTTATCCACACTCCATAAAGGAGCCGAATGGAACCAAAGTTTCAAGTTCGGTTTTGAATTAAGGACGTTAAAAATGATGAATCGACGTCAACTATAACCATAGCCTTCCAAGCTACGATGTGGGTTCGAGTCCCTTTACCTGCTCGATATGAATCACAATACATACATCATTGGATCCTCCTATGATTTCTGGATCACCCAAGAGTTATTCAAGGTCAAACAATAGAGACCAAAAATTTAAATTTGAAACCAACCTTTAGGGTCCATGTCGATCCATCACTAGGGGCTTAAAACATACCCAACGTCAGCTGGTATTCGAGTCAAAAGGCAATTTGACCGAGCATTAGAGATGGTTCACCCTAGGATCAATGATTTGTGAAATCAATTACAGTATATAAAAACTGATAATTAGGCATCATAGAGAGACTGTCGTGTTAAGTTGCGTAAAAGTTGTTTTTTACCTTCAAATTCTTCAAAAAGAATTTTTTAGGAATGGATTTGATCTTAATGTTAATCTTATCCATTCTACAAAATCGTGTGTCTACTTCTTTGTTATTAACAGAACATTACATGCTTGATAACAAAGAGATACAATATGTAGAGACCTCAATTGTGGCCTAGCAGTCTTGTGTCAAAGCTCAAATTTCAAAAAACATGTTGGCGAGAGTCATTTTTGACATAGTCTTCATTTTCATGATATTTTTTGCACATAAAACAGTATCCTAAAGCTTTTTGTCCAAAAGAATGATGAATATCTTTCAAACATGAAAAAAATAAGTCATTTCGATGTCAAAGCATATAGTTATAACCAAAACAAATATGTTTTGACTTCCCAAAAACCTTGTTTTCAAGAAAATTTAACTTTAATTCTTATTCTGACTTTCAAATTGGCCAAACACATTAAACCAAACCTCAAAAGGATGCATGATATGGTCAAAACAACTTATATGATTAGTACAGTCCAAGCATGTCTGTCTCGGATTGTATGTGTGAAGTGTTGAGTTGATATAATTTAAAGAAGAGAATAGGCAGGGCAAAAGCCATAAAAAAAATCATGTATTTTTCAAGTTTCTAGGATTACACAAAGGGATTAGCAAATAAAAGTGCTAGTGCCACCACTAGGCCGTAAATTGTTAAATCAACTTTAAAAGACAAACTAGCGATACCGTCTATGGCTTATGGTTGTGCAATAAAGTACCTCATGTTTCATCGTATGCTTCTGGTTGACTAGCGATACCTTCTATGGCTTGGCCCACAGTACCTTGATCGACTCTAGGTCTAATAGAAGCAAGTAATATGACCCATCTAGCAGCAATAACGAAAGCAACAGAAATTAAATAAACTAATAAATTATTATATATTACTTAATTAATGTTATTTATATATTTATAATATTAATTGGTTACATTACTTAGTATTTCATATTCCATCACTAAGATCCGTATAATAACTCCCAACCCAAATAGAGAAGTGATGATATTTGATATTACTGAATCTCAAGATTTTGTAAATCCCTATAATATAGTTCTTCTATTTCTTTGCTCCAAACCTATTCTTTCAATTCTTCTCTCCTTCATCTTCTTTAAACGCATTCATAGACTTGACTTCATATTCAATCGTCACAGACAGAAAACGAAGAGCTTATATCGTAATCCATATAGAGAAAGGTGCAATCTATGTCCATATTACGTCGGTAGTAATATGGGGAATAAAATAATATACATGGATAGTCCATATGTATAACTACTGAAGTTCTACTATCATACATGTGTTTCTTCAATAGTCTAAACCATCATCATCTTATTTCTTTTGAATCGGATCGGACCGTAGAATCATTCTTCAAAGCAAACACTGGAGTTCATGTATGTAGCTACGGCTATCTAGTTCAACCCACGTAAACTACGTGATTTTTGCTTGTCTTTGTCATTATCTCACATCGATTTGAATGAAGAGATTCATCTAAGCGAACCATTCCATATCAAGATTTGATGATTGATTGATCCAGTTGCAATTAATTCCAGATTTTGTTAACTGTTAAATAGGATGGTATAAAATAGCAACGGTTTCGCAGAACAAAGTTGTTTTGTCGCACGTGCCATTGAAGGTATCACAATTCAAGCAGAAGCAGACAGTAAAATATGAGGTACTTTATTGTTTATTCTCGCTTTTATGGAAGCTTTAACCATTTACGGCCTGGTCGTGTCATTATCACTTTTATTTGCTAATCCTTTTGTGTAATCCTAAAACATGAAAAATACATACTTCTTTTATTGCTTTGACCCAGGCTCTTCTCTTCTTTAAATTATATCAACTCAACACTTCACTCCTAAAATCCGAGACATGCTGGGACTACACTAACAAGTTAACTTGTTTTAACCATATCTTTCGAATCACGAATCATTTTGAGGTGTGGTTTAATGCATTTGGTTTAAAGTATATTAAAAAACAAATTTGGCCAATTGGAATGTCAAAATCAGAATTAAATTAAAATTTTCCAAAATAAAGGTTTTTTGGGTAGTCAAACCGACATGAGTGGGTCATGTTTTAGAATTTTCCCCATTTTTTACAATTCCGTAGTGTAATACAGAATGTAACAAATATTAATATCGTACTTATATTGCTCTTGCTCTTGTTTTCTTCCTACACTACTATATCATACATATCATAAATAAATACATTTATATCAATCATGTTTCTCAAGCAGGTATCTTGAGATACGCATGTATTAATTATTGGAAAAAGATTCATGGGCTTACTTAATTTTGAATTTAAATAAATTCAAAGCATTATTTTATTATTTATTTGGATGAAAAGTTACTCGATGATGACCTTCCATGGCTAAATGTACTAAAGAAACAAGAAGAACAATTACTAAATCATCGGTTAATATAGTCCTGAAAAGTCAAAATGTATGTGATAACGGTTTTGTGAAATCTTCTAAAACATTAATTGGTAGAAGTATTGGGGTTGGTTAAATCTATATAACGAAGAAACCCAATCCCTTGTTAGTAAGGCCTGCATAAACATGTGCCATTGACGGGAGTTAAGCTAAAGCAACAATAGTATTTATATCATTCGTAGGTCAACTAACTCCACATGAGGTAACTGTATGATTCTTCAAGTTAAAAGTGCACCTGACCATTTAGAAACAAAACAAAAGGAACCCAAGGACCATATTCTTCTCCAATTTGAGTTTGGCTCACGTATTGAATGAAATGAAGAACATATGAGAAGAAATTTTGACCGTCGGTCAAAATAGTTTGTGTATTCCGAACGGCTATAACAGCTAAATCTTATAAGATAGCAATTACGACACAATAAGTTATAAGTACCTGCTATTTGCCAATAGAAATGTTGCCTACTTTCAGACCGAATATCTCGCATAATCCTTTGGTGTGTTGATCGAACATGGTAGAACATTCGTAGTACCCTCTGACATAAATGGAACTTAAGATGGAATATTTTGATTCAACCATTTCTTTTTCTACTCTCCTACCTAATTTAATCATACATCGTAATTTTTTTTTATTAGGTCACTTTGCGCCCTAAATCCGGGAAACTATCCATATTCCATAAAGTAGCCGAATGAAAGCAAAGGTTCATGTTCGGTTTTGAATTATAGACGTTCAAATGATGAATCTACGTCTACTATAATCCAAGCCTTCCAAGCTAATGATGCGGTTTCGAATCCCTTTATCCGCTCGATATGAATCATAATACATACATCATTGGAGCTTCCTAGGATTGATGGTCAACCAATATGGACCAAAAAACTAAATTTGAAACCAACCTTTTGGGTCCAAGTCGACCCATCACTAGGGTCAGTTGGTCCTGGAGTCAAAAGGCAATTTGGATAAGATTGACATTGATTGTGAAAAATGATTAGAGGTGGTTCAAAAAAAGATCAATGATTAAATCATCATTTAGAGTCTTTAAAAACTGATTATGAGGCATCACAGAAAGACCCTCGTGTTAAGTTGCATACATGCTTTAAGCGGCTTATTCTTACTATCATCTTCATCTTCGTCAAAAACAACTTTTTAGAAATGGACTTGATCTCAATGTTAATCTTATGCATTCTACAAAATCGGTGTGTCTACTATTTTGTCATCTCACGCTTGATAAAGAAGAGATACAATATGTAAACACCCCAATTTTGGCTTATTTATCTTGTGTCAATTGTCATATTTCAAAAAACAAGTTGCCTGGAATAATTTTCGACATACTCTCTATTTCCACTATTTTTTTAATATAAAACAACATCCTAAAAGTTTTAATCCAAAAGAATGATTAATATCTCAAACATGAAAAAAACAAGTCATTTAGATGTCTAAGCACAAAGTTATAACCAAAACAAGTCGGTTTGACTACCTATAAAACTTTTTTTAAGGTGAATTTGATTTAGTTTTGATTTTGACATTCAAATTTACAAAATTTGTTTTCTTACTACAATTTAAACTGAACGCGTTAAACAATACCTCAAAAGGATGCAATAAAAGAAGTATGTATTCTTCACGTTTCTAGGATTACACAAAGGGACTAGCAAATAAAAGTGCTCATGCCATGATCATGCCGTAAATTGTTAAAGCTTCCATAAAGGGTAGATTAAGCAACAAAGTACATCGTATTTTACCCTTTATTCTGTTTGACTAAAGATACATTCAACGATTTGGCCCGCAGCAGTATCTTGACCGACTATGGGTCCAATAGAAGCAAGTTCTATGGCCAATCTAGCAGCAATTTAGAAGCAATCTTGTTGTTACGTTGCACTTTATATGAGAAAAGAGTAACAATTATTACTCCAATTATGAATCGTCGTAATTTATATGAGAAAATAAAGGAGATCTACGACATGAATAGGACCAAGGGGATCATATAAAAAATTGGGAATTCCTCCCTTTTTTACAATTCCGTAGTGTAATACGTAATTCAATAAATATTTATATTGTACATATATTTACACTATATAATACATATCATAAATAAGCATATTTATATCAATCATGTTCCACAAGCAGGTGTCTTGAGCTATGCATGAATTAATTATTGCAATAAGATTCATAGGTTTACTTAATTTTGAATTTTAATCAATTCAAAAAGGAAAAATGACTGAAAATTAAAGAATTATTTTATTATTTATTTGGATGAAAAGCTACTCAATGATGATCTTCCATGGTTAAGTGTACTAAAGAAACAAGAACAACAATTACTAATTGATTGGGAAATATATTCCTAAAAAGTCGAAAACTATGTGATAAAGGTTTTGTGAAATCTTCAAAGACATTAATTGTTAAAAGTATTGGGTTAAATAAATTTACCGAAATAACCCTGTCAGTTTTTTAGTAAGGCCTGCATAAAAATGTGCCACGGACATGAGTAACGCTAAAGCAACAATAGTATTTATATCATTCGTAGGTGCAACTAACACCCCAAGGTAACTGTTTGATTCTCAAAGGTAAAAGCGCACCTGACCAGTTAGAAACAAAAACAAGTAGGAACAAAGTTCCAATAAAAGGAACCCAATAACCATATTCTTCTGCATTTTGAGTTTTGCTCACATCTTGAATGAAATCAAGAACATATCAGAAGAAACTCTTACCGTTGGTAAGAATAGTTTGTGGATTCCGAACGCCTATAACAGAATTACGACCCAAGAACTACTTAGGCATGCACTTGGAAACCACCTATTTGCCAATAGAAATGTTGCCTACACCGAATGTCTCACACAACGCTATAGTGTGTTGATCAAACATGATAGAACCTTCGTAGTACCCTCTGACAAAAATGGAACTTAAGAAGGGATTATTTTGATTCAACCATTACTTTTTCTACTCTTGTACATAATTTAATCTTATATTTCGGGTTCTAAAATAATTAATGAATTAACCACGTAATATATCACGTTAAAAATGATGAATCGACATCGACTATAACCTTAGCCTTCCATACTAATGATGCAGGTTCGAGTCTCATCATCCGCTCGATATGAATCATAATACATACATCATTGGATCCTCTTAGGAAATCTACATCATCCAAGACATATTCAAGTTAAACCAATATGGACCAGAAATCTAAATTTTAAACCAACCTTTAGGGTCCAGGTCGACCCATCACTAGGGGCTTAACAAAGCCCAAGGTCAGCTGGTGCTGGAATCAAAAGGCAATCTACATTCATTGTTAAATGATTAGAGGTGGTCCAGCATAGGATCAATGATTTGTGAAATCAATTAGAGTGTTGAAAAACTGATTATGACAGACGCCCTCGTGTTAAGTTGCATACATGCTTTAAGATGCTTATTCATAATTTCATTTTCATCTTCGTCAAAAACAACTTTTTAGAAATAGATTTGATCTCAATGTTAATCTTATCCATTCTACAAAATTGGTGTCTACTATTTTGTCATCATTTCATGCTTGAAAACGAAGAGATACAATATGGAAAAACCCAATTTTGGCCTAGTAGTCTTGTGTCAGTTGTCATATTTCAAAAAACAAGTTGCCCATAGTCATTTTCGACATACTCTCTATTTTCACTATTTTTTGCATAAAAAACAACATCCTCAAGGTTTTAGTACAAAAGAATGATGAATATCTTTCAAACATGAAGGACAAAGTTATAATCAAAACAATTCTGTTTGACTACCTAAAAATCTTGTTTTAAGGTAAATTTGACTTTAGTTTTGATTTTGACATTCAAATTTGCAAAATTTGTTTTTTTGCTATAATTTAAACTGAACGTATTAAACCATACATCAAAAACATGCATGATTAGAAAGATATGGTCAAAACAAGTTTTGTTAGTGCAGTCCAATCATGTATGTCTGGGATTGTAGGAGTGAAGTGTTCAGATAATATAATTTTAAAAAGACAAGAGGCAAGGTCAAAACAAGTCTGTTTGACTACTTAAAAACTTGTTTTAAGGTAAATTTGACTATAGTTTTGATTATGACATTCAAATTTGACAAACTTGTTTCTTTGCTATAATTTAAACTAAACATATTGAACCATACATCAAAAGCATGCATGATTAGAAAGATACGGTCAAAACAAGTTTTGTTAGTGCAGTCCAATCATGACTTCCTATGCAATTCACATATACAGTCACAAACAGAAAAGGAAAGGCTCATATCGTAATCCATATGGAGAAAGTGGAATTTGTACCTATATAAAGTCGGTAGTAATATAAGGAATGTAATAATATACATGGGTAGTCTTTATATAACTATTGAATATCAACTATCATATATCATCTTATTTCTATTGAATGGGATCGGACACTGGAATCATTCTTTAAAGCATACACCGGAGTTCACGTATAATATGGAGCTATGCTATCTAGTTCGACCCACGTAATCTACTTGATTTTTACTAGTCTTTATCATTATCTGACAAGGATTCAAATGAAGAGATTCATCAAAGCCAATCATCACATATCATGATTTGATGATTGATTCAATTGCAAATAAATTTTGGTTAATTGTTGAATATAATGGAATGAAATAGCAGCGGTTTCGAAGAACATAGTTCCTATTGTTTCGTCGCATGCCCGAACAGAGTAACAATTATTACCCCAATTATGAATCATCGTAATTGATTGGGAAAATAAATGAGATTTATTAGGACAAAGGGGATCTTAGGAAAAGCGACTTTGAAAATTGAAGTATTATTTTATTATTTATTTGGATCAAAAGTTACTCAATGATGACCGAGTCCCTTTTTAGAAACGCTTGCATAGAAATGTGTCACTCACATGAGTAAAGCTAAAGCAACCATAGTATTTATATCATTCCTAGGTGCAACTAACTCCCATGAGGTAGTTGTTTGAATCTCCATGGTAAAAGCGCACCTGACCTGTTAGAAACAAAAACAAATCGGAATAGAGTTCCAATAAAAGGAAGCCAAGGACCATATTCTTCTCCGTTTTGAGTTTTGCTCACGTCTTAAATAAAATCAAGAACATATTAGAAGAAATTCTGGCTGTTACTCAGAATAGTTTGTGGATTCCGAAGGGCTATACCGGCGGAACCTAATAAGATAGCAATTACGGCCCAAGAAGTTATAAATACATAGGCATGCACTTGGAAACCCCCTATTTGCCTATAAAAATGTTACCTACTTCCACACCGAATATCTCGCATAAACCTTTAGTGTGTTTATTGAACATGGTAGATCATTCATAGTACCCTCTGAAAGAAATGGAACTTAAGAAGGAATTATTTTGATTCAACCAATTCTTTTTCTACTCTCCTACCTAACTTAATCATATATTCCAGGTACAAAATTAATTAATGAATTAACTTAATTGTGAATCTTTCTACACATTGTAATTTTTTTCGTTTATGTCACTTTACACCCTAAATCCTTTAATTTATCCACACTCCATAAAGGAGCCGAGTGAAATCAAAGTTTCAAGTTCGGTTTTGAATTAAGGACATTAAAAATGATGAATTGACGTCGACTATAACCCTAGCTTTCCAAGTTACGATATGGGTTCGAGTCCCTTTACCCGCTCGATATGAATCATAATACATACATCATTGGATCCTCCTATGATTTCTGGATCATCCAAGAGATATTCTTGGTCAACCAATATGGACAATAAATGTAAATTTGAAACCAACCTAACGGACCAGGTCGATCCATCACTATGGGCTTAAAAAATGCCCAAGGTCAGTTGGTATTAGAGTCAAAAGGCAATTTGGATGGCCGAGCATTAGAGGTGGTCCACCCTAGGATCAATGATTTGTGAAATCAATTACAGTATCTAAAACTGATTATGAGGCATTATGTAAAGACCATCGTGTTAAGTTGCGTACATGCTTTAAGCTACTTATTCATACTTTTACTTTCATCTTCGTCAAAAAGAACATTTTATAAATGGATTTGATCTCAATGTTAAATCTTAAGCAATCTACAAAATCGGTTTGTCTACTTTTTTGCTATTGACAGGGCTTCACATGCTTGATAACAAAGAAATATAATATGTAAACAGCCCAATTTTGGCATAGTAGTTTTGTGTCAATGGTCATATTTCAAGAAACAAGTTGCCTAGAGTCATTTTCGACATACTTTCTATTTTCACTATATTTTTTGCATATAAAACAACATCCTAAAGATTTTTGTTGAAAAGAATGATGAAACTAGAGTCTTATCTTCAAACATGACCCACTCATCTCGGTTTGACTACCCAAAAAACCTTTATTTCTGAAAATTTTAATTTAATTCTGATTTTGACATTCAAATTGGCCAAATTTGTTTTTTAATATAATTTAAACTAAATGCATTAAACCATACCTCAAAATGATTCGTGATTCGAAAGATATGGTTAAAACAAGTTAACTTGTTAGTGCAGTCCCAGCATGTCTAGGATTTTAGGAGTGAAGTGTTGAGTTGATAGAATTTAAAGAAGAGAAGAGTCTGGGTCAAAGCAATAAAAGAAGTATGTATTTTTCACGTTTTCATATTTTTAGGATTACACAAAAGTATTAAGCAAATAAAAGTGATAATGACACGACCAGGCCGTAAATGGTTAAAGCTTCCATGAAATCCAGAATAAACATTAAAGTATCTCATATTTTACCGTCTGCTTCTGCTTGAATTGTGATACCTTCAATAGCACGTGCGACGAAACAACAAGAACTTTGATCTGCGAAACCATTGCAATTTTATACCATCCTATTCAACAGTTAACAAAAAATGAAATTAATTGAAACTAGATCAATCAATAATCAAATCTTGATATGGAATGGTTCGCTTAGATGAATCTCTTCATTCAAATCGATGTGAGAAAATGACAAAGGTAAGTGAAAAGCACTTACTTTACGTGGGTTGAGCTAGATAACCGTACCTACATACATGAACGCCAGTGTTTGCTTTGAAGAATGATTCTAGGGTCCGATCCGATTCAAAAGAAATAAGATGATGATGGTTTAGACTATTGAAGAAACACATGTATGATAGTAGAAATTCAGTAGTTATATATATGGGCTATCCATGTATATTATTTTATTCCCCATATTACTACCAACGTAATATGGACATAGATTCCACCCTTCTCTATATGGATTACGATATAAGCACTTTGTTTTCTGTCTGTGACGATTGAATATGAAGTCAAGTCTATGAATGCGTTTAAAGAAGATGAAGGAGAGAAGAATTGAAAGAATAGCTTTGGAGCAAAGAAATAGAAGAACAATATTATATGGATTTACAAAATCTTGAGAATAAAAAAGAGATATTTAAGTAGTCTTGATGATTCAGTAATATCAAATATCATCACTTCTCTATTTCAATTGGGAGTTGTTGTACGGATCTTAATGATGGAATATGAAATACTAAATAATGTAACCAATTAATATTATAAATATATACATAACATTAATTAAGTAATATATAATAATTTATTGGTTTATTTAATTTTTCTTGCTTCCGTTATTGCTGCTAGATGGGTCATATTACTTGCTTCTATTGGACCTAGAGTCCATCAAAGTACTGTGGGCCAAGCCATAGAAGGTATCACTAGTCAACCAGAAGCATACGATGAAATATGAGGTACTTTATTGCACAACCATAAGCCATAGAAGGTATCGCTGACACTAGCACTTTTATTTGCTAATCCCTTTGTGTAATCCTAGAAACATGAAAAATACGTGCTTTTTTTTATGGCTTTTGCCCTGCCTATTCTCTTGTTTAAATTATATCAACTCAACACTTCACACATACAATCCGAGACAGACATAATTGGACTGTACTAATAAGTTAAGTTGTTTTGACCATATCATGCATCCTTTTGAGGTTTGGTTTAATGTGTTTGGCCAATTTGAAAGTATAAATAAGAATTAAAGTTAAATTTTCGTGAAAACAAAGTTTTTGGGAAGTCAAAACCTATTTGACATCAAAATGACTTATTTTTTCATGTTTTAAAGATATTCATCATTCTTTTGGACAAAAAGCTTTAGGATACTGTTTTATATGCAAAAAATATCGTGAAAATGAAGACTATGTCGAAAACGACTCTCGGCAACATGTTTTTTGAAATTTGAGCTTTGACACAAGACTGCTAGGCCACAATTGGGGTGTTTACATATTGTATCTCTACGTTATCAAGCATGTAATGTTCTGTTAATAACAAAGATGTAGACACACGATTTTGTTGAATGGATAAGATTAACATTAAGATCAAATCCATTCCTAAAAAGTTCTTTTTGAAGAATTTGAATGTAAAAAACAACTTTTACGCAACTTAATACAACGGTCTCTCTATGATGCCTAATTATCGGTTTTTATATACTATAATTGATTTCACAAATCATTGATCCTAGGTGGACAACCTCTAATGCTCGGTCAAATTGCCTTTTGACTCGAATACCAGCTGACCTTGGGTATGTTTTAAGCCCCTAGTGATGGATCCACATGGACCCTAAAGGTTGGTTTCAAATTTAATTTTTTGGTCCATATTGTTTGACCTTGAATAACTCAAGGGTGATCCAGAAATCATAAGAGGATCCAATGATGTATGTATTGTGATTCATATCGAGCAGGTAAAGGGCTCGAACCCACATCGTAACTTGGAAGGCTACGGTTATAGTCGACGTCGATTCATCATTTTTAACATCCTTAATTTAAAACCGAACTTGAAACTTTGGTTCCATTCGGCTCCTTTATGGAGTGTGGATAAATTCAAGGATCTAGGGCGAAAAGTGACATAAACGAAAAAATTTATTATGTGTGATATATTATGTGGTTAATTCATTAATTTATTTAGTACCCGAAATATATGATAAAGTTAGGTAGGAGAGTAGAAAAACTAATGGTTGAATGAAAATAATTTTGTCAGAGGGTACCACAAATGATCTACCATGTTCAATCATCACACTAAAGGGTTATGCGAAATATTTTGTGTGTTAGTAGGTAACATTTTTATTGGCAAATAGTTGGTTTTCAAGTGCATGCCTAACTGGTCAGGTGCGCTTTTACCTTGTAGAATCAAACAACTATCTTAAGAAGAGTTAGTTGCACCTACTAATGATATAAATACTACTGTTGCTTTAGCTTTTCTCATGTCAGTGGCACATTTCTATGCAGCCTTTTCTAAAAAGGGAGTGAGTTATTTGGGTAAATAGATTCAACCAACTCCAATACTTTTACCAATTATTGTCTTACAAGATTTCACAATATCACATAGTTTTGGACTTTTCAAGAATATATTGGCCGATGAGTTAGTTACTCTTGTTTTTTATTTCTTTAGTAAATTAGCCAGGAAAAGTCATGATCGAGCAACTTTCCATCCAAATAAATAATAAAATAATGCTTTAAATTTCAAAAAGTCGCTTTTTCCTTTTTAAATTGATTTAAATTCAAAATTAAGTAAGCTCATATCTCTTATTGCAATAATTAATTCATGCATAGCTCAAGATACCAGCTTGGGGAACGTGATTAATATGAATATGTTTATTTACTATATGTATGTTAGTGTAGGAAGAAAACAAGAGCAAGAGAAATATATGTACGATATTAATATTTATTATACTATGTATTATACTACGAAATTGTAAAAAAAGGGGGGAATTCCCAATTTTTCCTAAGATCCCCTTTGTCCTATTCATGTCATACATCTCCTTTATTTTCCCAGTCAATTATGACGATTCATAATTGGGTAATAATTATTAATCGTTTGGGACATAAGACAAAACAACAGGAACTATGTTCTGCGAAACCGCTGCTATTTCCTTCCATTCTATTCTACAATTAACCAAAATTGACATTAATTGCAATTGAATCAATCAATCATCAAATCTTGATATGTGATGATTCTCTTTGATGAATCTCTTCGTTTGAATCCTTGTGAGATAATGATCAAGACACGTAAAAATTAAGTAGGTTGCGTCAGTCGAGCTAGATAGCGTAGCTACATATTAAACGTAAACTCTCGTGGATGCTTAGAAGAATGATTGTGGGGTCTGTTCCCATTCAATAGAAATAAGATAACGATGGTTTTCATTATGGAAGAGACACATGAATATGTGATAGTTGATATATATAGACTACCCGTGTATATTATTTCATTCCCTATATTACTACCGACTTTATATAGGTATAGATTCCACTCTCTCTATGGATTACGATATAAGGCCTTACTTTTCTATCTGTGACTGTATATGTGGATTGAGTACGACGTCGAGCCTATGAATGCGTTTAAAGAAGATGAAAGAGAGAAGAATTGAAAGGTTTCAAGCAAAGAAATAAAAAAACTATATTATATGGATTTACCAAAACTTGGATATGGAATAAAAACGCGATATTGAAGTTGTTCTGAAGATTCTGTAACATCAAATATCATCTCTTCTCAAATTAGGTCGGGTGTTCTTAGTTTAGTTGGATGGATCTTAGTTATGGAATAACATTAGTTAAGCACACTAATTAAGTAATATATAATAATTCATTTGTTTATTTGATTATGTCATTAACCATTTCTTCATTTTTTTGTTGTAAAAAGCTTAATACGAAACCCCTAATTTCTGTGGGCCAAGCCGTAAAAGGTATCGCAAGTCAACCAGAAAACATGGCTTTTATGGAAGCTTTAAAAGTTTATGGCATGGTCGTGGCATTAGCATTTTTATTTGCTCATCCATTTGTGTAATCCAAGAAACGTGAAAACATGAAAAATACGTTCTTCTTTTATTGCTTTGGCGCTGCCTCTTGTCTTCTTTAAATTATATTAACTCAACACTTCACTCCTATAATCCTAGAGAGAGACATGATTGGACTGCACTAAAAAGATAACTTGTTTTGACCATATTTTTCTAATCATGCATGCTTTTGATGTTTGGTTTAATGCGTTTAGTTTAAATTATAGTAAAAAAACAAATGTGGCCAAGTTGAATATCAAAATCAGAATTAAAGTAAAATCTTTTTAAAAACAAGTTTTTGGGGCATTCAAACTGACTTGTTTTGGTTATAACTTATGTGCTTAGACATCAAAATAACTTATTTTTTTCATTTTTGAAAGATATTCATCATTCTTTTAGACAAAAATCTTTGGGTTGTTGTTTTATATGCAAAAAATATAGTGAACATAGAGAGTATGTCAAAAATGACTCCAAGAAACTTGTTTTTTGAAATCTGACCATTGACTCAAGACTACTAGTCCAAAATTGGGGTGTTTACAAATTGTATCCCTTTGTTGTCAAGCTTGTGAAGATGACAAAAAAGTAGACACACCGATTTTGTAGAATGGATATAATTAACATTGAGATCAAATCCATTTCTAAAAAGTTGTTTTTGACAAAGATGAAGATGAATAAGCAACTTAAAGCATTTTTGCAACTTAGCACGAGTGTCTCTCTATCATATTCAGATTTTCAACACTTTAATTGATTTCACAAATCATTGATCCTATGATATTCCACCCCTAATCATTTCACAATCAATGTTGTTCTTTGATTTTTCAGGAATATATTGGCTGATGAATTAGTAACCAGATTAAACCAACTACAATACAATTCATGTCACACATCTCCTTTATTTTCCAGTCAATTATGATGATGCATAATTGGGGTAATAATTGTTACTCGTTTTGGGCACGCAACGAAACAAAAAAGAACTATGTTATGCGAACCGAAGCTATTTCATTTCGTCCTATGCAACAGTTAACAAAAAATAAAATTAATTTCAATTGGATCAATCAATCATCAAATCTTGATCTGGGATGATTCGCTTTGATGAATCGCTTCGTTTGCATCAATGTGAGATAAAAATCACGTAGGTTAGGTGGGTCTGAGTGATGAAATATGAAATACTAAGAAAGTTATTAATTAATATTATATATATGTAAATAACATTAATTAAGTACACTAATTAAGATATATATAATAATTCTTTTGTTTATTTCATTATATAATTAACCATTTATGTGGGCCAAGCCGTAGAAGGTATCACTAGTCAACCAGAAGCATAGGGTAAAATCAGTGGTACTTTATTGCTTAATCTGGTTTTATGGGATCTTTAACAATTTCTGGCCCAGTCGTCGCATTAGCACTTTTATTTGCCCCTTTGTGTAATCCTAGAAACGAGAAAACGTGAAAAATAAGTACTTTTTTTGCTTTGATCGTGCCTATTCTCTTGCGACTTACATTGTACAGTTGCGCTTAGAGTCTATTTTGCTTTTGTTAAGTCTGATGTAAGCTGCTCAGTTCAGGTGAATCATTATCCCGAAGGGGCATCCCGTATACTTGAACTGTAATACCCACCGGGCAAAATTGTGAATGAATAAAATGCGTTGAACTTTCTTTTGTTCACCCTCGTTGTGATTGCTTCTTGTGATTGCAATTTCTCTCCCTCTATTCTCTCTTGCTCTCTTGCACTCTGATTACAAGCTTTCGCGATCGGCAAGCGAAATGACAAGTAGGCTTGCGGAGGTGAGGAGGGACCTTCGCGTCGTGCTCGCCCATTGAAGGAAATAGGCCGGTGACAGTGCCTCTTCTTTTTTTGACCGTCTCTTTCTAATGATGCATCCTTTTGAGGTATGGTTTAATCAGTTTAGTCTAAATTTTAGTAAAAAAACTAACTTGGCCAAGTTGAATGTCAAAATCAGAATTAAAGTAAAGCCATAAAAAACGTTTTTTAGGTAGTCAAACCGACTGGTTTTGGTCATAACTTGTACATAGATATCGAAATGACAATTTTTTTTCATGTGAGAAAGATAATACTCTAGTTTCATCATTCTTTTGGACAAAAACCTTCAAGTTGTTGTCTTATAGTCAAACAATAGCAAGAGAAATATATGTATGATATTAATATTTATTATATTACGTATTACAGTACGGAATTGTAAAAAAAATGGGGAATTCCAATTTTTTCCAAAGATCCCCTTTTGTCCTATTCACGTTGTATATCTGCTTTATTTTCATAGTCAATTATAAGGATTCATAATTGGCGTAATAATTCTTACTCGTTTGGAGCGTGCGACGAAACAACAAGAACTTTGTTGTGCGAAACCATTGCTATTTCATTCCATCCTATTCAACAATTAACCAAAATTAAATAGAACTGCAATTGGATCAATCAATCATCAAATCTTGATATTGAATGGTTTGCTTTGATGAATCTCTTTGTTTGAATTGATGTGAGATATGATAAAGACAAGTAAAAATCATGTAGTTTACACAGGTCGAGGTAGAGAGTCGTAGCTATATACGTGAACTCCGGGGTTTGCATTGCATAATGATTCTCGGGTCCGATGTGATTCAATAGAAATAAGATGACGATGGTTTACATTATGAAAGAAACACATGTACTTGTGATAGATATTCAATAGTTATATGTGTATATTATTTAATTTACCATATTACTACGGACTACATATGTAGATTCTCTATATGGATTACGATATAAGCTGTTCCTTTTCTGTCTGTCACTGTATGAAGTCAAGCCTATGAATGCGTTTAAAGAAGATAAACGAGCGAAGAATTAAAGGAGTAGCTTTGGAGCAAAGAAATAGAAGAACTATATTATAAGGATTTACAAAAACTTGGATATGGAATAAAAATGAGATATTGAAGTAGTCCTGATCATACAATAATAACAAATATCATCACTTCTCAAATTAGGTTGGGAGATCTTATTTTAGTTCTATGGATCTTAGTGATGGAATATGAAATACTAAGTAATGTGACTAATTAATATTATAAATATGTATATAACATTAAGTGAGTACACTAACAAAGATATATATAATAATTCATTGGTTTATTTGATTATATCATTAACCATTTCTTTATTTTTTGTTGCGAGGAGGAGCTTACCATGAATCCCAAAATTTTTGTTGCTTCCGTTATTGGTGCTGAATTGGCCATATAACTTGCTTCTATTCGACCCAGAGTCTGTCAAGGTACTGTTGCGGGCCAATCCATAAAAGGTATTGCTAGTCAACCAGATGTAGAGGGTAAAATACGATGTACTTTATTGCTTAACTGGCTTTTATGGAAGCTTTAACAATTTACGGCCAGGTCGTCCCATTAGCACTTTTATTTGCTAACCCCTTTGTGTAATCCTAGAAACGTGAAAACGTGAAAAATAGGTACTTTTATTTCTTTGACCCTGCCTCTTCTCTTCTTTAAATTATGACAACTCAACACTTACTCCTAAAATCCTAAACATGCTTGGACCGCACTAACAAGTAAACTTGTTTTGACCATCTCTTTCTAATGATTTATCCTTTTGAGGTATGGTTTAAAGTCTTTAGTTTGAATGTCAAAATCATAATTAAAGTAAAGTCGTCACAAAAAAAAGTTCTTTGGGTAGTCAAACCAACTTGTTTTGGTCATAACTTTGTACTTACATATCGCAATGACAAATTTTTTCATGTTAGACTCTAGTTTCATCATTCTTTTGGACAAAAATCTTTAGGATGTTCTTTTATAGGCAAAAAAGCTACTCTTCTCGGGCATTTTTTCAGGCCCTAGCAATGGGTGGACCTGGACCCAAAAGGTTGGTATAAAGTTTGCATTTCTGGTCCATGTTGGTTGACCTTGAATATCTCTTTGATGATCTAGAAATCTTAGGAGCAGCCAATGATGTATGTTTTATGATTCATATCTAGCAGACTCGAACTACTACTTCATCAGAAGTGATGATATTTGATATTAATGAATCATAAGAACTACTTCAATATCTCGTTTTTATTCCCTATCCAAGTTTTTGTAAATCCATATAATATAGTTATTCTATTTTTTTGCTCCCAACCGATTCTTTCGATCCTTCATCTTCTTTAAACACATTCATAGGCTTGATTTCATATTCAATCCATACGTCGTCATAGAAAAAAAAGAAGAGCTTATATCGTGATCCACATAGGAAATGTGGAATCGATATCTATATAAAGTCGGTAGAAATATGGGGAATCAAACAATATACATGGGTAGTCCATATATAACTATTGAATATCTACTGTCAAATATACATGTGTTTCTTTCTTCTATAATGTAAACCGTTGTCATCTTAATTCTTTTGGAACAGATCGGACATTGAAATCATTCTTCGAAGTATACACCAGAGTTGACGTATAATATGAAGCTACGGCTATCTAGCTCGACCCACCGAACCTACGTGATTTTTATCTCACATCGATTGCGACGAAGAGATTCATCAAAGCGAATCATCCCAGATCAAGATTCGATGATTGATTGACTTAATTGCAATTAATTCCAATTTTTGTTAATTATTGAATAGGATAGAATGAAATAGCTATGATTTCGCATAACATAGTTCTAGTTGTTTCGTCGCATGGCCAAAACGAGTAACAATTTTGAATTGTCGTAATTGACTGGGAAAATAAAAAAGATGTGTGACATGAAATATGACAAGAGGGGATCATATCAAAAAAATTTCGCAAAATTGGTGTCTACTATTTTGTCATCATTTCATGCTTGAAAACGAAGAGATACAATATGTAAACACCCCAATTTTGGCGTAGTAGTCTTGTGTCAATTGTCATATTTCAAAAAACAAGTTGCCCATAGTCATTTTCGACATACTCTCTATTTTCACTATTTTTTGCATAAAAACAACATCCTAAAGGTTTTAGTACAAAAGAATGATGAATATCTTTCAAACATGAAGAACAAAGTTATAATCAAAACAAGTCTTTTTGACTACCTAAACACTTGTTTTAAGGTAAATTTGACTTTACTTTTGATTTTGACATTCAAATTTGCAAAATTTGTTTCTTTGCTATAATTTAAAATCAACATATTAAGCCATACATTAAAAGCATGCATGATTAGAAAGATACGATCAAAACAAGTTTTGTTAGTGCAGTCCAATCATGTCTGTCTGGGATTGTAGGAGTGAAGTGTTGAGATAATATAATTTAAAAAAGACAAGAGGCAAGGTCAAAACAAGTCTGTTTGACTACTTAAAAACTTGTTTTAAGGTAAATTTGACTTTAGTTTTGATTATGACATTCAAAATTGCCAAACTTGTTTCTTTGCTATAATTTAAACTAAACAAATTAAACCATACGTCAAAAGCATGCATGATTAGAAAGATACGGTCAAAACAAGTTTTGTTAGTGCATTCCAATCATGTGTGTCTAGGATTGTAGGAGTGAAGTGTTGAGCTGATATAATTTGAAAAAGACAAGAGCCAAGGTCAAAGCAATAAAAGTACATATTTTTCATGTTTTTACGTTTCTCGGATTACACAATGGGATTAGCAAATAAAAGAACAAATGCCACGACCATGCCGTAAGTTGTTAAAGCTTTCATAAAAAACAAATTAAGCAATAAAGTACATCGTATTTTTCACTCTGCATCTGGTTGACTTGCGATGCGATACCTTCTACGGCCCGGCCCGGGGGAGTACTCTGACTGATGCAGCAGAAATTACGAGATTCACAACAAAAAATTGAAGAAATGGCTAATGATATAATCAAATGAGCAAATGAATCATTATATATTACTTAATTAGTGTGTTTAATTAATGTTATTTATATATTTATGATATTAATTAGTTGTAAACTTTGAACTCCCAACCAAATTTAAGAAGGGATGATATTTGATATTATAGAAACATCAGAACTAGTTCAATATCTCATTTTTATTCCATATTCGAGTTGTTGTAAATCCATATAATATAGTTCTTCTATTTCTTTGCTCCAAACCTTTCAATTCTTCTCTCATTCATCTTCTTTAAACGCATTCATAGGCTTGACTTCCTATCATATTCACATATACAGTCACAGACAAAAAAGGAAGGGCTCATATCGTAATTCATATGGAGAAAGTGGAATTTGTACCTATATAAAGTCAGTAGTAATATAAGGAATGTAATAATATACATGGGTAGTCTTTATATAACTATTGAATATCAACTATCATATATCATCCATTTCTATTGAATGGGATCGAACACTGGAATCATTCTTTAAAGCATACACCGGAGTTCACGTATAATATGGAGCTATGCTATCTAGCTCGACCCACGTAACCTACTTGATTTTTAATAGTCTTTATCATTATCTGACATAGATTCAAATGAAGAAACTCATCAAAGCCAATCATCACATATCATGAAGAAATAAGATGATGATGGTTTAGACTATTGAAGAAACACATGTATGATAGTAGAAATTCAGTAGTTATATATATGGGCTATCCATATATATTATTTTATTCCCCATATTACTACCAACGTAATATGGACATAGATTCCACCTTTCTCTATATGAATTACGATATAAGCTCATCGTTTTCTATCTATGACGATTGAATATGAAGTCAAGTCTATGAATGCGTTTAAAGAAGATGGAGAGAAGAATTGAAAGAATAGGTTTGGAGCAAAGAAATAGAAGAACTATATTATATGGATTTACAAAATCTTGAAAATAAAAATTAGATATTGAAGTAGTCTTGATGATTCAGTAATATCAAATATCATCACTTCTCTATTTGGGTTGGGAGTTGTTGTACGGATCTTAGTGATGCAATATGAATTACTAAGTAATCTAACCAATTAATATTATAAATATATAAATAACATTAATTAAGTAATATATAATAATTTATTGGTTTATTTAATTTATGTTGCTTTCGTTATTGCTGCTAGATGGGTCATATTACTTGCTTCTATTAGACCTAGAGTCGATCAAGGTACTGTGGGCCAAGCCATAGAAGGTATCGCTAGTCAACCAGAAGCATACGATGAAATATGAGGTACTTTATTGCACAACAATAAGCCATAAAAGGTATCGCTAGTTTGTCTTTTAAAGTTGATTTAACAATTTATGGCCTAGTGGTGGCACTAGCACTTTTATTTGCTAATCCCTTTGTGTAATGCTAAAAACTTGAAAAATACGCGCGTTTTTTTATGGCTTTTGCCGTGCCTATTCTCTTCTTTAAATTATATCAACTCAACACTTCACACATACAATCCGAGACAGACATGCTTGGACTGTACTAATAAGTTAAGTTGTTTTGACCATGTCATGCATCCTTTTGAGGTTTGGTTTAATATGTTTGGCCAATTTGAAAGTAAAAATAAGAATTAAAGTTAAATTTTCGTGAAAACAAGGTTTTTGGGAAGTCAAAACCTATTTGTTTTGGTTATAACTTTATGCTTTGACATCGAAATGACTTATTTTTTTCATGTTTGAAAGATATTCATCATTTTTTTGGACAAAAAGCTTTAGGATACTGTTTTATGTGCAAAAAATATCTGGAAAATGAAGACTATGTCGAAAACGACTCTCAGCAACATGTTTTTGAAATTTGAGCTTTGACACAATGCTAGGCTACAATTGGGGTGTTTACATATTGTATCTCTTTGTTATCAAGCATGTAATGTTCTGTTAATAACAAAGAAGTAGACAAATAATTTTGTAGAATGGATAAGATTAACATTAAGATCAAATCCATTTCTAAAAAGTTCTTTTTGACGAATATGAAGGTAAAAAACAACTTTTATTGAATTAACACGACGGTCTCTCTATGATGCCTAATAATCAGTTTTTATATACTGTAATTGATTTCACAAATCATTGATCCTAGGTTGGACCACCTCTAATGCTCGGTCAAATTGCCTTTTGACTCGAATACCAGCTGACCTTGGGTATGTTTTAAGCCCCTAGTGATGGATCGACATGGACCCTAAAGGTTGGTTTCAAATTTAAATTTTTGGTCTCTATTGTTTGACCTTGAATAACTCTTGGGTGATCCAGAAATCATAGGAGGATCCAATGATGTATTTATTGTGATTCATATCGAGCAGGTAAAGGGACTCGAACCCACATCGTAGCTTGGAAGGCTATGGTTATAGTCGACGTAGATTCATCATTTTTAACGTCCTTAATTCAAAACCGAACTTGAAACTTTGGTTCCATTCGGGTCCTTTATGGAGTGTGGATAAATTCAAGGATTTACAGCGCAAAGTGACATAAACGAAAAAATTTATGATGTGTGATATATTACGTGGTTAATTCATTAATTTATTTAATACCTGTAATGTATGATTAAGTTAGGTAGGAGAGTAGAAAAACTAATGGTTGAATGAAAATAATTTTGTCAGAGGGTACCAAGAATGTTCTACCATGTTCAATCATCACACTAAAGGGTTAAGCAAGATATTCGGTGTGGAAGTAGGTAACGTTTCTATTGGCAAATAGGGGGTTTTCAAGTGCATGCCTAAGTACTTATAACTTTTTAGGTCTTAATTGCTATCTTATTAGGTTGAGCTGGTATAGCCCTTCGGAATCCACAAACTATTCTTACTCACGGCCAGAATTTCTTCTAATAAGTTCTTGATTTTATTCAAGACGTTAGCAAAACTCAAAATGGAGAAGAATATGTTCCTTGGATACCTTTTATTGGAACTCTATTCGATCTCTTTTCATTTCTAACTGGTCATGTGCGCTTTTACCTTGTAGAATCAAACAACTACCTCAAGAAAAGTTAGTTGCACCTACGAATGATATAAATACTAATGTTGCTTTAGCTTTTCTCATGTCAGTGGCACATTTCTATGTAGCCTTTTCTAAAAAGGGACTGAGTTATTTGGGTAAATAGATTCAACCAACTCCAACACTTTTACCAATTATTGTCTTACAAGATTTCACAAAACCTTTATCACATAGTTTTGGACTTTTCAAGAATATATTGGCCGATGAGTTATTTACTCTTGTTCTTTATTTCTTTAGTACACTTAGCCATGAAAAGTCATGATCGGATATCTTTCCATCCAAACAAATAATAAAATAATGCTTTTAATTTCGAATAATCGCTTTTTTCTTTTTAAATTGATTTAAATTCAAAATTAAGTAAGCTCATATCTCTTATTGCAATAATTAATTCATGCATAGCTCAAGATACCAACTTGGGGAACATGATTAATATAAATATGTTTATTTACTATATGTATGTTAGTATAGGAAGAAAACAAGAGCAAGAGAAATATATGTACGATATTAATATTTATTATATTATGTATTATGCTACGGAATTGTAAAAAAGGGGGGGGGGGGGAATTCCCAATTTTTCCTAAGATCCCCTTTGTCCTATTCATGTCATAGATCTCCTTTATTTTCCCAGTCAATTATGACGATTCATAATTGGGTAATAATTATTAATCATTTGAGGCATAAGACAAAACAACAGGAACTATGTTCCGCGAAACCGCTGCTATTTCCTTCCATTCTATTCTACAATTAACCAAAATTGACATTAATTGCAATTGAATCAATCAATCATCAAATCTTGATATGTGATGATTCGCTTTGATGAATCTCTTCGTTTGAATCCTTGTGAGATAATGATCAAGACACGTAAAAATTAAGTAGGTTGCGTCAGTCGAGCTAGATAGCGTAGCTACATATTAAACGTAAACTCTCGTGGATGCTTAGAAGAATGATTGTGGGGTCCGTTCCCATTCAATAGAAATAAGATAACGATGGTTTTCATTATGGAAGAGACACATGTATATGTGATAGTTGATATATATAGACTACCCGTGTATATTATTTCATTCCCTATATTACTACCGACTTTATATAGGTATAGATTCCACTCTCTCTATGGATTACGATATAAGGCCTTACTTTTCTATCTGTGATTGTATATGTGGATTGAGTACGACGTCGAGCCTATGAATGCGTTTAAAGAAGATGAAGGAGAGAAGAATTGAAAGGTTTGAAGCAAAGAAATAGAAAAACTATATTATATGGATTTACCAAAACTTGGATATGGAATAAAAACGAGATATTGAAGTTGTTCTGAAGATTCTGTAACATCAAATATCATCTCTTCTCAAATTTGGTCGGGTGTTCTTAGTTTAGTTGGATGGATCTTAGTTATGGAATAACATTAGTTAAGCACACTAATTAAGTAATATATAATAATTCATTTGTTTATTTGATTTTGTCATTAACCATTTCTTCATTTTTTTGTTCTAAAAAGCTTAATACGAAACCCCTAATTTCTGTGGGCCAAGCAGTAAAAGGTATCGCAAGTCAACTAGAAAACATGGCTTTTATGGAAGCTTTAAAAGTTTATGGCATGGTCGTGGCATTAGCACTTTTATTTGCTAATCCATTTGTGTAATCCAAGAAACGTGAAAACATGAAAAATACGTTGTTCTTTTATTGCTTTGGCCCTGCCTCTTGTCTTCTTTAAATTATATCAACTCAACACTTCACTCCTATAATAATCCTAGAGAGAGACATGATTGGACTGCGCTAAAAAGATAACTTGTTTTGACCATAACTTTCTTATCATGCATGCTTTTGATGTTTGGTTTAATGCGTTTAGTTTAAATTATAGTAAAAAAACAAATGTGGCCAAGTTGAATATCAAAATCAGAATTAAAGTAAAATCTTCTTAAAAACAAGTTTTTGGGGCATTCAAACTGACTTGTTTTGGTTATAACTTATGTGCTTAGACATCAAAATAACTTATTTTTTTCATTTTTGAAAGATATTCATCATTCTTTTAGACAAAAATCTTTGGGTTGTTGTTTTATATGCAAAAAATATAGTGAACATAGAGAGTATGTCAAAAATGACTCCAAGAAACTTGTTTTTTGAAATCTGAACATTGACTCAAGACTACTAGTCCAAAATTGGGGTGTTTACAAATTGTATCCCTTTGTTGTCAAGCTTGTGAAGATGACAAAAAAGTAGACACACCGATTTTGTAGAATGGATATAATTAACATTGAGATCAAATCCATTTCTAAAAAGTTGTTTTTGACAAAGATGAAGATGAATAAGCAGCTTAAAGCATTTTTGCAACTTAACACGAGTGTCTCTCTATCATATTCAGATTTTCAACACTTTAATTGATTTCACAAATCATTGATCCTATGATATTCCACCTCTAATCATTTCACAATCAATGTTGTTCTTTGATTTTTCAGGAATATATTGGCCGATGAATTGGTAACCAGATTAAACCAACTACAATACAATTAATGTCTTAAAAGATTTAACAAAACCTTTTTCACCAATTTTTTTACTTTTCAGGAATATATTGGCCGTTGAATTAGTAATTGTTGTTCTTGTTTCTTTAGTACACTTAGCCATGGAAGGTCATCATTGAGTTGCTTTCCGTCCAAATAAATAATAAAACAATGCTTTCAATTTCAAATAGTCATTTTTTTCGTTCTAAATTGATTTAAATTCAAAATTAAGTAAGCTCATGTATGTTATTGCAATAATTACTTCATGCATAGCTCAAGATACCACCCTGGGGAACATGATTGATATAAATCTGTTTATTTACTATTTGTATGTTAGTGTAGGAAGAAAACAAGAGCAAGAGAAATATATGTATGATATTAATATTTGTTATATTATGTATTGCACTACAGAATTGTAAAAAAACGGCGAAATTACAAATTTTTCTTAAGATCTCTTTTGTCATATTCATGCCACACATCTCCTTTATTTTTCAGTCAATTATGATGATTCATAATTGGGGTAATAATTGTTACTCGTTTTGGGCACGCAACGAAACAAAAAAGAACTATGTTATGCGAAACTGAAGCTATTTCATTTTGTCCTATGCAACAGTTAACAAAAAATAAAATTAATTTCAATTTGATCAATCAATCATCAAATCTTGATCTGGGATGATTCGCTTTGATGAATCGCTTCGTTTTTATTAATGTGAGATAAAAATCACGTAGGTTAGGTGGGTCTGAGTGATGAAATATGAAATACTAAGAAAGTTATTAATTAATATTATATGTATGTAAATAACATTAATTAAGTACACTAATTAAGATATATATAATAATTCATTTGTTTATTTGATTATATAATTAACCATTTATGTGGGCCAAGCCGTAGAAGGTATCACTAGTCAACCAGAGGCACAGGGTAAAATCAGTGGTACTTTATTGCTTAATCTGGTTTTATGGGATATTTAACAATTTCTGGCCCAGTCGTCGCATTAGCACTTTTATTTGCCCCTTTGTGTAATCCTAGAAACGAGAAAACGTGAAAAATAAGTACTTTTTTTGCTTTGATCGTGCCTATTCTCTTGCGACTTACATTGTACAGTTGCGCTTAGAGTCTATTTTGCTTTTGTTAAGTCTGATGTAAGCTGCTCAGTTCAGGTGAATCATTATCCCGAAGGGGCAGCCCGTATACTTGAACTGTAATACCAAGCGGGCAAAATTGTGAATGAATAAAATGCGTTGAACTTTCTTTTGTTCACCCTCGTTGTGAATGCTTCTTGTGATTGCAATTTCTCTCCCTCTATTCTCTCTTGCTCTCTTGCACACTTATTACAAGCTTTCGCGATCGGCAAGCGAAATGACAAGTAGGCTTGCGGAGGTGAGGAGGAACCTTCGCGTCATGCTCGCCCATTGAAGGAAATAGGCCCGTGACAGTGCCTCTTCTTCTTTTGATCGTCTCTTTCTTATGATGCATCCTTTTGAGGTATAGTTTAATCAGTTTAGTCTAAATTTTAGTAAAAAAACTAACTAGGCCAATTTGAATGTCAAAATCAGAATTAAAGTAAAGCCATAAAAAAAAGTTTTTTAGGTGGTCAAACCGACTTATTTTGGTCATAACTTGTACTTAGATATCGAAATGACAATTTTTTTTCATGTGAGAAAGATAATACTCTAGTTTCATCATTCTTTTGGACAAAAACCTTCAAGTTGTTGTCTTATAGTCAAACAATAGCAAGAGAAATATATGTATGATATTAATATTTATTATATTACGTGTTACAGTACGGAATTGTAAAAAAAGAGGGGAATTCCAAATTTTTCCAAAGATCCCCTTTTGTCCTATTCACGTTGTATATCTGCTTTATTTTCATAGTCAATTATAAGGATTCATAATTGGCGTAATAATTCTTACTCGTTTGGAGCGTGCGACGAAACAACAAGAACTTTGTTGTGCGAAACCATTGCTATTTCATTCCATCCTATTCAACAATTAACCAAAATTAAATTGAATTGCAATTGGTTCAATCAATCATCAAATCTTGATATGGAATGGTTTGCTTTGATGAATCTCTTTGTTTGAATTGATGTGAGATATGATAAAGACAAGTAAAAATCATGTAGTTTACACAGGTCGAGGTAGAGAGTCGTAGCTACATATTATACGTGAACTCCGGGGTTTGCATTGCATAATGATTCTGGGGTCCGATGTGATTCAATAGAAATAAGATGACGATGGTTTACATTATGAAAGAAACACATGTACTTGTGATAGATATTCAATAGTTATATGTGTATATTATTTAATTTACCATATTACTACGGACTACATATGTAGATTCTCTATATGGATTACGATATAAGCTGTTCCTTTTTTGTTTGTCACTGTATGAAGTCAAGCCTATGAATGCATTTAAAGAAGATAAAGGAGCGAAGAATTAAAGGAATAGCTTTGGAGCAAAGAAATAGAAGAACTATATTATAAGGATTTACAAAAACTTGGATATGGAATAAAAATGAGATATTGAAGTAGTCCTGATCATACAATAATAACAAATATCATCACTTCTCAAATTAGGTTGGGAGATCTTATTTTAGTTCTATGGATCTTAGTGATGGAATATGAAATACTAAGTAATGTGACTAATTAATATTATAAATATGTATATAACATTAAGTGAGTACACTAACAAAGATATATATAATAATTCATTGGTTTATTTGATTATATCATTAACCATTTCTTTATTTTTTGTTGCGAGGAGGAGCTTACCATGAATCCCAAAATTTTTGTTGCTTCCGTTATTGGTGCTGAATTGGCCATATAACTTGCTTCTATTCGACCCAGAGTCTGTCAAGGTACTGTTGCGGGCCAATCCATAAAAGGTATTGCTAGTCAACCAGATGTAGAGGGTAAAATACGATGTACTTTATTGCTTAACTGGCTTTTATGGAAGCTTTAACAATTTACGGCCAGGTCGTCCCATTAGCACTTTTATTTGCTAACCCCTTTGTGTAATCCTAGAAACGTGAAAACGTGAAAAATAGGTACTTTTATTTCTTTGACCCTGCCTCTTCTCTTCTTTAAATTATGACAACTCAACACTTACTCCTAAAATCCTAAACATGCTTGGACCGCACTAACAAGTAAACTTGTTTTGACCATCTCTTTCTAATGATTTATCCTTTTGAGGTATGGTTTAAAGTCTTTAGTTTGAATGTCAAAATCATAATTAAAGTAAAGTCGTCATAAAAAAAAGTTCTTTGGGTAGTCAAACCAACTTGTTTTGGTCATAACTTTGTACTTACATATCGCAATGACAAATTGTTTCATGTTAGACTCTAGTTTCATCATTCTTTTGGACAAAAATCTTTAGGATGTTCTTTTATAGACAAAAAAGCTACTCTTCTCGGGCATTTTTTCAGGCCCTAGCAATGGGTGGACCTGGACCCAAAAGGTTGGTATAAAGTTTGCATTTCTGGTCCATGTTGGTTGACCTTGAATATCTCTTTGATGATCTAGAAATCTTAGGAGCAGCCAATGATGTATGTTTTTTTATTCATATCTAGCAGACTCGAACTACTACTTCATCAGAAGTGATGATATTTGATATTATTGAATCATCAGAACTACTTCAATATCTCGTTTTTATTCCCTATCCAAGGTTTTGTAAATCCATATAATATAGTTATTCTATTTTTTTGCTCCCAACCGATTCTTTAGATCCTTCATCTTCTTTAAACACATTCATAGGCTTGATTTCATATTCAATCCATACGTAGTCACAGAAAAAAAAGAAGAGCTTATATCGTGATCCACATAGGAAATGTGGAATCGATATCTATATAAAGTCGGTAGAAATATGGGGAATCAAACAATATACATGGGTAGTCCATATATAACTATTGAATATCTACTGTCAAATATACGTGTTTCTTTCTTCTATAATGTAAACCGTTGTCATCTTAATTCTTTTGGAACAGATCGGACCTTGAAATCATTCTTCGAAGTATACACCAGAGTTGACGTATAATATGAAGCTACGGCTATCTAGCTTGACCCTCCGAACCTACGTGATTTTTATCTCACATCGATTGCGACGAAGATATTCATCAAAGCGAATCATCCCAGATCAAGATTCGATGATTGATTGATTTAATTGCAATTAATTCCAATTTTTGTTAATTATTGAATAGGATAGAATGAAATCGCTACGATTTCGCATAACATAGTTCTTGTTGTTTTGTCGCATGGCCAAAACGAGTAACAATTTTGAATTGTCGTAATTGACTGGGAAAATAAAAAAGGTGTGACATGAAATATCACAAAAGGGGATCATATGAAAAAAAATTCGCAAAATTGGTGTGTCTACTATTTTGTCATCATTTCATGCTTGAAAACGAAGAGATACAATATGTAAACACCCCAATTTTGGCCTAGTAGTCTTGTGTCAATTGTCATATTTCAAAAAACAAGTTGCCCATAGTCATTTTCGACATACTCTCTATTTTCACTATTTTTTGCATAAAAACAACATCCTAAAGGTTTTAGTACAAAAGAATGATGAATATCTTTCAAACATGAAGAACAAAGTTATAATCAAAACAAGTCTTTTTGACTACCTAAAAAACTTGTTGTAAGGTAAATTTGACTTTAGTTTTGATTTTGACATTCAAATTTGCCAAATTTGTTTCTTTGCTATAATTTAAACTGAACATATTAAGCCATACATCAAAAGCATGCATGATTAGAAAGATACGGTCAAAACAAGTTTTGTTAGTGCAGTCCAATCATGTCTATCTGGGATTGTAGGAGTGAAGTGTTGAGATAATATAATTTAAAAAAAACAAGAGGCAAGGTCAAGACAAGTCTGTTTGACTACTTAAAAACTTGTTTTAAGGTAAATTTGACTTTAGTTTTGATTATGACATTCAAAATTGCCAAACTTGTTTCTTTGCTATAATTTAAACTAAACATGTTAAACCATACGTCAAAAGCATGCATGATTAGAAAGATACGGTCAAAACAAGTTTTGTTAGTGCATTCCAATCATGTGTGTCTAGGATTGTAGGAGTGAAGTGTTGAGCTGCTATAATTTGAAAAAGACAAAAGCCAAGGTCAACGCAATAAAAGTACATATTTTTCATGTTTTCACGTTTCTCGGATTACACAATGGGATTAGCAAATAAAAGTACTAATGCCACGACCATGCCGTAAGCTGTTAAAGCTTTCATAAAAAACAAATTAAGCAACAAAGTACCTCGTATTTTTCACTCTGCGTCTGGTTGACTTGCGATACCTTCTACAGCCCGGCCCGGGGGAGTACCCTGACTGATGCAGCAGAAATTACGAGATTCACAACAAAAATTTGAAGAAATGGCTAATGATATAATCAAATAAGCAAATGAATCACTATATATTACTTAATTAGTGTGTTTAATTAATGTTATTTATATATTTATGATATTAATTAGTTGTAAACTTTGAACTCCCAACCAAATTTGAGAAGGGATGATATTTGATATTATTGAAACATCAGAACTAGTTCAATATCTCATTTTTATTCCCTATTCGAGTTGTTGTAAATCCATATAATATAGTTCTTCTATTTCTTTGCTCCAAACCTTTCAATTCTTCTCTCATTCATCTTCTTTAAACGCATTCATAGGCTTGACTTCCTATTCTATTCACATATACAGTCACAGACAGAAAAGGAAGGGCTCATATCGTAATCCATATGGAGAAAGTGGAATTTGTACCTATATAAAGTCAGTAGTAATATAAGGAATGTAATAATATACATGGGTAGTCTTTATATAACTATTGAATATCAACTATCATATATCATCTTATTTCTATTGAATGGGATCGAACACTGGAATCATTCTTTAAAGCATACACCGGAGTTCACGTATAATATGGAGCTATGCTATCTAGCTCGAGCCACGTAACCTACTTGATTTTTAATAGTCTTTATCATTATCTGACAAGGATTCAAATGAAGAAACTCATCAAAGCCAATCATCACATATCATGATTTGATGATTGATTCAATTGCAATTAAATTTTGGTTAATTGTTGAATATAATGAATGAAATAGCAACGGTTTCGGAGAACATAGTTCCTATTGTTTCGTCGCATGCCCCAACAGAGTAACAATTATTACCCCAATTATGAATCATCGTAATTGACTGGGAAAATAAATGAGATTTATTAGGACAAAGGGGATCTTAGGAAAAGCGACTTTGAAAATTGCAGCATTATTTTATTATTTATTTGGATCTATATGGATTACGATATAAGCTCATCGTTTTCTATCTATGACGATTGAATATGAAGTCAAGTCTATGAATGCGTTTAAAGAAGATGAAGGAGAGAAGAATTGAAAGAATAGGTTTGGAGCAAAGAAATAGAATAAATATATTATATGGATTTACAAAATCTTGAAAATAAAAATTAGATATTGAAGTAGTCTTGATGATTCAGTAATATCAAATATCATCACTTCTCTATTTGGGTGGGAGTTGTTGTACGGATCTTAGTGATGGAATATGAAATACTAAGTAATGTAACCAATTAATGTTATAAATATATAAATAACATTAATTAAGTAATATATAATAATTTATTGGTTTATTTAATTTCTGTTGCTTTCGTTATTGCTGCTAGATGGGTCATATTACTTGCTTCTATTAGACCTAGAGTCGATCAAGGTACTGTGGGCCAAGCCGTAGAAGGTATCGCTAGTCAACCAGAAGCATATGATGAAATATGAGGTACTTTATTGCACAACAATAAGCCATAAAAGGTATCGCTAGTTTGTCTTTTAAAGTTGATTTAACAATTTACGGCCTAGAGGTGGCACTAGCACTTTTATTTGCTAATCCCTTAGTGTAATCCTAGAAACTTGAAAAATACATGCGTTTTTTTATGGCTTTTGCCGTGCCTATTCTCTTCTTTAAATTATATCAACTCAACACTTCACACATACAATCCGAGACACACATGCTTGGACTGTACTAATAAGTTAAGTTGTTTTGACCATGTCATGCATCCTTTTGAGGTTTGGTTTAATGTGTTTGGCCAATTTGAAAGTGAAAATAAGAATTAAAGTTAAATTTTCGTGAAAACAAGTTTTTTGGGAAGTCAAAACCTATTCGTTTTGGTTATAACTTTATGCTTTGACATCGAAATGACTTATTTTTTTCATGTTTGAAATATATTCATCATTTTTTTGGACAAAAAGCTTTAGGATACTGTTTTATGTGCAAAAAATATCGTGAAAATGAAGACTATGTCGAAAACGACTCTCAGCAACATGTTTTTGAAATTTGAGCTTTGACACAACGTTATGCCACAATTGGGGTGTTTACATATTGTATCTCTTTGTTATCAAGCATGTAATGTGCTGTTAATAACAAAGAAGTAGACAAATAATTTTGTAGAATGGATAAGATTAACATTAAGATCAAATCTATTTCTAAAAAGTTCTTTTTGACGAATATGAAGGTAAAAAAACAACTTTTACGGAATTAACACGACGGTCTCTCTATGATGCCTAATAATCAGTTTTTATATACTGTAATTGATTTCACAAATCATTGATCCTAGGGTGGACCACCTCTAATGCTCGGTCAAATTGCCTTTTGACTCGAATACCAGCTGACCTTGGGTATGTTTTAAGCCCCTAGTGATGGATCGACATGGACCCTAAAGGTTGGTTTCAAATTTAAATTTTTGGTCTCTATTGTTTGACCTTGAATAACTCTTGGGTGATCCAGAAATCATAGGAGGATCCAATGATGTATGTATTGTGATTCATATCGAGCAGGTAAAGGGACTCGAACCCACATCGTAGCTTGGAAGGCTATGGTTATAGTCGACATAGATTCATCATTTTTAACGTCCTTAATTCAAAACCGAACTTGAAACTTTGGTTCCATTCGGCTCCTTTATGGAGTGTGGATAAATTCAAGGATTTACGGCGCAAAGTGACATAAACAAAAAAAATTATGATGTGTGATATATTACGTGGTTAATTCATTAATTTATTTAATACCCGAAATGTATGATTAAGTTAGGTAGGAGAGTAGAAAAACTAATGGTTGAATGAAAATAATTTTGTCAGAGGGTACCATGAATGTTCTACCATGTTCAATCATCACACTAAAGGGTTATGCAAGATATTCGGTGTGGAAGTAGGTAACGTTTCTATTGGCAAATAGGGGGTTTTCAAGTGCATGCCTAAGTACTTATAACTTTTTAGGTCTTAATTGCTATCTTATTAGGTTGAGCTGGTATAGCCCTTCGGAATCCACAAACTATTCTTACTCACGGCCAGAATTTCTTCTAATATGTTCTTGATTTTATTCAAGACGTTAGCAATACTCAAAATAGAGAAGAATATGTTCCTCGGGTACCTTTTATTGGAACTCTATTCGATCTGTTTTCGTTTCTAACTGGTCAGGTGCGCTTTTACCTTGTAGAATCAAACAACTACCTCAAGAAAAGTTAGTTGCACCTACGAATGATATAAATACTACTGTTGCTTTAGCTTTTCTCATGTCAGTGGCACATTTCTATGTAGCCTTTTCTAAAAAGGGACTGAGTGATTTGGGTAAATAGATTCAACCAACTCCAACACTTTTACCAATTATTGTCTTACAAGATTTCACAAAACCTTTATCACATAGTTTTGGACTTTTCAAGAATATATTGGCCGATGAGTTATTTACTCTTGTTCTTTATTTCTTTAGTACACTTAGCCATGAAAAGTCATGATCGAGTAGCTTTCCGTCCAAATAAATAATAAAATAATGCTTTTAATTTCGAATAATCGCTTTTTTCTTTTTAAATTGATTTAAATTCAAAATTAAGTAAGCTCATATCTCTTATTGCAATAATTAATTCATGCATAGCTCAAGATACCAACTTGGGGAACATGATTAATATAAATATGTTTATTTACTATATGTATGTTAGTATAGGAAGAAAACAAGAGCAAGAGAAACATATGTACGATATTAATATTTATTATATTATGTATTATGCTACGGAATTGTAAAAAAAGGGGGGGGATTCCCAATTTTTCCTAAGATCCCCTTTGTCCTATTCATGTCATACATCTCCTTTATTTTCCCTGTCAATTATGACGATTCATAATTGGGGTAATAATTACTAATCGTTTGGGGCATAAGACGAAACAACAAGAACTATGTTCCGCGAAACCACTGCTATTTCCTTCCATTCTATTCTACAATTAACCAAAATTGAAATTAATTGCAATTGAATCAATCAGTCATCAAATCTTGATATGTGATGATTCGCTTTGATGAATCTCTTCGTTTGAATCCTTGTGAGATAATGATCAAGACACGTAAAAATTAAGTTGGTTGCGTCAGTCGAGCTAGATAGCGTAGCTACATATTAAACGCAAACTCTCGTGGATGCTTAGAAGAATGATTGTGGGGTCCGTTCCCATTCAATAGAAATAAGATAACCATGGTTTTCATTATGGAAGAGACACATGTATATGTGATAGTTGATATATATAGACTACCCGTGTATATTATTTCATTCCCTATATTACTACCGACTTTATATAGGTATAGATTCCACTCTCTCTATGGATTAGGATATATGGCCTTCCTTTTCTATCTGTGACTGTATATGTGGATTGAGTACGACGTCGAGCCTATGAATGCGTTTAAAGAAGATGAAGGAGAGAAGAATTGAAAGGTTTGAAGCAAAGAAATAGAAAAACTATATTATATGGATTTACCAAAACTTGGATAGGGAATAAAAACGAGATATTGAAGTTGTTCTGAAGATTCTGTAACATCAAATATCATCTCTTCTCAAATTAGGTCGGGTGTTCTTAGTTTAGTTGGATGGATCTTAGTTATGGAATAACATTAGTTAAGCACTAAGTAATATATAATAATTCATTTGTTTATTTTATTATATCATTAACCATTTCTTCATTTTTTTGTTGTGAAAAGCTTAATACGAAACCCCTAATTTCTGTGGGCCAAGCCGTAAAAGGTATCGCAAGTCAACCAGAAAACATGTCTTTTATGGAAGCTTTAAAAGTTTATGGCATGGTCGTGGCATTAGCACTTTTATTTACTAATCCATTTGTGTAATCCAAGAAACGTGAAAACATGAAAAATACGTTCTTCTTTTATTGCTTTGGCCCTGCCTCTTGTCTTCTTTAAATTATATCAACTCAACACTGCACTCCTATAATCCTAGAGAGAGACATGATTCGACTGCACTAAAAAGATAACTTGTTTTGACCATATCTTTCTAATCATGCATGCTTTTGATGTTTGGTTTAATGCGTTTAGTTTAAATTATAGTAAAAAAACAAATGTGGCCAAGTTGAATATCAAAATCAGAATTAAAGTAAAATCTTCTTAAAAACAAGTTTTTGGGGCATTCAAACTGACTTGTTTTGGTTATAACTTATGTGCTTAGACATCAAAATAACTTATTTTTTTCATTTTTGAAAGATATTCATCATTCTTTTAGACAAAAATCTTTGGGTTGTTGTTTTATATGCAAAAAATATAGTGAACATAGAGAGTATGTCAAAAATGACTCCAAGAAACTTGTTTTTTGAAATCTGACCATTGACTCAAGACTACTAGTCCAAAATTGGGGTGTTTACAAATTGTATCCCTTTGTTGTCAAGCTTGTGAAGATGACAAAAAAGTAGACACACCGATTTTGTAGAATGGATATAATTAACATTGAGATCAAATCCATTTCTAAAAAGTTGTTTTTGACAAAGATGAAGAAGATGAATAAGCAGCTTAAAGCATTTTTGCAACTTCACACGAGTGTCTCTCTATCATATTCAGATTTTTAACACTTTAATTGATTTCACAAATCATTGATCCTATGATATTCCACCTCTAATCATTTCACAATCAATGTTGTTCTTTGATTTTTCAGGAATATATTGGGCGATGAATTAGTAACCAGATTAAACCAACTACAATACAATTAATGTCTTAAAAGATTTAACAAAACCTTTTTCACCAATTTTTTGAATTTTCAGGAATATATTGACCGTTGAATTAGTAATTGTTGTTCTTGTTTCTTTAGTACACTTAGCCATGGAAGGTCATCATTGAGTTGCTTTCCATCCAAATAAATAATAAAACAATGCTTTCAATTTCAAATAGTCGCTTTTTTCGTTCTAAATTGATTTAAATTCAAAATTAAGTAAGCTCATGTATCTTATTGCAATAATTACTTCATGCATAGCTCAAGATACCACCCTGGGGAACATGATTGATATAAATCTGTTTATTTACTATTTGTATGTTAGTGTAGGAAGAAAACAAGAGCAAGAGAAATATATGTATGATATTAATATTTGTTATATTATGTATTGCACTACAGAATTGTAAAAAAAGGGCGAAATTACAAATTTTTCTTAAGATCTCTTTTGTCATATTCATGCCACACATCTCCTTTATTTTCCAGTCAATTACGATGATTCATAATTGGGGTAATAATTGTTACTCGTTTTGGGCACGCAACGAAACAAAAAAGAACTATGTTATGCGAAACCGAAGCTATTTCATTTCGTCCTATGCAACAATTAACAAAAAATAAAATTAATTTCAATTGGATCAATCAATCATCAAATCTTGATCTGGGATGATTCGCTTTGATGAATCGCTTCGTTTGCATCAATGTGAGATAAAAATCATGTGGTTAGGTGGGTCTGAGTGATGAAATATGATATACTAAGAAAGATATTAATTAATATTATATATGTAAATAACATTAATTAAGTACACTAATTAAGATATATATAATAATTCATTTGTTTATTTGATTATATAATTAACCATTTATGTGGGCCAAGCCGTAGAAGGTATCACTAGTCAACCAGAGGCACAGGGTAAAATCAGTGGTACTTTATTGCTTAATCTGGTTTTATGGGATCTTTAACAATTTCTGGCCCAGTCGTCGCATTAGCACTTTTATTTGCCCCTTTGTGTAATCCTAGAAACGAGAAAACGTGAAAAATAAGTACTTTTTTTGCTTTGATCGTGCCTATTCTCTTGCGACTTACATTGTACAGTTGCGCTTAGAGTCTATTTTGCTTTTGTTAAGTCTGATGTAAGCTGCTCAGTTCAGGTGAATCATTATCCCGAAGGGGCAGCCCGTATACTTGAACTGTAATACCAAGCGGGCAAAATTGTGAATGAATAAAATGCGTTGAACTTTCTTTTGTTCACCCTCGTTGTGAATGCTTCTTGTGATTGCAATTTCTCTCCCTCTATTCTCTCTTGCTCTCTTGCACACTGATTACAAGCTTTCGCGATCGGCAAGCGAAATGACAAGTAGGCTTGCGGAGGTGAGGAGGAACCTTCGCGTCGTGCTCGCCCATTGAAGGAAATAGGCCCGTGACAGTGCCTCTTCTTCTTTTGACCGTCTCTTTCTTATGATGCATCCTTTTGAGGTATACTTTAATCAGTTTAGTCTAAATTTTAGTAAAAAAACTAACTTGGCCAAGTTGAATGTCAAAATCAGAATTAAAGTAAAGCCATAAAAAAAAGTTTTTTAGGTGGTCAAACCGACTTATCATGGTCATAACTTGTACTTAGATATCGAAATGACAATTTTTTTTCATGTGAGAAAGATAATACTCTAGTTTCATCATTCTTTTGGACAAAAACCTTCAAGTTGTTGTCTTATAGTCAAACAATAGCAAGAGAAATATATGTATGATATTAATATTTATTATATTACGTGTTATAGTACGGAATTGTAAAAAAAGAGGGGAATTCCAAATTTTTCCAAAGATCCCCTTTTGTCCTATTCACGTTGTATATCTGCTTTATTTTCATAGTCAATTATAAGGATTCATAATTGGCGTAATAATTCTTACTCGTTTGGAGCGTGCGACGAAACAACAAGAACTTTGTTGTGCGAAACCATTGCTATTTCATTCCATCCTATTCAACAATTAACCAAAATTAAATTGAATTGCAATTGGATCAATCAATCATCAAATCTTGATATGGAATGGTTTGCTTTGATGAATCTCTTTGTTTGAATTGATGTGAGATATGATAAAGACAAGTAAAAATCATGTAGTTTACACAGGTCGAGGTAGAGAGTCGTAGCTACATATTATACGTGAACTCCGGGGTTTGCATTGCATAATGATTCTCGGGTCCGATGTGATTCAATAGACATAAGATGACGATGGTTTACATTATGAAAGAAACACATGTACTTGTGATAGATATTCAATAGTTATATGTGTATATTATTTAATTTACCATATTACTACGGACTACATATGTAGATTCTCTATATGGATTACGATATAAGCTGTTCCTTTTGTGTCTGTCACTGTATGAAGTCAAGCCTATGAATGCGTTTAAAGAAGATAAAGGAGCGAATAATTAAAGGAATAGCTTTGGAGCAAAGAAATAGAAGAACAATATTATAAGGATTTACAAAAACTTGGATATGGAATAAAAATGAGATATTGAAGTAGTCCTGATCATACAATAATAACAAATATCATCACTTCTCAAATTAGGTTGGGAGATCTTATTTTAGTTCTATGGATCTTAGTGATGGAATATGAAATACTAAGTAATGTGACTAATTAATATTATAAATATGTATATAACATTAATTGAGTACACTAACAAAGATATATATAATAATTCATTGGTTTATTTGATTATATCATTAACCATTTCTTTATGTTTTGTTGTGAGGAGGAGCTTACCATGAATCCCAAAATTTTTGTTGCTTCCGTTATTGGTGCTGAATTGGCCATATAACTTGCTTCTATTCGACCCAGAGTCTGTCAAGGTACTGTTGTGGGCCAATCCGTAAAGGGCATTTCTAGTCAACCAGATGTAGAGGGTAAAATACGATGTACTTTATTGCTTAACTGGCTTTTATGGAAGCTTTAACAATTTACGGCCAGGTCGTCCCATTAGCACTTTTATTTGCTAACCCCTTTGTGTAATCCTAGAAACGTGAAAACGTGAAAAATAGGTACTTTTATTTCTTTGACCCTGCCTCTTCTCTTCTTTAAATTATGACAACTCAACACTTACTCCTAAAATCCTAAACATGGTTGGACCGCACTAACAAGTAAACTTGTTTTGACCATCTCTTTCTAATGATTTATCCTTTTGAGGTATGGTTTAAAGTCTTTAGTTTGAATGTCAAAATCATAATTAAAGTAAAGTCGTCATAAAAAAAAGTTCTTTGGGTAGTCAAACCAACTTGTTTTGGTCATAACTTTGTACTTACATATCGCAATGACAAATTGTTTCATGTTAGACTCTAGTTTCATCATTCTTTTGGACAAAAATCTTTAGGATGTTCTTTTATAGACAAAAAAGCTACTCTTCTCGGGCATTTTTTCAGGCCCTAGCAATGGGTGGACCTGGACCCAAAAGGTTGGTATAAAGTTTGCATTTCTGGTCCATGTTGGTTGACCTTGAATATCTCTTTGATGATCTAGAAATCTCTGGAGCAGCCAATGATGTATGTTTTATGATTCATATCTAGCAGACTCGAACTACTACATCATCAGAAGTGATGATATTTGATATTATTGAATCATCAGAACTACTTCAATATCTCGTTTTTATTCCCTATCCAAGGTTTTGTAAATCCATATAATATAGTTATTCTATTTTTTTGCTCCCAACCGATTCTTTAGATCCTTCATCTTCTTTAAACACATTCATAGGCTTGATTTCATATTCAATCCATACGTAGTCACAGAAAAAAAAGAAGAGCTTATATCGTGATCCACATAGGAAATGTGGAATCGATATCTATATAAAGTCGGTAGAAATATGGGGAATCAAACAATATACATGGGTAGTCCATATATAACTATTGAATATCTACTGTCAAATATACATGTGTTTCTTTCTTCTATAATGTAAACCGTTGTCATCTTAATTCTTTTGGAACAGATCGGACCTTGAAATCATTCTTCGAAGTATACACCAGAGTTGACGTATAATATGAAGCTACGGCTATCTAGCTTGACCCTCCGAACCTACGTGATTTTTATCTCACATCGATTGCGACGAAGATATTCATCAAAGCGAATCATCCCAGATCAAGATTCGATGATTGATTGATTTAATTGCAATTAATTCCAATTTTTGTTAATTATTGAATTGGATAGAATGAAATCGCTACGATTTCGCATAACATAGTTCTTGTTGTTTTGTCGCATGGCCAAATCGAGTAACAATTTTGAATTGTCGTAATTGACTGGGAAAATAAAAAAGATGTGTGACATGAAATATCACAAAAGGGGATCATATGAAAAAAAATTCGCAAAATTGGTGTGTCTACTATTTTGTCATCATTTCATGCTTGAAAACGAAGAGATACAATATGTAAACACCCCAATTTTGGCCTAGTAGTCTTGTGTCAATTGTCATATTTCAAAAAACAAGTTGCCCATAGTCATTTTCGACATACTCTCTATTTTCACTATTTTTTGCATAAAAACAACATCCTAAAGGTTTTAGTACAAAAGAATGATGAATATCTTTCAAACATGAAGAACAAAGTTATAATCAAAACAAGTCTTTTTGACTACCTAAAAAACTTGTTTTAAGGTAAATTTGACTTTAGTTTTGATTTTGACATTCAAATTTGCCAAATTTGTTTCTTTGCTATAATTTAAACTGAACATATTAAGCCATACATCAAAAGCATGCATGATTAGAAAGATACGGTCAAAACAAGTTTTGTTAGTGCAGTCCAATCATGTCTATCTGGGATTGTAGGAGTGAAGTGTTGAGATAATATAATTTAAAAAAAACAAGAGGCAAGGTCAAGACAAGTCTGTTTGACTACTTAAAAACTTGTTTTAAGGTAAATTTGACTTTAGTTTTGATTATGACATTCAAAATTGCCAAACTTGTTTCTTTGCTATAATTTAAACTAAACATGTTAAACCATACGTCAAAAGCATGCATGATTAGAAAGATACGGTCAAAACAAGTTTTGTTAGTGCATTCCAATCATGTGTGTCTAGGATTGTAGGAGTGAAGTGTTGAGCTGATATAATTTGAAAAAGACAAAAGCCAAGGTCAACGCAATAAAAGTACATATTTTTCATGTTTTCACGTTTCTCGGATTACACAATGGGATTAGCAAATAAAAGTACTAATGCCACGACCATGCCGTAAGCTGTTAAAGCTTTCATAAAAAACAAATTAAGCAACAAAGTACCTCGTATTTTTCACTCTGCGTCTGGTTGACTTGCGATACCTTCTACAGCCCGGCCCGGGGGAGTACCCTGACTGATGCAGCAGAAATTACGAGATTCACAACAAAAATTTGAAGAAATGGCTAATGATATAATCAAATAAGCAAATGAATCACTATATATTACTTAATTAGTGTGTTTAATTAATGTTATTTATATATTTATGATATTAATTAGTTGTAAACTTTGAACTCCCAACCAAATTTGAGAAGGGATGATATTTGATATTATTGAAACATCAGAACTAGTTCAATATCTCATTTTTATTCCCTATTCGAGTTGTTGTAAATCCATATAATATAGTTCTTCTATTTCTTTGCTCCAAACCTTTCAATTCTTCTCTCATTCATCTTCTTTAAACGCATTCATAGGCTTGACTTCCTATTCTATTCACATATACAGTCACAGACAGAAAAGGAAGGGCTCATATCGTAATCCATATGGAGAAAGTGGAATTTTTACCTATATAAAGTCAGTAGTAATATAAGGAATGTAATAATATACATGGGTAGTCTTTATATAACTATTGAATATCAACTATCATATATCATCTTATTTCTATTGAATGGGATCGAACACTGGAATCATTCTTTAAAGCATACACCGGAGTTCACGTATAATATGGAGCTATGCTATCTAGCTCGAGCCACGTAACCTACTTGATTTTTAATAGTCTTTATCATTATCTGACAAGGATTCAAATGAAGAAACTCATCAAAGCCAATCATCACATATCATGATTTGATGATTGATTCAATTGCAATTAAATTTTGGTTAATTGTTGAATATAATGAATGAAATAGCAGCGGTTTCGGAGAACATAGTTCCTATTGTTTCGTCGCATGCCCCAACAGAGTAACAATTATTACCCCAATTATGAATCATCGTAATTGACTGGGAAAATAAATGAGATTTATTAGGACAAAGGGGATCTTAGGAAAAGCGACTTTGAAAATTGCAGCATTATTTTATTATTTATTTGGATCTATATGGATTACGATATAAGCTCATCGTTTTCTGTCTATGACGATTGAATATGAAGTCAAGTCTATGAATGCGTTTAAAGAAGATGAAGGAGAGAAGAATTGAAAGAATAGGTTTGGAGCAAAGAAATAGAATAAATATATTATATGGATTTACAAAATCTTGAAAATAAAAATTAGATATTGAAGTAGTCTTGATGATTCAGTAATATCAAATATCATCACTTCTCTATTTGGGTGGGAGTTGTTGTACGGATCTTAGTGATGGAATATGAAATACTAAGTAATGTAACCAATTAATGTTATAAATATATAAATAACATTAATTAAGTAATATATAATAATTTATTGGTTTATTTAATTTCTGTTGCTTTCGTTATTGCTGCTAGATGGGTCATATTACTTGCTTCTATTAGACCTAGAGTCGATCAAGGTACTGTGGGCCAAGCCGTAGAAGGTATCGCTAGTCAACCAGAAGCATATGATGAAATATGAGGTACTTTATTGCACAACAATAAGCCATAAAAGGTATCGCTAGTTTGTCTTTTAAAGTTGATTTAACAATTTACGGCCTAGAGGTGGCACTAGCACTTTTATTTGCTAATCCCTTAGTGTAATCCTAGAAACTTGAAAAATACATGCGTTTTTTTATGGCTTTTGCCGTGCCTATTCTCTTCTTTAAATTATATCAACTCAACACTTCACACATACAATCCGAGACACACATGCTTGGACTGTACTAATAAGTTAAGTTGTTTTGACCATGTCATGCATCCTTTTGAGGTTTGGTTTAATGTGTTTGGCCAATTTGAAAGTGAAAATAAGAATTAAAGTTAAATTTTCGTGAAAACAAGTTTTTTGGGAAGTCAAAACCTATTCGTTTTGGTTATAACTTTATGCTTTGACATCGAAATGACTTATTTTTTTCATGTTTGAAATATATTCATCATTTTTTTGGACAAAAAGCTTTAGGATACTGTTTTATGTGCAAAAAATATCGTGAAAATGAAGACTATGTCGAAAACGACTCTCAGCAACATGTTTTTGAAATTTGAGCTTTGACACAACGTTATGCCACAATTGGGGTGTTTACATATTGTATCTCTTTGTTATCAAGCATGTAATGTGCTGTTAATAACAAAGAAGTAGACAAATAATTTTGTAGAATGGATAAGATTAACATTAAGATCAAATCTATTTCTAAAAAGTTCTTTTTGACGAATATGAAGGTAAAAAAACAACTTTTACGGAATTAACACGACGGTCTCTCTATGATGCCTAATAATCAGTTTTTATATACTGTAATTGATTTCACAAATCATTGATCCTAGGGTGGACCACCTCTAATGCTCGGTCAAATTGCCTTTTGACTCGAATACCAGCTGACCTTGGGTATGTTTTAAGCCCCTAGTGATGGATCGACATGGACCCTAAAGGTTGGCTTCAAATTTAAATTTTTGGTCTCTATTGTTTGACCTTGAATAACTCTTGGGTGATCCAGAAATCATAGGAGGATCCAATGATGTATGTATTGTGATTCATATCGAGCAGGTAAAGGGACTCGAACCCACATCGTAGCTTGGAAGGCTATGGTTATAGTCGACGTAGATTCATCATTTTTAACGTCCTTAATTCAAAACCGAACTTGAAACTTTGGTTCCATTCGGCTCCTTTATGGAGTGTGGATAAATTCAAGGATTTACGGCGCAAAGTGACATAAACAAAAAAAATTATGATGTGTGATATATTACGTGGTTAATTCATTAATTTATTTAATACCCGAAATGTATGATTAAGTTAGGTAGGAGAGTAGAAAAACTAATGGTTGAATGAAAATAATTTTGTCAGAGGGTACCATGAATGTTCTACCATGTTCAATCATCACACTAAAGGGTTATGCAAGATATTCGGTGTGGAAGTAGGTAACGTTTCTATTGGCAAATAGGGGGTTTTCAAGTGCATGCCTAAGTACTTATAACTTTTTAGGTCGTAATTGCTATCTTATTAGGTTGAGCTGGTATAGCCCTTCGGAATCCACAAACTATTCTTACTCACGGCCAGAATTTCTTCTAATATGTTCTTGATTTTATTCAAGACGTTAGCAAAACTCAAAATAGAGAAGAATATGTTCCTCGGGTACCTTTTATTGGAACTCTATTCGATCTGTTTTCGTTTCTAACTGGTCAGGTGCGCTTTTACCTTGTAGAATCAAACAACTACCTCAAGAAAAGTTAGTTGCACCTACGAATGATATAAATACTACTGTTGCTTTAGCTTTTCTCATGTCAGTGGCACATTTCTATGTAGCCTTTTCTAAAAAGGGACTGAGTGATTTGGGTAAATAGATTCAACCAACTCCAACACTTTTACCAATTATTGTCTTACAAGATTTCACAAAACCTTTATCACATAGTTTTGGACTTTTCAAGAATATATTGGCCGATGAGTTATTTACTCTTGTTCTTTATTTCTTTAGTACACTTAGCCATGAAAAGTCATGATCGAGTAGCTTTCCGTCCAAATAAATAATAAAATAATGCTTTTAATTTCGAATAATCGCTTTTTTCTTTTTAAATTGATTTAAATTCAAAATTAAGTAAGCTCATATCTCTTATTGCAATAATTAATTCATGCATAGCTCAAGATACCAACTTGGGGAACATGATTAATATAAATATGTTTATTTACTATATGTATGTTAGTATAGGAAGAAAACAAGAGCAAGAGAAACATATGTACGATATTAATATTTATTATATTATGTATTATGCTACGGAATTGTAAAAAAGGGGGGGGGGGATTCCCAATTTTTCCTAAGATCCCCTTTGTCCTATTCATGTCATACATCTCCTTTATTTTCCCTGTCAATTATGACGATTCATAATTGGGGTAATAATTACTAATCGTTTGGGGCATAAGACGAAACAACAAGAACTATGTTCCGCGAAACCACTGCTATTTCCTTCCATTCTATTCTACAATTAACCAAAATTGAAATTAATTGCAATTGAATCAATCAGTCATCAAATCTTGATATGTGATGATTCGCTTTGATGAATCTCTTCGTTTGAATCCTTGTGAGATAATGATCAAGACACGTAAAAATTAAGTAGGTTGCGTCAGTCGAGCTAGATAGCGTAGCTACATATTAAACGCAAACTCTCGTGGATACTTAGAAGAATGATTGTGGGGTCCGTTCCCATTCAATAGAAATAAGATAACCATGGTTTTCATTATGGAAGAGACGCATGTATATGTGATAGTTGATATATATAGACTACCCGTGTATATTATTTCATTCCCTATATTACTACCGACTTTATATAGGTATAGATTCCACTCTCTCTATGGATTAGGATATATGGCCTTCCTTTTCTATCTGTGACTGTATATGTGGATTGAGTACGACGTCGAGCCTATGAATGCGTTTAAAGAAGATGAAGGAGAGAAGAATTGAAAGGTTTGAAGCAAAGAAATAGAAAAACTATATTATATGGATTTACCAAAACTTGGATAGGGAATAAAAACGAGATATTGAAGTTGTTCTGAAGATTCTGTAACATCAAATATCATCTCTTCTCAAATTAGGTCGGGTGTTCTTAGTTTAGTTGGATGGATCTTAGTTATGGAATAACATTAGTTAAGCACTAAGTAATATATAATAATTCATTTGTTTATTTTATTATATCATTAACCATTTCTTCATTTTTTTGTTGTGAAAAGCTTAATACGAAACCCCTAATTTCTGTGGGCCAAGCCGTAAAAGGTATCGCCAGTCAACCAGAAAACATGTCTTTTATGGAAGCTTTAAAAGTTTATGGCATGGTCGTGGCATTAGCACTTTTATTTACTAATCCATTTGTGTAATCCAAGAAACGTGAAAACATGAAAAATACGTTCTTCTTTTATTGCTTTGGCCCTGCCTCTTGTCTTCTTTAAATTATATCAACTCAACACTTCACTCCTATAATCCTAGAGAGAGACATGATTGGACTGCACTAAAAAGATAACTTGTTTTGACCATATCTTTCTAATCATGCATGCTTTTGATGTTTGGTTTAATGCGTTTAGTTTAAATTATAGTAAAAAAACAAATGTGGCCAAAGAATATCAAAATCAGAATTAAAGTAAAATCTTCTTAAAAACAAGTTTTTGGGGCATTCAAACTGACTTGTTTTGGTTATAACTTATGTTCTTAGACATCAAAATAACTTATTTTTTTCATTTTTGAAAGATATTCATCATTCTTTTAGACAAAAATCTTTGGGTTGTTGTTTTATATGCAAAAAATATAGTGAACATAGAGAGTATGTCAAAAATGACTCCAAGAAACTTGTTTTTTGAAATCTGACCATTGACTCAAGACTACTAGTCCAAAATTGGGGTGTTTACAAATTGTATCCCTTTGTTGTCAAGCTTGTGAAGATGAAAAAAAAGTAGACACACCGATTTTGTAGAATGGATATAATTAACATTGAGATCAAATCCATTTCTAAAAAGTTGTTTTTGACAAAGATGAAGATGAATAAGCAGCTTAAAGCATTTTTGCAACTTCACACGAGTGTCTCTCTATCATATTCAGATTTTCAACACTTTAATTGATTTCACAAATCATTGATCCTATGATATTCCACCTCTAATCATTTCACAATCAATGTTGTTCTTTGATTTTTCAGGAATATATTGGCCGATGAATTAGTAACCAGATTAAACCAACTACAATACAATTAATGTCTTAAAAGATTTAACAAAACCTTTTTCACCAATTTTTTTACTTTTCAGGAATATATTGACCGTTGAATTAGTAATTGTTGTTCTTGTTTCTTTAGTACACTTAGCCATGGAAGGTCATCATTGAGTTGCTTTCCATCCAAATAAATAATAAAACAATGCTTTCAATTTCAAATAGTCGCTTTTTTCGTTCTAAATTGATTTAAATTCAAAATTAAGTAAGCTCATGTATCTTATTGCAATAATTACTTCATGCATAGCTCAAGATACCACTGGGGAACATGATTGATATAAATCTGTTTATTTACTATTTGTATGTTAGTGTAGGAAGAAAACAAGAGCAAGAGAAATATATGTATGATATTAATATTTGTTATATTATGTATTGCACTACAGAATTGTAAAAAAAGGGCGAAATTACAAATTTTTCTTAAGATCTCTTTTGTCATATTCATGCCACACATCTCCTTTATTTTCCAGTCAATTATGATGATTCATAATTGGGGTAATAATTGTTACTCGTTTTGGGCACGCAACGAAACAAAAAAGAACTATGTTATGCGAAACCGAAGCTATTTCATTTCGTCCTATGCAACAGTTAACAAAAAATAAAATTAATTTCAATTGGATCAATCAATCATCAAATCTTGATCTGGGATGATTCGCTTTGATGAATCGCTTCGTTTGCATCAATGTGAGATAAAAATCATGTGGTTAGGTGGGTCTGAGTGATGAAATATGATATACTAAGAAAGATATTAATTAATATTATATATGTAAATAACATTAATTAAGTACACTAATTAAGATATATATAATAATTCATTTGTTTATTTGATTATATAATTAACCATTTATGTGGGCCAAGCCGTAGAAGGTATCACTAGTCAACCAGAGGCACAGGGTAAAATCAGTGGTACTTTATTGCTTAATCTGGTTTTATGGGATCTTTAACAATTTCTGGCCCAGTCGTCGCATTAGCACTTTTATTTGCCCCTTTGTGTAATCCTAGAAACGAGAAAACGTGAAAAATAAGTACTTTTTTTGCTTTGATCGTGCCTATTCTCTTGCGACTTACATTGTACAGTTGCGCTTAGAGTCTATTTTGCTTTTGTTAAGTCTGATGTAAGCTGCTCAGTTCAGGTGAATCATTATCCCGAAGGGGCAGCCCGTATACTTGAACTGTAATACCAAGCGGGCAAAATTGTGAATGAATAAAATGCGTTGAACTTTCTTTTGTTCACCCTCGTTGTGAATGCTTCTTGTGATTGCAATTTCTCTCCCTCTATTCTCTCTTGCTCTCTTGCACACTGATTACAAGCTTTCGCGATCGGCAAGCGAAATGACAAGTAGGCTTGCGGAGGTGAGGAGGAACCTTCGCGTCGTGCTCGCCCATTGAAGGAAATAGGCCCGTGACAGTGCCTCTTCTTCTTTTGACCGTCTCTTTCTTATGATGCATCCTTTTGAGGTATACTTTAATCAGTTTAGTCTAAATTTTAGTAAAAAAACTAACTTGGCCAAGTTGAATGTCAAAATCAGAATTAAAGTAAAGCCATAAAAAAAAGTTTTTTAGGTGGTCAAACCGACTTATCATGGTCATAACTTGTACTTAGATATCGAAATGACAATTTTTTTTCATGTGAGAAAGATAATACTCTAGTTTCATCATTCTTTTGGACAAAAACCTTCAAGTTGTTGTCTTATAGTCAAACAATAGCAAGAGAAATATATCTATGATATTAATATTTATTATATTACGTGTTACAGTACGGAATTGTAAAAAAAGAGGGGAATTCCAAATTTTTCCAAAGATCCCCTTTTGTCCTATTCACGTTGTATATCTGCTTTATTTTCATAGTCAATTATAAGGATTCATAATTGGCGTAATAATTCTTACTCGTTTGGAGCGTGCGACGAAACAACAAGAACTTTGTTGTGCGAAACCATTGCTATTTCATTCCATCCTATTCAACAATTAACCAAAATTAAATTGAATTGCAATTGGATCAATCAATCATCAAATCTTGATATGGAATGGTTTGCTTTGATGAATCTCTTTGTTTGAATTGATGTGAGATATGATAAAGACAAGTAAAAATCATGTAGTTTACACAGGTCGAGGTAGAGAGTCGTAGCTACATATTATACGTGAACTCCGGGGTTTGCATTGCATAATGATTCTCGGGTCCGATGTGATTCAATAGACATAAGATGACGATGGTTTACATTATGAAAGAAACACATGTACTTGTGATAGATATTCAATAGTTATATGTGTATATTATTTAATTTACCATATTACTACGGACTACATATGTAGATTCTCTATATGGATTACGATATAAGCTGTTCCTTTTGTGTCTGTCACTGTATGAAGTCAAGCCTATGAATGCGTTTAAAGAAGATAAAGGAGCGAATAATTAAAGGAATAGCTTTGGAGCAAAGAAATAGAAGAACAATATTATAAGGATTTACAAAAACTTGGATATGGAATAAAAATGAGATATTGAAGTAGTCCTGATCATACAATAATAACAAATATCATCACTTCTCAAATTAGGTTGGGAGATCTTATTTTAGTTCTATGGATCTTAGTGATGGAATATGAAATACTAAGTAATGTGACTAATTAATATTATAAATATGTATATAACATTAATTGAGTACACTAACAAAGATATATATAATAATTCATTGGTTTATTTGATTATATCATTAACCATTTCTTTATGTTTTGTTGTGAGGAGGAGCTTACCATGAATCCCAAAATTTTTGTTGCTTCCGTTATTGGTGCTGAATTGGCCATATAACTTGCTTCTATTCGACCCAGAGTCTGTCAAGGTACTGTTGTGGGCCAATCCGTAAAGGGCATTTCTAGTCAACCAGATGTAGAGGGTAAAATACGATGTACTTTATTGCTTAACTGGCTTTTATGGAAGCTTTAACAATTTACGGCCAGGTCGTCCCATTAGCACTTTTATTTGCTAACCCCTTTGTGTAATCCTAGAAACGTGAAAACGTGAAAAATAGGTACTTTTATTTCTTTGACCCTGCCTCTTCTCTTCTTTAAATTATGACAACTCAACACTTACTCCTAAAATCCTAAACATGGTTGGACCGCACTAACAAGTAAACTTGTTTTGACCATCTCTTTCTAATGATTTATCCTTTTGAGGTATGGTTTAAAGTCTTTAGTTTGAATGTCAAAATCATAATTAAAGTAAAGTCGTCATAAAAAAAAGTTCTTTGGGTAGTCAAACCAACTTGTTTTGGTCATAACTTTGTACTTACATATCGCAATGACAAATTGTTTCATGTTAGACTCTAGTTTCATCATTCTTTTGGACAAAAATCTTTAGGATGTTCTTTTATAGACAAAAAAGCTACTCTTCTCGGGCATTTTTTCAGTCCCTAGCAATGGGTGGACCTGGACCCAAAAGGTTGGTATAAAGTTTGCATTTCTGGTCCATGTTGGTTGACCTTGAATATCTCTTTGATGATCTAGAAATCTCTGGAGCAGCCAATGATGTATGTTTTATGATTCATATCTAGCAGACTCGAACTACTACATCATCAGAAGTGATGATATTTGATATTATTGAATCATCAGAACTACTTCAATATCTCGTTTTTATTCCCTATCCAAGGTTTGGTAAATCCATATAATATAGTTATTCTATTTTTTTGCTCCCAACCGATTCTTTAGATCCTTCATCTTCTTTAAACACATTCATAGGCTTGATTTCATATTCAATCCATACGTAGTCACAGAAAAAAAAGAAGAGCTTATATCGTGATCCACATAGGAAATGTGGAATCGATATCTATATAAAGTCGGTAGAAATATGGGGAATCAAACAATATACATGGGTAGTCCATATATAACTATTGAATATCTACTGTCAAATATACATGTGTTTCTTTCTTCTATAATGTAAACCGTTGTCATCTTAATTCTTTTGGAACAGATCGGACCTTGAAATCATTCTTCGAAGTATACACCAGAGTTGACGTATAATATGAAGCTACGGCTATCTAGCTTGACCCTCCGAACCTACGTGATTTTTATCTCACATCGATTGCGACGAAGATATTCATCAAAGCGAATCATCCCAGATCAAGATTCGATGATTGATTGATTTAATTGCAATTAATTCCAATTTTTGTTAATTATTGAATTGGATAGAATGAAATCGCTACGATTTCGCATAACATAGTTCTTGTTGTTTTGTCGCATGGCCAAATCGAGTAACAATTTTGAATTGTCGTAATTGACTGGGAAAATAAAAAAGATGTGTGACATGAAATATCACAAAAGGGGATCATATGAAAAAAAATTCGCAAAATTGGTGTGTCTACTATTTTGTCATCATTTCATGCTTGAAAACGAAGAGATACAATATGTAAACACCCCAATTTTGGCCTAGTAGTCGTGTGTCAATTGTCATATTTCAAAAAACAAGTTGCCCATAGTCATTTTCGACATACTCTCTATTTTCACTATTTTTTGCATAAAAACAACATCCTAAAGGTTTTAGTACAAAAGAATGATGAATATCTTTCAAACATGAAGAACAAAGTTATAATCAAAACAAGTCTTTTTGACTACCTAAAAAACTTGTTTTAAGGTAAATTTGACTTTAGTTTTGATTTTGACATTCAAATTTGCCAAATTTGTTTCTTTGCTATAATTTAAACTGAACATATTAAGCCATACATCAAAAGCATGCATGATTAGAAAGATACGGTCAAAACAAGTTTTGTTAGTGCAGTCCAATCATGTCTATCTGGGATTGTAGGAGTGAAGTGTTGAGATAATATAATTTAAAAAAAACAAGAGGCAAGGTCAAAACAAGTCTGTTTGACTACTTAAAAACTTGTTTTAAGGTAAATTTGACTTTAGTTTTGATTATGACATTCAAAATTGCCAAACTTGTTTCTTTGCTATAATTTAAACTAAACATGTTAAACCATACGTCAAAAGCATGCATGATTAGAAAGATACGGTCAAAACAAGTTTTGTTAGTGCATTCCAATCATGTGTGTCTAGGATTGTAGGAGTGAAGTGTTGAGCTGATATAATTTGAAAAAGACAAAAGCCAAGGTCAACGCAATAAAAGTACATATTTTTCATGTTTTCACGTTTCTCGGATTACACAATGGGATTAGCAAATAAAAGTACTAATGCCACGACCATGCCGTAAGTTGTTAAAGCTTTCATAAAAAACAAATTAAGCAACAAAGTACCTCGTATTTTTCACTCTGCGTCTGGTTGACTTGCGATACCTTCTACAGCCCGGCCCGGGGGAGTACCCTGACTGATGCAGCAGAAATTACGAGATTCACAACAAAAATTTGAAGAAATGGCTAATGATATAATCAAATAAGCAAATGAATCACTATATATTACTTAATTAGTGTGTTTAATTAATGTTATTTATATATTTATGATATTAATTAGTTGTAAACTTTGAACTCCCAACCAAATTTGAGAAGGGATGATATTTGATATTATTGAAACATCAGAACTAGTTCAATATCTCATTTTTATTCCCTATTCGAGTTTTTGTAAATCCATATAATATAGTTCTTCTATTTCTTTGCTCCAAACCTTTCAATTCTTCTCTCATTCATCTTCTTTAAACGCATTCATAGGCTTGACTTCCTATTCTATTCACATATACAGTCACAGACAGAAAAGGAAGGGCTCATATCGTAATCCATATGGAGAAAGTGGAATTTGTACCTATATAAAGTCAGTAGTAATATAAGGAATGTAATAATATACATGGGTAGTCTTTATATAACTATTGAATATCAACTATCATATATCATCTTATTTCTATTGAATGGGATCGAACACTGGAATCATTCTTTAAAGCATACACCGGAGTTCACGTATAATATGGAGCTATGCTATCTAGCTCGAGCCACGTAACCTACTTGATTTTTAATAGTTCTTATCATTATCTGACAAGGATTCAAATGAAGAAACTCATCAAAGCCAATCATCACATATCATGATTTGATGATTGATTCAATTGCAATTAAATTTTGGTTAATTGTTGAATATAATGAATGAAATAGCAGCGGTTTCGGAGAACATAGTTCCTATTGTTTCGTCGCATGCCCCAACAGAGTAACAATTATTACCCCAATTATGAATCATCGTAATTGACTGGGAAAATAAATGAGATTTATTAGGACAAAGGGGATCTTAGGAAAAGCGACTTTGAAAATTGCAGCATTATTTTATTATTTATTTGGATCTATATGGATTACGATATAAGCTCATCGTTTTCTGTCTATGACGATTGAATATGAAGTCAAGTCTATGAATGCGTTTAAAGAAGATGAAGGAGAGAAGAATTGAAAGAATAGGTTTGGAGCAAAGAAATAGAATAAATATATTATATGGATTTACAAAATCTTGAAAATAAAAATTAGATATTGAAGTAGTCTTGATGATTCAGTAATATCAAATATCATCACTTCTCTATTTGGGTGGGAGTTGTTGTACGGATCTTAGTGATGGAATATGAAATACTAAGTAATGTAACCAATTAATGTTATAAATATATAAATAACATTAATTAAGTAATATATAATAATTTATTGGTTTATTTAATTTCTGTTGCTTTCGTTATTGCTGCTAGATGGGTCATATTACTTGCTTCTATTAGACCTAGAGTCGATCAAGGTACTGTGGGCCAAGCCGTAGAAGGTATCGCTAGTCAACCAGAAGCATATGATGAAATATGAGGTACTTTATTGCACAACAATAAGCCATAAAAGGTATCGCTAGTTTGTCTTTTAAAGTTGATTTAACAATTTACGGCCTAGAGGTGGCACTAGCACTTTTATTTGCTAATCCCTTAGTGTAATCCTAGAAACTTGAAAAATACATGCGTTTTTTTATGGCTTTTGCCGTGCCTATTCTCTTCTTTAAATTATATCAACTCAACACTTCACACATACAATCCGAGACACACATGCTTGGACTGTACTAATAAGTTAAGTTGTTTTGACCATGTCATGCATCCTTTTGAGGTTTGGTTTAATGTGTTTGGCCAATTTGAAAGTGAAAATAAGAATTAAAGTTAAATTTTCGTGAAAACAAGTTTTTTGGGAAGTCAAAACCTATTCGTTTTGGTTATAACTTTATGCTTTGACATCGAAATGACTTTTTTTTTTCATGTTTGAAATATATTCATCATTTTTTTGGACAAAAAGCTTTAGGATACTGTTTTATGTGCAAAAAATATCGTGAAAATGAAGACTATGTCGAAAACGACTCTCAGCAACATGTTTTTGAAATTTGAGCTTTGACACAACGTTATGCCACAATTGGGGTGTTTACATATTGTATCTCTTTGTTATCAAGCATGTAATGTGCTGTTAATAACAAAGAAGTAGACAAATAATTTTGTAGAATGGATAAGATTAACATTAAGATCAAATCTATTTCTAAAAAGTTCTTTTTGACGAATATGAAGGTAAAAAAACAACTTTTACGGAATTAACACGACGGTCTCTCTATGATGCCTAATAATCAGTTTTTATATACTGTAATTGATTTCACAAATCATTGATCCTAGGGTGGACCACCTCTAATGCTCGGTCAAATTGCCTTTTGACTCGAATCCTTGGGTATGTTTTAAGCCCCTAGTGATGGATCGACATGGACCCTAAAGGTTGGCTTCAAATTTAAATTTTTGGTCTCTATTGTTTGACCTTGAATAACTCTTGGGTGATCCAGAAATCATAGGAGGATCCAATGATGTATGTATTGTGATTCATATCGAGCAGGTAAAGGGACTCGAACCCACATCGTAGCTTGGAAGGCTATGGTTATAGTCGACGTAGATTCATCATTTTTAACGTCCTTAATTCAAAACCGAACTTGAAACTTTGGTTCCATTCGGCTCCTTTATGGAGTGTGGATAAATTCAAGGATTTACGGCGCAAAGTGACATAAACAAAAAAAATTATGATGTGTGATATATTACGTGGTTAATTCATTAATTTATTTAATACCCGAAATGTATGATTAAGTTAGGTAGGAGAGTAGAAAAACTAATGGTTGAATGAAAATAATTTTGTCAGAGGGTACCATGAATGTTCTACCATGTTCAATCATCACACTAAAGGGTTATGCAAGATATTCGGTGTGGAAGTAGGTAACGTTTCTATTGGCAAATAGGGGGTTTTCAAGTGCATGACTAAGTACTTATAACTTTTTAGGTCTTAATTGCTATCTTATTAGGTTGAGCTGGTATAGCCCTTCGGAATCCACAAACTATTCTTACTCACGGCCAGAATTTCTTCTAATATGTTCTTGATTTTATTCAAGACGTTAGCAAAACTCAAAATGGAGAAGAATATGTTCCTCGGGTACCTTTTATTGGAACTCTATTCGATCTGTTTTCGTTTCTAACTGGTCAGGTGCGCTTTTACCTTGTAGAATCAAACAACTACCTCAAGAAAAGTTAGTTGCACCTACGAATGATATAAATACTACTGTTGCTTTAGCTTTTCTCATGTCAGTGGCACATTTCTATGTAGCCTTTTCTAAAAAGGGACTGAGTGATTTGGGTAAATAGATTCAACCAACTCCAACACTTTTACCAATTATTGTCTTACAAGATTTCACAAAACCTTTATCACATAGTTTTGGACTTTTCAAGAATATATTGGCCGATGAGTTATTTACTCTTGTTCTTTATTTCTTTAGTACACTTAGCCATGAAAAGTCATGATCGAGTAGCTTTCCGTCCAAATAAATAATAAAATAATGCTTTTAATTTCGAATAATCGTTTTTTTCTTTTTAAATTGATTTAAATTCAAAATTAAGTAAGCTCATATCTCTTATTGCAATAATTAATTCATGCATAGCTCAAGATACCAACTTGGGGAACATGATTAATATAAATATGTTTATTTACTATATGTATGTTAGTATAGGAAGAAAACAAGAGCAAGAGAAACATATGTACGATATTAATATTTATTATATTATGTATTATGCTACGGAATTGTAAAAAAAGGGGGGGGATTCCCAATTTTTCCTAAGATCCCCTTTGTCCTATTCATGTCATACATCTCCTTTATTTTCCCTGTCAATTATGACGATTCATAATTGGGGTAATAATTACTAATCGTTTGGGGCATAAGACGAAACAACAAGAACTATGTTCCGCGAAACCACTGCTATTTCCTTCCATTCTATTCTACAATTAACCAAAATTGAAATTAATTGCAATTGAATCAATCAGTCATCAAATCTTGATATGTGATGATTCGCTTTGATGAATCTCTTCGTTTGAATCCTTGTGAGATAATGATCAAGACACGTAAAAATTAAGTTGGTTGCGTCAGTCGAGCTAGATAGCGTAGCTACATATTAAACGCAAACTCTCGTGGATGCTTAGAAGAATGATTGTGGGGTCCGTTCCCATTCAATAGAAATAAGATAACCATGGTTTTCATTATGGAAGAGACACATGTATATGTGATAGTTGATATATATAGACTACCCGTGTATATTATTTCATTCCCTATATTACTACCGACTTTATATAGGTATAGATTCCACTCTCTCTATGGATTAGGATATATGGCCTTCCTTTTCTATCTGTGACTGTATATGTGGATTGAGTACGACGTCGAGCCTATGAATGCGTTTAAAGAAGATGAAGGAGAGAAGAATTGAAAGGTTTGAAGCAAAGAAATAGAAAAACTATATTATATGGATTTACCAAAACTTGGATAGGGAATAAAAACGAGATATTGAAGTTGTTCTGAAGATTCTGTAACATCAAATATCATCTCTTCTCAAATTAGGTCGGGTGTTCTTAGTTTAGTTGGATGGATCTTAGTTATGGAATAACATTAGTTAAGCACTAAGTAATATATAATAATTCATTTGTTTATTTTATTATATCATTAACCATTTCTTCATGTTTTTGTTGTGAAAAGCTTAATACGAAACCCCTAATTTCTGTGGGCCAAGCCGTAAAAGGTATCGCAAGTCAACCAGAAAACATGTCTTTTATGGAAGCTTTAAAAGTTTATGGCATGGTCGTGGCATTAGCACTTTTATTTACTAATCCATTTGTGTAATCCAAGAAACGTGAAAACATGAAAAATACGTTCTTCTTTTATTGCTTTGGCCCTGCCTCTTGTCTTCTTTAAATTATATCAACTCAACACTTCACTCCTATAATCCTAGAGAGAGACATGATTGGACTGCACTAAAAAGATAACTTGTTTTGACCATATCTTTCTAATCATGCATGCTTTTGATGTTTGGTTTAATGCGTTTAGTTTAAATTATAGTAAAAAAACAAATGTGGCCAAAGAATATCAAAATCAGAATTAAAGTAAAATCTTCTTAAAAACAAGTTTTTGGGGCATTCAAACTGACTTGTTTTGGTTATAACTTATGTGCTTAGACATCAAAATAACTTATTTTTTCATTTTTGAAAGATATTCATCATTCTTTTAGACAAAAATCTTTGGGTTGTTGTTTTATATGCAAAAAATATAGTGAACATAGAGAGTATGTCAAAAATGACTCCAAGAAACTTGTTTTTTGAAATCTGACCATTGACTCAAGACTACTAGTCCAAACTTGGGGTGTTTACAAATTGTATCCCTTTGTTGTCAAGCTTGTGAAGATGACAAAAAAGTAGACACACCGATTTTGTAGAATGGATATAATTAACATTGAGATCAAATCCATTTCTAAAAAGTTGTTTTTGACAAAGATGAAGAAGATGAATAAGCAGCTTAAAGCATTTTTGCAACTTCACACGAGTGTCTCTCTATCATATTCAGATTTTCAACACTTTAATTGATTTCACAAATCATTGATCCTATGATATTCCACCTCTAATCATTTCACAATCAATGTTGTTCTTTGATTTTTCAGGAATATATTGGCCGATGAATTAGTAACCAGATTAAACCAACTACAATACAATTAATGTCTTAAAAGATTTAACAAAACCTTTTTCACCAATTTTTTGACTTTTCAGGAATATATTGACCGTTGAATTAGTAATTGTTGTTCTTGTTTCTTTAGTACACTTAGCCATGGAAGGTCATCATTGAGTTGCTTTCCATCCAAATAAATAATAAAACAATGCTTTCAATTTCAAATAGTCGCTTTTTTCGTTCTAAATTGATTTAAATTCAAAATTAAGTAAGCTCGTGTATCTTATTGCAATAATTACTTCATGCATAGCTCAAGATACCACCCTGGGGAACATGATTGATATAAATCTGTTTATTTACTATTTGTATGTTAGTGTAGGAAGAAAACAAGAGCAAGAGAAATATATGTATGATATTAATATTTGTTATATTATGTATTGCACTACAGAATTGTAAAAAAAGGGCGAAATTACAAATTTTTCTTAAGATCTCTTTTGTCATATTCATGCCACACATCTCCTTTATTTTCCAGTCAATTATGATGATTCATAATTGGGGTAATAATTGTTACTCATTTTGGGCACGCAACGAAACAAAAAAGAACTATGTTATGCGAAACCGAAGCTATTTCATTTCGTCCTATGCAACAGTTAACAAAAAATAAAATTAATTTCAATTGGATCAATCAATCATCAAATCTTGATCTGGGATGATTCGCTTTGATGAATCGCTTCGTTTGCATCAATGTGAGATAAAAATCATGTGGTTAGGTGGGTCTGAGTGATGAAATATGAAATACTAAGAAAGATATTAATTAATATTATATATGATAATAACATTAATTAAGTACACTAATTAAGATATATATAATAATTCATTTGTTTATTTGATTATATAATTAACCATTTATGTGGGCCAAGCCGTAGAAGGTATCACTAGTCAACCAGAGGCACAGGGTAAAATCAGTGGTACTTTATTGCTTAATCTGGTTTTATGGGATATTTAACAATTTCTGGCCCAGTCGTCGCATTAGCACTTTTATTTGCCCCTTTGTGTAATCCTAGAAACGAGAAAACGTGAAAAATAAGTACTTTTTTTGCTTTGATCGTGCCTATTCTCTTGCGACTTACATTGTACAGTTGCACTTAGAGTCTATTTTGCTTTTGTTAAGTCTGATGTAAGCTGCTCAGTTCAGGTGAATCATTATCCCGAAGGGGCAGCCCGTATACTTGAACTGTAATACCCAGCGGGCAAAATTGTGAATGAATAAAATGCGTTGAACTTTCTTTTGTTCACCCTCGTTGTGAATGCTTCTTGTGATTGCAATTTCTCTCCCTCTATTCTCTCTTGCTCTCTTGCACACTGATTACAAGCTTTCGCGATCGGCAAGCGAAATGACAAGTAGGCTTGCGGAGGTGAGGAGGAACCTTCGCGTCGTGCTCGCCCATTGAAGGAAATAGGCCCGTGACAGTGCCTCTTCTTCTTTTGATCGTCTCTTTCTTATGATGCATCCTTTTGAGGTATAGTTTAATCAGTTTAGTCTAAATTTTAGTAAAAAAACTAACTTGGCCAAGTTGAATGTCAAAATCAGAATTAAAGTAAAGCCATAAAAAAAAGTTTTTTAGGTGGTCAAACCGACTTATTTTGGTCATAACTTGTACTTAGATATCGAAATGACAATTTTTTTTCATGTGAGAAAGATAATACTCTAGTTTCATCATTCTTTTGGACAAAAACCTTCAAGTTGTTGTCTTATAGTCAAACAATAGCAAGAGAAATATATGTATGATATTAATATTTATTATATTACGTGTTACAGTACGGAATTGTAAAAAAAGAGGGGAATTCCAAAATTTTCCAAAGATCCCCTTTTGTCCTATTCACGTTGTATATCTGCTTTATTTTCATAGTCAATTATAAGGATTCATATATGGCGTAATAATTCTTACTCGTTTGGAGCGTGCGACGAAACAACAAGAACTTTGTTGTGCGAAACCATTGCTATTTCATTCCATCCTATTCAACAATTAACCAAAATTAAATTGAATTGCAATTGGATCAATCAATCATCAAATCTTGATATGGAATGGTTTGCTTTGATGAATCTCTTTGTTTGAATTGATGTGAGATATGATAAAGACAAGTAAAAATCATGTAGTTTACACAGGTCGAGGTAGAGAGTCGTAGCTACATATTATACGTGAACTCCGGGGTTTGCATTGCATAATGATTCTCGGGTCCGATGTGATTCAATAGAAATAAGATGACGATGGTTTACATTATGAAAGAAACACATGTACTTGTGATAGATATTCAATAGTTATATGTGTATATTATTTAATTTACCATATTACTACGGACTACATATGTAGATTCTCTATATGGATTACGATATAAGCTGTTCCTTTTCTGTCTGTCACTGTATGAAGTCAAGCCTATGAATGCGTTTAAAGAAGATAAAGGAGCGAAGAATTAAAGGAATAGCTTTGGAGCAAAGAAATAGAAGAACTATAAGGATTTACAAAAACTTGGATATGGAATAAAAATGAGATATTGAAGTAGTCCTGATCATACAATAATAACAAATATCATCACTTCTCAAATTAGGTTGGGAGATCTTATTTTAGTTCTATGGATCTTAGTGATGGAATATGAAATACTAAGTAATGTGACTAATTAATATTATAAATATGTATATAACATTAATTGAGTACACTAACAAAGATATATATAATAATTCATTGGTTTATTTGATTATATCATTAACCATTTCTTTATGTTTTGTTGTGAGGAGGAGCTTACCATGAATCCCAAAATTTTTGTTGCTTCCGTTATTGGTGCTGAATTGGCCATATAACTTGCTTCTATTCGACCCAGAGTCTGTCAAGGTACTGTTGCGGGCCAATCCGTAAAAGGCATTTCTAGTCAACCAGATGTAGAGGGTAAAATACGATGTACTTTATTGCTTAACTGGCTTTTATGGAAGCTTTTACAATTTACGGCAAGGTCGTCCCATTAGCACTTTTATTTGCTAACCCCTTTGTGTAATCCTAGAAACGTGAAAACGTGAAAAATACGTACTTCTTTTATTTCTTTGACCCTGCCTCTTCTCTTCTTTAAATTATGACAACTCAACACTTACTCCTAAAATCCTAAACATGCTTGGACCGCACTAACAAGTAAACTTGTTTTGACCATCTCTTTCTAATGATTTATCCTTTTGAGGTATGGTTTAAAGTCTTTAGTTTGAATGTCAAAATCATAATTAAAGTAAAGTCGTCATAAAAAAAAGTTCTTTGGGTAGTCAAACCAACTTGTTTTGGTCATAACTTTGTACTTACATATCGCAATGACAAATTGTTTCATGTTAGACTCTAGTTTCATCATTCTTTTGGACAAAAATCTTTAGGATGTTCTTTTATAGACAAAAAAGCTACTCTTCTCAGGCATTTTTTCAGGCCCTAGCAATGGGTGGACCTGGACCCAAAAGGTTGGTATAAAGTTTGCATTTCTGGTCCATGTTGGTTGACCTTGAATATCTCTTTGATGATCTAGAAATCTCTGGAGCAGCCAATGATGTATGTTTTATGATTCATATCTAGCAGACTCGAACTACTACTTCATCAGAAGTGATGATATTTGATATTATTGAATCATCAGAACTACTTCAATATCTCGTTTTTATTCCCTATCCAAGGTTTTGTAAATCCATATAATATAGTTATTCTATTTTTTTGCTCCCAACCGATTCTTTAGATCCTTCATCTTCTTTAAACACATTCATAGGCTTGATTTCATATTCAATCCATACGTAGTCCCAGAAAAAAAAGAAGAGCTTATATCGTGATCCACATAGGAAATGTGGAATCGATATCTATATAAAGTCGGTAGAAATATGGGGAATCAAACAATATACATGGGTAGTCCATATATAACTATTGAATATCTACTGTCAAATATACATGTGTTTCTTTCTTCTATAATGTAAACCGTTGTCATCTTAATTCTTTTGGAACAGATCGGACCTTGAAATCATTCTTCGAAGTATACACCAGAGTTGACGTATAATATGAAGCTACGGCTATCTAGCTTGACCCTCCGAACCTACGTGATTTTTATCTCACATCGATTGCGACGAAGATATTCATCAAAGCGAATCATCCCAGATCAAGATTCGATGATTGATTGATTTAATTGCAATTAATTCCAATTTTTGTTAATTATTGAATTGGATAGAATGAAATCGCTACGATTTCGCATAACATAGTTCTTGTTGTTTTGTCGCATGGCCAAAACGAGTAACAATTTTGAATTGTCGTAATTGACTGGGAAAATAAAAAAGATGTGTGACATGAAATATCACAAAAGGGGATCATATGAAAAAAAATTCGCAAAATTGGTGTGTCTACTATTTTGTCATCATTTCATGCTTGAAAACGAAGAGATACAATATGTAAACACCCCAATTTTGGCCTAGTAGTCGTGTGTCAATTGTCATATTTCAAAAAACAAGTTGCCCATAGTCATTTTCGACATACTCTCTATTTTCACTATTTTTTGCATAAAAACAACATCCTAAAGGTTTTAGTACAAAAGAATGATGAATATCTTTCAAACATGAAGAACAAAGTTATAATCAAAACAAGTCTTTTTGACTACCTAAAAAACTTGTTTTAAGGTAAATTTGACTTTAGTTTTGATTTTGACATTCAAATTTGCCAAATTTGTTTCTTTGCTATAATTTAAACTGAACATATTAAGCCATACATCAAAAGCATGCATGATTAGAAAGAAACGGTCAAAACAAGTTTTGTTAGTGCAGTCCAATCATGTCTATCTGGGATTGTAGGAGTGAAGTGTTGAGATAATATAATTTAAAAAAAACAAGAGGCAAGGTCAAAACAAGTCTGTTTGACTACTTAAAAACTTGTTTTAAGGTAAATTTGACTTTAGTTTTGATTATGACATTCAAAATTGCCAAACTTGTTTCTTTGCTATAATTTAAACTAAACATGTTAAACCATACGTCAAAAGCATGCATGATTAGAAAGATACGGTCAAAACAAGTTTTGTTAGTGCATTCCAATCATGTGTGTCTAGGATTGTAGGAGTGAAGTGTTGAGCTGATATAATTTGAAAAAGACAAAAGCCAAGGTCAACGCAATAAAAGTACATATTTTTCATGTTTTCACGTTTCTCGGATTACACAATGGGATTAGCAAATAAAAGTACTAATGCCACGACCATGCCGTAAGTTGTTAAAGCTTTCATAAAAAACAAATTAAGCAACAAAGTACCTCGTATTTTTCACTCTGCGTCTGGTTGACTTGCGATACCTTCTACAGCCCGGCCCGGGGGAGTACCCTGACTGATGCAGCAGAAATTACGAGATTCACAACAAAAATTTGAAGAAATGGCTAATGATATAATCAAATAAGCAAATGAATCACTATATATTACTTAATTAGTGTGTTTAATTAATGTTATTTATATATTTATGATATTAATTAGTTGTAAACTTTGAACTCCCAACCAAATTTGAGAAGGGATGATATTTGATATTATTGAAACATCAGAACTAGTTCAATATCTCATTTTTATTCCCTATTCGAGTTGTTGTAAATCCATATAATATAGTTCTTCTATTTCTTTGCTCCAAACCTTTCAATTCTTCTCTCATTCATCTTCTTTAAACGCATTCATAGGCTTGACTTCCTATTCTATTCACATATACAGTCACAGACAGAAAAGGAAGGGCTCATATCGTAATCCATATGGAGAAAGTGGAATTTTTACCTATATAAAGTCAGTAGTAATATAAGGAATGTAATAATATACATGGGTAGTCTTTATATAACTATTGAATATCAACTATCATATATCATCTTATTTCTATTGAATGGGATCGAACACTGGAATCATTCTTTAAAGCATACACCGGAGTTCACGTATAATATGGAGCTATGCTATCTAGCTCGAGCCACGTAACCTACTTGATTTTTAATAGTCTTTATCATTATCTGACAAGGATTCAAATGAAGAAACTCATCAAAGCCAATCATCACATATCATGATTTGATGATTGATTCAATTGCAATTAAATTTTGGTTAATTGTTGAATATAATGAATGAAATAGCAGCGGTTTCGGAGAACATAGTTCCTATTGTTTCGTCGCATGCCCCAACAGAGTAACAATTATTACCCCAATTATGAATCATCGTAATTGACTGGGAAAATAAATGAGATTTATTAGGACAAAGGGGATCTTAGGAAAAGCGACTTTGAAAATTGCAGCATTATTTTATTATTTATTTGGATCTATATGGATTACGATATAAGCTCATCGTTTTCTGTCTATGACGATTGAATATGAAGTCAAGTCTATGAATGCGTTTAAAGAAGATGAAGGAGAGAAGAATTGAAAGAATAGGTTTGGAGCAAAGAAATAGAATAAATATATTATATGGATTTACAAAATCTTGAAAATAAAAATTAGATATTGAAGTAGTCTTGATGATTCAGTAATATCAAATATCATCACTTCTCTATTTGGGTGGGAGTTGTTGTACGGATCTTAGTGATGGAATATGAAATACTAAGTAATGTAACCAATTAATGTTATAAATATATAAATAACATTAATTAAGTAATATATAATAATTTATTGGTTTATTTAATTTCTGTTGCTTTCGTTATTGCTGCTAGATGGGTCATATTACTTGCTTCTATTAGACCTAGAGTCGATCAAGGTACTGTGGGCCAAGCCGTAGAAGGTATCGCTAGTCAACCAGAAGCATATGATGAAATATGAGGTACTTTATTGCACAACAATAAGCCATAAAAGGTATCGCTAGTTTGTCTTTTAAAGTTGATTTAACAATTTACGGCCTAGAGGTGGCACTAGCACTTTTATTTGCTAATCCCTTTGTGTAATCCTAGAAACTTGAAAAATACATGCGTTTTTTTATGGCTTTTGCCGTGCCTATTCTCTTCTTTAAATTATATCAACTCAACACTTCACACATACAATCCGAGACACACATGCTTGGACTGTACTAATAAGTTAAGTTGTTTTGACCATGTCATGCATCCTTTTGAGGTTTGGTTTAATGTGTTTGGCCAATTTGAAAGTGAAAATAAGAATTAAAGTTAAATTTTCGTGAAAACAAGTTTTTTGGGAAGTCAAAACCTATTCGTTTTGGTTATAACTTTATGCTTTGACATCGAAATGACTTATTTTTTTCATGTTTGAAATATATTCATCATTTTTTTGGACAAAAAGCTTTAGGATACTGTTTTATGTGCAAAAAATATCGTGAAAATGAAGACTATGTCGAAAACGACTCTCAGCAACATGTTTTTGAAATTTGAGCTTTGACACAACGTTATGCCACAATTGGGGTGTTTACATATTGTATCTCTTTGTTATCAAGCATGTAATGTGCTGTTAATAACAAAGAAGTAGACAAATAATTTTGTAGAATGGATAAGATTAACATTAAGATCAAATCTATTTCTAAAAAGTTCTTTTTGACGAATATGAAGGTAAAAAAACAACTTTTACGGAATTAACACGACGGTCTCTCTATGATGCCTAATAATCAGTTTTTATATACTGTAATTGATTTCACAAATCATTGATCCTAGGGTGGACCACCTCTAATGCTCGATCAAATTGCCTTTTGACTCGAATCCTTGGGTATGTTTTAAGCCCCTAGTGATGGATCGACATGGACCCTAAAGGTTGGCTTCAAATTTAAATTTTTGGTCTCTATTGTTTGACCTTGAATAACTCTTGGGTGATCCAGAAATCATAGGAGGATCCAATGATGTATGTATTGTGATTCATATCGAGCAGGTAAAGGGACTCGAACCCACATCGTAGCTTGGAAGGCTATGGTTATAGTCGACGTAGATTCATCATTTTTAACGTCCTTAATTCAAAACCGAACTTGAAACTTTGGTTCCATTCGGCTCCTTTATGGAGTGTGGATAAATTCAAGGATTTACGGCGCAAAGTGACATAAACAAAAAAAATTATGATGTGTGATATATTACGTGGTTAATTCATTAATTTATTTAATACCCGAAATGTATGATTAAGTTAGGTAGGAGAGTAGAAAAACTAATGGTTGAATGAAAATAATTTTGTCAGAGGGTACCATGAATGTTCTACCATGTTCAATCATCACACTAAAGGGTTATGCAAGATATTCGGTGTGGAAGTAGGTAACGTTTCTATTGGCAAATAGGGGGTTTTCAAGTGCATGCCTAAGTACTTATAACTTTTTAGGTCTTAATTGCTATCTTATTAGGTTGAGCTGGTATAGCCCTTCGGAATCCACAAACTATTCTTACTCACGGCCAGAATTTCTTCTAATATGTTCTTGATTTTATTCAAGACGTTAGCAAAACTCAAAATGGAGAAGAATATGTTCCTCGGGTACCTTTTATTGGAACTCTATTCGATCTGTTTTCGTTTCTAACTGGTCAGGTGCGCTTTTATCTTGTAGAATCAAACAACTACCTCAAGAAAAGTTAGTTGCACCTACGAATGATATAAATACTACTGTTGCTTTAGCTTTTCTCATGTCAGTGGCACATTTCTATGTAGCCTTTTCTAAAAAGGGACTGAGTGATTTGGGTAAATAGATTCAACCAACTCCAACACTTTTACCAATTATTGTCTTACAAGATTTCACAAAACCTTTATCACATAGTTTTGGACTTTTCAAGAATATATTGGCCGATGAGTTATTTACTCTTGTTCTTTATTTCTTTAGTACACTTAGCCATGAAAAGTCATGATCGAGTAGCTTTCCGTCCAAATAAATAATAAAATAATGCTTTTAATTTCGAATAATCGTTTTTTTCTTTTTAAATTGATTTAAATTCAAAATTAAGTAAGCTCATATCTCTTATTGCAATAATTAATTCATGCATAGCTCAAGATACCAACTTGGGGAACATGATTAATATAAATATGTTTATTTACTATATGTATGTTAGTATAGGAAGAAAACAAGAGCAAGAGAAACATATGTACGATATTAATATTTATTATATTATGTATTATGCTACGGAATTGTAAAAAAAGGGGGGGGGATTCCCAATTTTTCCTAAGATCCCCATTGTCCTATTCATGTCATACATCTCCTTTATTTTCCCTGACAATTATGACGATTCATAATTGGGGTAATAATTACTAATCGTTTGGGGCATAAGACGAAACAACAGGAACTATTTTCCGCGAAACCACTGCTATTTCCTTCCATTCTATTCTACAATTAACCAAAATTGAAATTAATTGCAATTGAATCAATCAGTCATCAAATCTTGATATGTGATGATTCGCTTTGATGAATCTCTTCGTTTGAATCCTTGTGAGATAATGATCAAGACACGTAAAAATTAAGTAGGTTGCGTCAGTCGAGCTAGATAGCGTAGCTACATATTAAACGTAAACTCTCGTGGATGCTTAGAAGAATGATTGTGGGGTCCGTTCCCATTCAATAGAAATAAGATAACCATGGTTTTCATTATGGAAGAGACACATGTGTATGTGATAGTTGATATATATAGACTACCAGTGTATATTATTTCATTCCCTATATTACTACCGACTTTATATAGGTATAGATTCCACTCTCTCTATGGATTAGGATATATGGCCTTCCTTTTCTATCTGTGACTGTATATGTGGATTGAGTACGACGTCGAGCCTATGAATGCGTTTAAAGAAGATGAAGGAGAGAAGAATTGAAAGGTTTGAAGCAAAGAAATAGAAAAACTATATTATATGGATTTACCAAAACTTGGATAGGGAATAAAAACGAGATATTGAAGTTGTTCTGAAGATTCTGTAACATCAAATATCATCTCTTCTCAAATTAGGTCGGGTGTTCTTAGTTTAGTTGGATGGATCTTAGTTATGGAATAACATTAGTTAAGCACTAAGTAATATATAATAATTCATTTGTTTATTTTATTATATCATTAACCATTTCTTCATTTTTTTGTTGTGAAAAGCTTAATACGAAACCCCTAATTTCTGTAGGCCAAGCCGTAAAAGGTATCGCAAGTCAACCAGAAAACATGTCTTTTATGGAAGCTTTAAAAGTTTATGGCATGGTCGTGGCATTAGCACTTTTATTTACTAATCCATTTGTGTAATCCAAGAAACGTGAAAACATGAAAAATACGTTCTTCTTTTATTGCTTTGGCCCTGCCTCTTGTCTTCTTTAAATTATATCAACTCAACACTTCACTCCTATAATCCTAGAGAGAGACATGATTCGACTGCACTAAAAAGATAACTTGTTTTGACCATATCTTTCTAATCATGCATGCTTTTGATGTTTGGTTTAATGCGTTTAGTTTAAATTATAGTAAAAAAACAAATGTGGCCAAGTTGAATATCAAAATCAGAATTAAAGTAAAATCTTCTTAAAAACAAGTTTTTGGGGCATTCAAACTGACTTGTTTTGGTTATAACTTATGTGCTTAGACATCAAAATAACTTATTTTTTTCATTTTTGAAAGATATTCATCATTCTTTTATACAAAAATCTTTGGGTTGTTGTTTTATATGCAAAAAATATAGTGAACATAGAGAGTATGTCAAAAATGACTCCAAGAAACTTGTTTTTTGAAATCTGACCATTGACTCAAGACTACTAGTCCAAAATTGGGGTGTTTACAAATTGTATCCCTTTGTTGTCAAGCTTGTGAAGATGACAAAAAAGTAGACACACCGATTTTGTAGAATGGATATAATTAACATTGAGATCAAATCCATTTCTAAAAAGTTGTTTTTGACAAAGATGAAGAAGATGAATAAGCAGCTTAAAGCATTTTTGCAACTTCACACGAGTGTCTCTCTATCATATTCAGATTTTTAACACTTTAATTGATTTCACAAATCATTGATCCTATGATATTCCACCTCTAATCATTTCACAATCAATGTTGTTCTTTGATTTTTCAGGAATATATTGGCCGATGAATTAGTAACCAGATTAAACCAACTACAATACAATTAATGTCTTAAAAGATTTAACAAAACCTTTTTCACCAATTTTTTGAATTTTCAGGAATATATTGACCGTTGAATTAGTAATTGTTGTTCTTGTTTCTTTAGTACACTTAGCCATGGAAGGTCATCATTGAGTTGCTTTCCATCCAAATAAATAATAAAACAATGCTTTCAATTTCAAATAGTCGCTTTTTTCGTTCTAAATTGATTTAAATTCAAAATTAAGTAAGCTCATGTATCTTATTGCAATAATTACTTCATGCATAGCTCAAGATACCACCCTGGGGAACATGATTGATATAAATCTGTTTATTTACTATTTGTATGTTAGTGTAGGAAGAAAACAAGAGCAAGAGAAATATATGTATGATATTAATATTTGTTATATTATGTATTGCACTACAGAATTGTAAAAAAAGGGCGAAATTACAAATTTTTCTTAAGATCTCTTTTGTCATATTCATGCCACACATCTCCTTTATTTTCCAGTCAATTATGATGATTCATAATTGGGGTAATAATTGTTACTCGTTTTGGGCACGCAACGAAACAAAAAAGAACTATGTTATGCGAAACCGAAGCTATTTCATTTCGTCCTATGCAACAATTAACAAAAAATAAAATTAATTTCAATTGGATCAATCAATCATCAAATCTTCATCTGGGATGATTCACTTTGATGAATCGCTTCGTTTGCATCAATGTGAGATAAAAATCACGTGGTTAGGTGGGTCTGAGTGATGAAATATGAAATACTAAGAAAGTTATTAATTAATATTATATATATGTAAATAACATTAATTAAGTACACTAATTAAGATATATATAATAATTCATTTGTTTATTTGATTATATAATTAATCGTTTATGTGGGCCAAGCCGTAGAAGGTATCACTAAGTCAACCAGAAGCATAGGGTAAAATCAGTGGTACTTTATTGCTTAATCTGGTTTTATGGGATCTTTAACAATTTCTGGCCCAGTCGTTGCATTAGCACTTTTATTTGCCCCTTTGTGTAATCCTAGAAACGAGAAAACGTGAAAAATAAGTACTTTTTTTTGCTTTGATCGTGCCTATTCTCTTGCGACTTACATTGTACAGTTGCGCTTAGAGTCTATTTTGCTTTTGTTAAGTCTGATGTAAGCTGCTCAGTTCAGGTGAATCATTATCCCAAAGGGGCAGCCCGTATACTTGAACTGTAATACCCAGCGGGCAAAATTGTGAATGAATAAAATGCGTTGAACTTTCTTTTGTTCACCCTCGTTGTGAATGCTTCTTGTGATTGCAATTTCTCTCCCTCTATTCTCTCTTGCTCTCTTGCACTCTGATTACAAGCTTTCGCTATCGGCAAGCGAAATGACAAGTAGGCTTGTGGAGGTGAGGAGGGACCTTCGCGTCGTGCTCGCCCATTGAAGGAAATAGGCCCGTGACAGTGCCTCTTCTTCTTTTGACCGTCTCTTTCTAATGATGCATCCTTTTGAGGTATGGTTTAATCAGTTTAGTCTAAATTTTAGTAAAAAAACTAACTAGGCCAAGTTGAATGTCAAAATCAGAATTAAAGTAAAGCCATAAAAAAAAAATTTTTAGGTGGTCAAACCGACTTGTTTTGGTCATAACTTGTACTTAGATATCGAAATGACAATTTTTTTTCATGTGAGAAAGATAATACTCTAGTTTCATCATTCTTTTGGACAAAAACTTTCAAGTTGTTGTCTTATAGTCAAACAATAGCAAGAGAAATATATGTATGATATTAATATTTATTATATTACGTGTTATAGTACGGAATTGTAAAAAAAGAGGGGAATTCCTAATTTTTCCAAAGATCCCCTTTTGTCCTATTCATGTTGTATATCTGCTTTATTTTCATAGTCAATTATAAGGATTCATAATTGGCGCAATAATTCTTACTCGTTTGGAGCGTGCGACGAAACAACAAGAACTTTGTTGTGCGAAACCATTGCTATTTCATTCCATCCTATTCAACAATTAACCAAAATTAAATTGAATTGCAATTGGATCAATCAATCATCAAATCTTGATATGGAATGGTTTGCTTTGATGAATCTCTTTGTTTGAATTGATGTGAGATATGATAAAGACAAGTAAAAATCATGTAGTTTACACAGGTCGAGGTAGAGAGTCGTAGCTACATATTATACGTGAACTCCGGGATTTGCATTGAATAATGATTCTCGGGTCCGATGTGATTCAATAGAAATAAGATGACGATGGTTTACATTATGAAAGAAACACATGTACTTGTGATAGATATTCAATAGTTATATGTGTATATTATTTAATTTACCATATTACTACGGACTGCATATGTAGATTCTCTATATGGATTACGATATAAGTTGTTCCTTTTCTGTCTGTCACTGTATGAAGTCAAGCCTATGAATGCGTTTAAAGAAGATAAAGGAGCGAAGAATTAAAGGAATAGCTTTGGAGCAAAGAAATAGAAGAACTATATTATAAGGATTTACAAAAACTTGGATATGGAATAAAAATGAGATATTGAAGTAGTCCTGATCATACAATAATAACAAATATCATCACTTCTCAAATTAGGTTGGGAGATCTTATTTTAGTTCTATGGATCTTAGTGATGGAATATGAAATACTAAGTAATGTGACTAATTAATATTATAAATATGTATATAACATTAATTGAGTACACTAACAAAGATATATAAAATAATTCATTGGTTTATTTGATTATATCATTAACCATTTCTTTATTTTTTGTTGTGAGGAGGAGCTTACCATGAATCCCAAAATTTTTGTTGCTTCCGTTATTGGTGCTGAATTGGCCATATAACTTGCTTCTATTCGACCCAGAGTCAGTCAAGGTACTGTTGCGGGCCAATCCGTAAAAGGTATTTCTAGTCAACCAGATGTAGAGGGTAAAATACGATGTACTTTATTGCTTAACTGGCTTTTATGGAAGCTTTAACAATTTACGGCCAGGTCGTCCCATTAGCACTTTTATTTGCTAACCCCTTTGTGTAATCCTAGAAACGTGAAAATGTGAAAAATACGTACTTCTTTTATTTCTTTGACCCTGCCTCTTCTCTTCTTTAAATTATGACAACTCAACACTTACTCCTAAAATCCTAAACATGCTTGGACCGCACTAACAAGTAAACTTGTTTTGACCATCTCTTTCTAATGATTTATCCTTTTGAGGTATGGTTTAAAGTCTTTAGTTTGAATGTCAAAATCATAATTAAAGTAAAGTCGTCATAAAAAAAGTTCTTTGGGTAGTCAAACCAACTTGTTTGGTCATAACTTTGTACTTACATATCACAATGACAAATTTTTTCATGTTAGACTAGTTTCATCATTCTTTTGGACAAAAATCTTTAGGATGTTCTTTTATAGGCAAAAAAGCTACTGTTCTCGGGCATTTTTTCAGGCCCTAGCAATGGGTGGACCTGGACCCAAAAGGTTGGTATAAAGTTTGCATTTCTGGTCCATGTTGGTTGACCTTGAATATCTCTTTGATGATCTAGAAATCTTAGGAGCAGCCAATGATGTATGTTTTATGATTCATATCTAGCAGACTCGAACTACTACTTCATCAGAAGTGATGATATTTGATATTATTGAATCATCAGAACTACTTCAATATCTCGTTTTTATTCCCTATCCAAGTTTTTGTAAATCCATATAATATAGTTATTCTATTTTTTTGCTCCCAACCGATTCTTTCGATCCTTCATCTTCTTTAAACACATTCATAGGCTTGATTTCATATTCAATCCATACGTAGTCACAGAAAAAAAAGAAGAGCTTATATCGTGATCCACATAGGAAATGTGGAATCGATATCTATATAAAGTCGGTAGAAATATGGGGAATCAAACAATATACATGGGTAGTCCATATATAACTATTGAATATCTACTGTCAAATATACATGTGTTTCTTTCTTCTATAATGTAAACCGTTGTCATCTTAATTCTTTTGGAACAGATCGGACGTTGAAATCATTCTTCGAAGTATACACTAGAGTTGACGTATAATATGAAGCTACGGCTATCTAGCTTGACCCACCGAACCTACGTGTTTTTTATCTCACATCGATTGCGACGAAGAGATTCATCAAAGCGAATCATCCCAGATCAAGATTCGATGATTGATTGATTTAATTGCAATTAATTCCAATTTTTGTTAATTATTGAATAGGATAGAATGAAATAGCTACGATTTCGCATAACATAGTTCTTGTTGTTTCGTCGCATGGCCAAAACGAGTAACAATTTTGAATTGTCGTAATTGACTGGGAAAATAAAAAAGATGTGTGACATGAAATATCACAAAAGGGGATCATATGAAAAAAAATTCGCAAAATTGGTGTGTCTACTATTTTGTCATCATTTCATGCTTGAAAACGAAGAGATACAATATGTAAACACCCCAATTTTGGCCTAGTAGTCTTGTGTCAATTGTCATATTTCAAAAAACAAGTTGCCCATAGTCATTTTCGACATACTCTCTATTTTCACTATTTTTTGCATAAAAACAACATCCTAAAGGTTTTAGTACAAAAGAATGATGAATATCTTTCAAACATGAAGAACAAAGTTATAATCAAAACAAGTCTTTTTGACTCCCTAAAAAACTTGTTTTAAGGTAAATTTGACTTTAGTTTTGATTTTGACATTCAAATTTGCCAAATTTGTTTCTTTGCTATAATTTAAACTGAACATATTAAGCCATACATCAAAAGCATGCATGATTAGAAAGATACGGTCAAAACAAGTTTTGTTAGTGCAGTCCAATCATGTCTGTCTGGGATTGTAGGAGTGAAGTGTTGAGATAATATAATTTAAAAAATACAAGAGGCAAGGTCAAAACAAGTCTGGGTCGAGCTAGATAGCCGTAGCTACATATTATGCATGAACTTCGGTGTATGCTTAGAAGAATGATTCCAAGGTCTCATCCGATTCAAAAGAAATAATAACAATGGCTTACATTATGGAAAAAAACATATATGTGATAGTAAATATTCAATAGTTATACATGGACTACCCATGTATATTATTTCATTCCTCTAACTACCGACTTTATATAGATATAGATTCCACTTTCTCTATATCGATTACGATATAAGCTCTTCATTTTCTGTCTGATGGTATGTGTGGATTGAATATGAAATCAAGCCTATGAATGCGTTTAAAGAAGATGAAGGAGCGAAGGATTGAAAGTAAGGGTTCAGAGCAAAAAAACAAAATAACTATATTATATGGATTTACAAAACTTGGATAAGGAATAAAAACGAGAAATTGATGTAGGTCTGATGATTCAATAATATCAAATATCATCACTTCTCAAATTAGGTTGGGAGTCCTTAGTTTAGTTGAATGAATCTTACTGATGGAATATGAAATACTAAGTAATGTAACTAATTAATTATCAATATGTAAAAAATATTAATTAAGTAATATAATTAATTACGTAATGGACCAGAAATCAAAATTTGAAACCAACCTTTAGGGTCAAGGTCATCCCATCACCAGGGGCTTAAAAGACGCCAAAGTCAGTTGGTCATGGAGTCAAAAGGCAATTTTTTAAAGATTGACATTGATTGTGAAATGATTATAGGTGGTCCAGCAAACCATGATTTATGAAATCAATTAGAGTGTTTAAAAACCTGATTATGAGGCATCACAGAGAGACCCTCGTGTTAAGTTGCATACATGCTTTCGACATACTCTCTATTTTCACTATATTTTTTTTGCATATAAAACAACATCCTAAAGTTTTTTGTCCAAAAGAATGAAGAATATCTTTCAAACATGAAAAAAATAAGTCATTTAATGTCTAAGCACAAAGTTATAACCAAAACAAGTCGATTTGACTACCTAAAAATCTTGTTTTAACGAAAATTTGACTTAAGTTTTGATTTTGACATTCAAATTTGCCAAATTTGTTTTCTTACTATAATTTAAACTAAACGGGTTAAACCATACCTGAAAATGATGCATGATATGGTCAAAACAAGTCAACTTGTTAGTGCAGTCCAAGCATGTCGGTCTAGAATTGTAGGAGTGAAGTGTTGAGTTGATATAATTTTAAGAAGGCAAGAGGCAGGGGCAAAGCAATGCAAAAGTAGTACGTATTTTTCACATTTTCATGTTTCTCAGATTACACAAAGGGATTTAGCAAATAAAAGTGCTAATGCCACGAAGATGCCATAAACTGTTAAAGCTTCCATGAGTACCCTGACTGAAGCAGCAGAAATTAGGGGATTCATATTAAGCTCCTCACAAAAAAATGAAGAAATGGTGAATGATATAATCAAATAAACAAATTAATTATTATACATTACTTAATTAGTGTGCTTAGTTAATGCTATTTATATATTTATAATAATAATTAGTTGCATTACTTTCATATTCCATCAGTAAGATCCATCCAACTAAACTAAGAACTGCCAACCTAATTTGAGAAGGGATGATATTTGATAAAACTGAATCATCAGAAGTACTTCAATATCTCATTTTTATTTCCTATCCAAGTTTTTGTAAATCCATATAATATATCCAAACCCATTCTTTCATCTTCTTTAAACACATTCATGGGCTTGACTTTGTATTCAATCCAAAAATACAGAGAGAGATAGAAAAACAAGGGCTTATCATAATCATATGTGGAAGGTATATTCTATACCTATATAAAGTCGGTAGTAATATAGGGAATGAAATAATATACATGGGTAGTCTATATATAACTATTGAATATCAACTATCACATATACATGTGTTTCTTCAATATAAACCGTCGTCATCTTATTTCCATTTAATAGGATCAGATCCTATATTCATTCTTCTAAGCATACACTGGATTACACGTATAATATGTAGCTACGCTATCTAGCTCGACCCACTTAACCTACTTGATTTTTACTTGTCTTTATCATTATCTCACAAGGATTCAAACGAAGAGATTCATCAAAGCAAATCATCATATATCTAGATTTGATGATTGATTTATTCAATTGCAATTAATTCCAATTTTGGTTAATTTTTGAATAGAATGGAATGAAATAGCAATGGTTTCGCATAACATAGTTCATGTTGTTTGGTCGCACGACCCAAAAGAGTCACAATTATTATCCCAATTATGAATCGTCGTAATTGATTGGGAAAATAAAAGAGATGTATAACCTGAATAAGACAAAAGGGGATCTTAGGAAAAATTGGGAATTCTCCCCTTTTTTTAATATGTAATATAATAAATATTAATATTGTACATATATTTCTCTTGCTCTTGTTTTCTTCCTACACTAACTACATATCATAAATAAATAAATTTATATCAATCATGTTCCTCAATAAGGTATCTTGAGCTATGCATGAATTAATTATTGGAATAAGATTTATGGGCTTACTTAATTTTGAATTTAAATCAATTAAAAAAGAAAAAGTGACTTTGAAATTCAAAGCATTATTTTATTATTTATTCGACGGAAAGCTACTTAATGATGACCTTCCATGGATTCTCCTGTATAAGCCACAAATAAGGTTGCAAAAATCAGAGCCTGAATACCGCTTGTGAATAATCCGAGGAACATCACACGTATAGGAATCTCTAAATGTACTAAAGAAACAAGAACAACAACTACTAATTCATCGGCCAATATATTCCTGAAAAGTCCAAAACTGAGTGATAATGGTTTTGTGAAATCTTCTGAGACATTAATTGGTAAAAGTATTGATGTTGGTTGAATCGATTTCCCGAAATAACCCAATCCCTTTTTAGTAAGGCATGGATAAAAATGTGCCACTGACATGAGTAAAGCTAAAGCAACAATATTATTTATATCATTCCAACTAACTCCCCATGAGGTAACTGTATGATTCTCCAAGGTAAAAGTACACCTCACCAGTTAGAAACAAAAATAAATAGGAGCAGAGTTCCAATAAAAGGAACCCAAGGACCATATTCTTCTTGTCCACTTTGAGTTTTCCTCACGTCTTGAATGAGTTCAAGAACATATTCGAAAAAATTCTGGTCGTCGGTCAGAATAGTTTGTGGATTCCGAACGGCTATAGCAAGTGAACCTAAAAAGATAGCAATTACGACCAAAGAAGTTATAATATGTACTTGGGCATGCACTTGGAAACCTCTTATTTGCCAATAGAAATGTTGACCTACTTCCACAACGGATATCCCGTATAACCCCTTTAGTGTGTTTATGGAACATGGTAGAACATTCGTAGGACCCTCTGACAGAAATGGAACTTAAGAATGAATTGTTTTCATTCAACCATTTATTTTTCTACTCGCCTACCTAATTTAATCATATATTTCGGGTACTAAATTAATATAACAATTCATTGGTTTATTTGGTTATATCATTAACCATTTCTTTATTTTTGGTTGTGAGGAGCATACCATGAATCCCCTAATTTCTGCTGCTTCCGGTACTGTTATAGGCCAAGCCGTAGAAGGTATCGCTAGTCAACTAGAAGAAGAGGGTAAAATACGAGGTACTTTATTGCTTAGTTTGGCTTTTATGGAAGCTTTAACAAATTATGGCCTGGCCGTGGCATTAAGCACTTTTATTTGTAAATCCCTTTGTGTAATCTTAGATATGTGAAAACGTTAAAAATACGTACTTAGTCACAATTCATGCTTAAGAACATTATGCATAACTTAACCAATAAAAAACACAAGAATTAACATGCACAAGTCAAGTTTTCTTAACAATAAACACTTATAAAGTATGAAAAAATAACAAAAACGAGCTCAAATAGGTAAAACCCGGAATCCTTAAAATAGGACCGATCTAAAAACACCTTGAATTGTTCTAAAACGACTAAGAATAAACTATCTAAGGGTCTGAACCGGTTTTGGACCTAATGAACCGGTATAATACATGAACAAACAACCCTATAACCGAATGAGAAAATTTGTCTTTTTATGGATTCATAAAAACAGTGTCTCTACATCTTGAAACTGATGAAAAACTAAAAGGAACCGGTCAAAAATAGCTCTGAACCGGTCCTATAAAGGGTTGTATCGGTCACCGATCTAATTCAGGTATAAATAGTGCCTAGACCGTATTACAGATCTTATCCGATCCAATTCGGATCTGGATCCGATACATAACAGAAACCCATGTTTGACCTGATCCAAACAGGATCCGAGTCGAAACCGATCCAAACAAGATCCGAGCAGGACCCGTCCCAAACAGGATTCGGGACAGACCCAATCCAAACAAGATCCATATCCGACCCAATCCAAACGTGATCTGGGTCAGACCCGTTGCAAATCGGATTCGGGCCAGACTCGATCCAAACATAATTCGGGTTTGACCCGATCCAAACCGAAACTGGGTCAGACCCGATCCAAACATGATTCGGGTCCAACGGGATCTGAGAATGACCCGATCCAAACTGGATCTGGGCCTGACCTGACCCAAACACAATCCGGATTTGACCCGACACAAAAAGGATTCGGGTTTGACCCAACACAAACAAGATCTAGGTTTGACCCGACACAAACAGGATCCGGGTCAGAGCTGATGCAAAAACGATCCGGTTCGAATCACATCCAAACATGATGTGGACCAGACCTGACCCAAAAAGGATCCGGGCCAGACCCATCTAAAACAAGATCTGGGTCGAACCCATCAAAAATAGGAGTCGAACCAGACCCGATCCAGGTCCAACCCGATACAAACATGATTCGGGTCCAACTTGATCCAAACATGATCCGGGTCTGACCCGATCCAAACGTGATCCGAGCAGCACCTGATCTAAACCGGATATGGGTCCGACCCTATACAAACATGATTCAAGATGGATACGATCCATACTGGATCAGGGTCCAACCCAATCCAAACAACATCCAGTCCAGACCTGACCCAAGCAACAACATCCAGGCGACACCCGATCAAAACCAGATCTGGGTCTGACCTTGACGAAATCGGAAGCAGATCGGCCCAGGTCCAAATAGGATCCAGTCTAGACAAGACCCAAACATGATCCAGGATGGACTCGATCTAGACCGAATTCGAGTCTGACCTAAATCAAACAAGATCCAGGCGACAACCGATCCGGCTCCGACCCGATCAAAATTGGAACCGGGTCAGACCTATCCCAAATCGGGTTCAGATCAGCCGCGATCCAAATAGGATCCGGTCTAGACCCGACCCAAACATGATCCCAGTCGAACCCCATCCAAACATGATTCGGATTCGACCCGATCCAAAGTTGATTCGGGCCGAAAAAAATCCAAACAGGATCCGTGCCGGACCAGACCCAAACAGGATCCGAGATGGACCCAATCCAAACGTGATCCAGATTCGACATGATCCCAACAAGATACGGGTCATAACCGATCCAAACATGATACAGGCGAGACCCGATCCAAACAGAATCTGTGCCGGACTGAACCCAAACAGGAACTGGGACGAACCAGTTCCAAACGTGATCCGAATTAGACCCGATCCAAACAATGATCTGGGGTGAACCTGACCCAAACAAGATACCGGTAGAGACCGATCCAAACACATATATGCATGATTGAATCACTATAATTTTTTTGACAGACTTAGAACACATATATGCATGATTGAATTACTATAATTTTTTTTGACAAACTTAGAACCCACATGCAAGATTGAATCATTATGATTTTTTTTTTACAGCCTTAGAACACATATATTCAAGATTGAATGATTATGAATTTTTTTTTACAGCATTGGAACACATATATGCATGATTGAATCACTTCAAATTTTTTTGACAGCGTTAGAACACATATATGCATGATTGAATCACAACAAATCTTTTTGACAGTGTTAGATCACATATATGCATGATTGAATCACTATAATTTTTGTTTTGACAACCATAGAACACATATCTGCATGATTGAATCAATATGATTTTTTTTGGACAGCCTTAGACTACAGATGCAAGATTGAATCACTATGAAATTTTTTTGACAGCCTTAGAAACACATATAAACATGATTCCACTATGATTTTTTTTGACAACCTTAGAACACATATATAAATGAGTGAATAACTATGAATTTTTTTTCAAAGCCTTAAAACACATATATGCAAGATTGAATCACAATGGATTTTTATTTACAACCTTAGAACACATATATGCATGATCAAATCATTAAGAAATTTGTTTAACAGCCTTAGAACACATATACGAATTATTGAATCAATATAAATTTTTATTGACAGCATTAGAACACATATATGGATGATTGAATCACTATAAATTTTTTTCGACAACCTTAGACTGCATATCTGCATGATTGAATCACTATAAAAGTTTTTAATTGCCTTAGAACACATATATCCAAGATTGAATGACAATGAAATTTTTTTGACAACCGTAGAACACATATATGCATGATTGAAACACTATGATTTTTTATTGACAGCCTTAAAACACATATATGCATGATTGAATCCCTATAATTTTTTTTTGAAAACCATAAAATACATATATTCATTATTGAATCACTATAAATTTTTTTTGATAACCTTAGGACACATATATGCATGATTGAATCACTATAAAATTTTCCTGACAGCCTTAGAACACATATATGAATGATTGAATCACTATGAATTTTTTTGATAGCCTTAGAACACAAATATGTATGATTGAATCCCTATGAATTTTTTTGACAACCGTATAACACATATATGCATGATTCAATCACCATGAAATATTTTTGATAGCCTTAGAACACATTTATGCATGATGGAATCACTATGAAATTTTTTGGACAACTTTAGAACACATATATGCACGATTGAATAACTATGAAATTTTTTCGATTGCCTTAGAACACATATATGCATGATTGATTTTTTATTGACAGCCTTAGAACACAAATATGCATGATTGAATCACTATGACATTTTTTTGACAACATGATTGAACGAATATGAATTTTTTTGATAGCCTTAGAACACATATATGGTTGATTGAATCACTATGATTTTTTTTTACTGCCATAGAACACATATACGCATGATTGAATCACTATGAATATTTTTGATGGCCTTATAACAGATATATGCATGATTGAATCACTAAGAAATATGTTTGACAACCTTAGAACACATATATGCATTATTGAATCACTCTGATTTTTTTTTGACAGCCCAGAACACATATATGTATGATTGAATCAATAAGGATTTTTTTTGAAAGCCTTAGAACACATATATGCATGATTGAATCACTATGAATTTTTTTTGACAGCCTTAGAACACATATATGCATGATGGAATCACTATGAAATTTGTTTGACAACTATAGAACACATATATCCATGATTGAATCACAATCAAATTTTTTTGACAACCATAGAACACATATATGCACGATTGAATCACTATGATTTTTTTTAAGAGCCTTAGAACAGATATATGCATGATTGAATCACTATGATTTTTTTTGACAATTTTAGAACCAATATAAGCGTGATTGGATCACTATGATTTTTTAACATATTTAGAACACATATATGCATGATTGAATCACTATGAATTTTTTATAACATATTTAGAACACATATATGCATGATTGAATCACTACAATTTTTTTTGACAACATTAGAACACATATATGCATGATTGAATAACTATAAATTTTTTTTGACAACCTTAGAACATATATGTGCATTATTGAATAACCATGATTTTTTTTGACAGCCTTAGAAGATATATATGCAGGATTGAATCATAAAGATTTTTTTTTGACAATTTTAGAACACATATATGCAAGATTGAATCACTAAAATTTTTTTGACAGCCTTACAACACATATATACATGATTGAATCTCTATGAAATATCTTTGACAACCTTAGAACACATATATGCATGATTGAATGACTATAATTTTTTTATAGCTTTAGAACACATATATGCATGGTTGAATCACTTTGAATTTTTTCTCACAACCATAGAACACATATATGGATGATTGAATCAGTATGAGATTTTTTTGACAGCTTTAGAACACATATATGCATGATTGAATCACTAATTTTTTTTTTATAAAATAAGAACATATATATGCTTGATTGAATCACTATAATTTTTTTTGACAGCCTTAGAACACGTATATGCATGATTGAATAACTATAAAAATTTTTTGACAACCTTAGAACACATATATGCAAGATTGATTTTTTATTGATAGCCTTAAAACACAAATATGCATAAGAGAATCACTATAAAATTTTTTGACACCATGATTGAGTCACTATGAATTTTTTTTGATAGCCTTAGAACACCTATATGCATGATTGAATCACTATGAATTTTTTTTGACAGCCATAGAACACATATACGCATGATTGAATCACTATGAAATTTTCTTGACAGCCTTAGAACACATATATGCTTAATTGAATCACTATGAAATTTTTTGACGGCCTTAGAATAGATATATGCATTATTGAATCACTATTATTTTTTTTTGACAACCTTAGAACACATATATGCATGATTGAATCACTATGAATTTTTTTGGACAGCCTTAGAACACATATATGCTTGATCCCTATGAAATATTTTTGACAAGCTTAGACTACATATACGCACGATTGAATTACTATAATTTTTTTTTGACAGCCTTAGAACATATATGCATGATTGAATCTTTACAAATATTTTTTGACAAGCATGATTGAATCCATATACTTTTTTTTTAATAACCCTAGAACACATAACTACACGATTGAATCACTATGAAATTTTTTGACATCCTTAGAACACATATATGAGTGATTGAATTACTATGATTTTTTTTGATAGCCTTAGAACACATATATGCAAGATTGTATCACTGTGAAATTTTTTTGACTGGCTTCGAACACGTATGTGCATGACTGAATCACTATGAATTTTTTTAACATATATATAACACATATATGCATGATTGAATAACTATAATTTTTTTCGACAACCTTAGAACATATATGTAAATTATTGAATAACCATGAATTTTTTTGACAGCCTTAGAACTTATATATGCAAGATTGAATCACAAAGAATTTTTTTGACGACCTTAGAACACATATATGCAAGATTAAATCACTATAATTTTTTTTAAAGCCTTAGAACACATATATACAAGATTGAATCACTATGAAATAACTATGACAACCTTAGAACACATATGCATGATTGAATCACTATAATTTTTTTGACAGCTTTAGAACACATATATGCATGATTGAATCACTAGGGAATTTTTTGACAGTCTTAGAACACATATATGAAAGGTTGATTCACTTTAATTTTTTTTTCACAGCCTTAGAACACATATATGAGTTATTGAATCACATTGAATTTTTTCGCACAACCATAGAACACAAATATGCATGATTGAATCACTATGAGATTTTTTTGACAGCCTTAGAACACATATATGCATGATTGAATCACTACAATAATTTTTTGACAACATTAAAACACATATATGCATATGATTGAATCACTATGATTTTTTTTGACAGCCTTAGAACACGTATATGCATGATTGAATAACTATGATTTTTTTTATAACCTTAGAACACATATATCCAAGATTGATTTTTTATTGATAGCCTTAGAACACAAATATGCGTGATTGAATCACTATGAATTTTTTTTGACATTATGACTGTGTCACTATGAATTTTTTTTTATTGCCTTAGACCACATATATGCATGGTTGAATCACTATGATTTTTTTTTTACAGCCATAGAACACATATACACATGAATGAATCACTATGAAATTTTATTGACAACCTTAGAACACATATATGCTTGATTGAATTACAATGAATTTTTTTGACGGCCTTAGATTAGATATATGCATGATTGAATCACTATGAACTATTTTTGACAACCATAGAACACATATATGCATTATTGAATCACTATGAATTTTTTTTTACTGCCTCAGAACCCATGTATGTATGAATGAATCACTAAGGATTTTTTTTGAAAGCCTTAGAACACATATATGCATGATTGAATCACTATTATTTTTTTTTGACAGCCTTAGAACACATATATGAATGATGGAATCACTATGAAATTTGTTTGACAACCATAGAACACATATATCCATTATTGAATCACAATGCGATTTTTTTGACAATTTTAGAACACATATATGCATGATTGAATCCCTATTTTTTTTGTTAAGAGCATTAGAACACATATATGCACGATTGAATCACTATGAATTTTTTTTGACAACCTTAGAACACATATATACATGATTGAATCACTATGATTTTTTTTCGACACTTTTAGAACCAATATAAGCGTGATTGAATCACTATGATTTTTTTTTGACAGCATTAGAACACATATATGCTTGATTGAGCCATTATGAATTTTTTTTGTCAACCTTAGAAAACATATATGCAAGATATAATCATTTTGAATTTTTTTTACAGCCTTAAAACACATATTTGGATGATTGAATGATGATAATTTTTTTTACTGACTTAGAACACATATATGCACTATAAATTTTTTTTACAGCCTTAGAACACATATATGCATGATTGAATCACTACAATGTTTTTTGACAACCTTAGAACACGTCTATGCATGGTTGAATAACAAATTTTTTTTTTATAACTTTAGAACACATATATCCAAGATTGATTTTTTATTGATAGCCTTAGAACATAAAGATGCATGATTGAATCACTATGAAATTTTTTTGACATTATGACTGTGTCACTATGAAAACTTATTTATAGCCTTAGAACACATATATGTATGGTTGAATAACTATGAATTTTTTTTGACAGCTATAGAACACATATACGCATGAATGAATCACTATGAAATTTTCTTGACAGCCTTAGGACACATATATGCTTGATTGAATCACAATGAATTTTTTTGACGGCCTTAGAATAGATATATGCATGATTGAATCACTATCAAATATTTTTGACAACCTTAGAACACATATATGCATTATTGAATCACTATGATTTTTTTTGACAGCCTCAGAACCCATATATGTATGATTGAATCACTAAAGAATTTTTTTGAAAGCCTTATAACACATATATGCATGATTGAACCACTATGAAATTTTTTTGACAGCCTTAGAACACATATATGAATGATGGAATCACTATGAAATTTGTTTGACAACCATAGAACACATATATCCATTATTGAATCACAATGAGATTTTTTTGACAACCTTAGAACACATATATGCATGATTGAATCCCTAATTTTTTTGTTAAGAGCATTAGAACACATATATGCATGATTGAATCACTATGCTTTTTTTGACAACCTTAGAACACATATATGCATGATTGAATCACTATGCTTTTTTTGACACTTTTAGAACCAATATAAGCGTGATTGAATCACTATGATTTTTTTTGACAACATTAGAACACATATATGCTTGATTGAGCCATTATGAATTTTTTTTGACAACCTTAGAAAACATATATGCAAGATATAATCATTTTGAATTTTTTTTACAGCCTTAAAACAAATATATGGATGATTGAATGATGATAATTTTTTTTTACAGACTTAGAACACATATATGCATGATTGAATCACTATAAATTTTTTTGACTGCTTTAAAACATATATATGCTTTATTGAATCACTATGAATTTTTTTTCACAGCCCTAGAAGACGTACATGCTTTATTTAATCACTATGAATTTTTTGACAACCGTACATCACAAATATACATGATTGAGTCACTGTGAATTTTTTTTGACAGCCTTAGAACACATATATGCATGATTCAATCACTATAAATTTTTTTTACAGCCTTAGAACACGTATATGCATGATTAAATAACTATGATTTTTTTTTATAACCTTAGAACACATATATCCAAGATTGATTTTTTATTGATAGCCTTAGAACACAAATATGCATCATTGAATCACTATGAATTTTTTTTGACATTATGACTGCGTCACTATGAAATTTTTTTATAGCCTTAGAACACATATATGCATGGTTGAATCACTTTGAATTTTTTTTGACAGTCATAGAACACATATACGCATGAATGAATCACTATGAAATTTTCTTGACATCCTTAGAACACATATATGCTTGATTGAATCACAATGAATTTTTTTGAAGACCTTAGAATAGATATATGCATGATTGAACCACTATGAAATATTTTTGACAACCTTAGAACACATATATGCATTATTGAATCACTATGAATTTTTTTTGACAGCCTCAGAACCCATATATGTATGAATGAATCACTAAGGAATTTTTTTGAAAGCCTTAGAACACATATATGCATGATTGAATCACTATGAATTTTTTTTGACAACCTTAGAACAATATATGAATGATGGAATTAATATGAAATTTGATTGACAACCATAGCACACATATATCCATTATTGAATCACAATGAGATTTTTTTGACAACCTTAGAACACATATATGCATAATTGAATCACTAATTTTTTTGTTAAGAGCATTAGAACACATATATGCGCGATTGAATCACTATTATTTTTTTTGACAACCTTAGAACACATATATGCATGATTGAATCTCTTCGATTTTTTTTTGACACTTTTAACACCAATATAAGCGTGATTGAATCACTATGAATTTTTTTTTACAGCATTAGAACACATATATGCTTGATTGAGCCATTATGAATTTTTTTTGACAAACTTAGAAAACTTATATGCAAGATATAATCATTTTGATTTTTTTTTTACAGACTTAGAACACATATATGCATGATTGAATCACTATAAATTTTTTTACAGCCTTAGAACACATATATGCATTATTGAATCACTATGATTTGTTTATACAACCTTAGAACACGTATATGCATGATTGAATAACTATGATTTTTTTTTTATAACCTTAAAACACATATATCCAAGATTGATTTTTTATTGATAGCCTTAGAACACAAATATGCATGATTGAATCACTATGATTTTTTTTTGACATTATGACTGTGTCACTATGAAAATTTTTTATAGCCTTAGAACACATATATGCATATGCGGTTGAATTACTATAAATTTTTTTTGACAGCCATAGAACACATATACGCATGAATGAATCACTATGAAATTTTCTTGAGAGCCTTAGAATACATATATGCTTGATTGAATAACTAAGGATTTTTTTTGAAAGCCTTAGAACACATATATGCATGATTGAATCACTATGATTTTTTTTGACAGCCTTAGAACACATATATGAATGATGGAATCAATATGAAATTTGTTTGACAACCATAGAACACATATATCCATTATTGAATCACAATGAGATTTTTTTGACAACCTTAGAACACATATATGCATGATTGAATCCCTAATTTTTTTGTTAAGAGCATTAGAACACATATATGCACTTTTGAATCACTATGATTTTTTTTACAGCCTTAGAACACATATATGCATGATTGAATCACTATGATTTTTTTGACAGCCTTAGAACACATATATGCATGATTGAATAACTATGATTTTTTTTTATAACCTTAGAACACATATATGCATGATTGAATCATTATAATTTTTTTTTACAACCTTAGAACACATATATGCATGATTGAATCACTATGATTTTTTTTGACAGCCTTAGAACACATATATGCATGATTGAATAACTATGATTTTTTTTATAACCTTAGAACACATATATCCAAGATTGATTTTTCATTGACAGCCTTAGAACACAAATATGCATGATTGAATCACTATGAAATCTTTTTGACATTATGACTGTGTCACTATGAAATTTTTTTTATAGCCTTGGAACACATATATGCATGGTTGAATCACTATGAATTTTTTTTGACGGCCATAGAACACATATACGCATGAATGAATCACTATGAATTTTTTTTTGACAGCCTCAGAACCCATATATGTACGATTGAATCACTAAGTAATTTTTTTGAAAGCCTTAGAACACATATATGCATGATTGAATCTCTATGAAAATTTTTTGACAGCCTTAGAACACATATATGAATGATGGAATCACTATGAAATTTGTTTGACAACCATATAACACATATATCCATTATTGAATCACAATGAGATTTTTTTGACAACCTTAGAACACATATATGCATGATCGAATCCCTAATTTTTTTGTTAAGAGCATTAGAACACATATATGCATGATTGAATCACTATGATTTTTTTTGACAACCTTAGAACACATATATGCATGATTGAATCTCTATGATTTTTTTTGACACTTTTAGATCCAATATAAGCGTGATTGAATCACTAAGAATTTTTTTGACAGCATTAGAACACATATATGCTTGATTGAGCCATTATGATTTTTTTTTGACAACCTTAGAAAACATATATGCAAGATATAATCATTTTGAATTTTTTCTTACAGCCTTAAAACACATATATGGATGATTGAATAATGATATTTTTTTTTACAGACTTAGAACACATATATACATCATTGAATCACTATAATTTTTTTTGACTGCTTTAAAACATATATATGCTTTATTGAATCATTATGAATTTTTTTTCACAGCCCTAGAACACATATATGCTTTATTTAATCACTATGAATTTTTTGACAACCGTAGATCACAAATATGCATGATTGAGTCACTTTTAATTTTTTTTGACCGCCTTAGAACAGATATATGCATGATTGAATCACTATAATTTTTTTTTGACAGCCTTAGAACACGTATATGCATGATTGAATGACTATGATTTTTTTTTATAACCTTAGAACACATATATCCAAGATTGATTTTTTATTGATATCCTTAGAACACAAATATGCATGATTGAATCACTATGAATTTTTTTTGACATTATGACTGTGTCACTATGAATTTTTTTATAGCCTTAGAACACATATATGCATGGTTGAATCACTATGAATTTTTTCTGACAGCCATAGAACACATATACGCATGAATGAATCACTTTGAAATTTTCTTGACAGCCTTAGAACACATATATGCTTGATTGAATCACAATGATTTTTTTGACGGCCTTAGAATAGATATATGCATGATTGAATCATTATGAAATATTTTTGACAACCTTAGAACACATATATGCATTATTGAATCACTATGAATTTTTTTTGACAGCCTCAGAACCCATATATATATGATTGAATCACTAAGGAATTTGTTTGAAAGCCTTAGAACACATATATGCATGATTGAATCACTATGATTTTTTTTTGACAACCTTAGAAAACATATATGAATGATGGAATCAATATGAAATTTGTTTGACAACCATAGAACACATATATCCATTATTGAATCACAATGAGATTTTTTTGACAACCTTAGAACACATATATGCATGATTGAATCCCTAATTTTTTTGTTAAGAGCATTAGAACACATATATGCACTTTTGAATCACTATGATTTTTTTTACAGCCTTAGAACACATATATGCATGATTGAATCACTATGATTTTTTTGACAGCCTTAGAACACATATATGCATGATTGAATAACTATGATTTTTTTTTATAACCTTAGAACACATATATGCATGATTGAATCATTATAATTTTTTTTTACAACCTTAGAACACATATATGCATGATTGAATCACTATGATTTTTTTTGACAGCCTTAGAACACATATATGCATGATTGAATAACTATGATTTTTTTTATAACCTTAGAACACATATATCCAAGATTGATTTTTCATTGACAGCCTTAGAACACAAATATGCATGATTGAATCACTATGAAATCTTTTTGACATTATGACTGTGTCACTATGAAATTTTTTTTATAGCCTTGGAACACATATATGCATGGTTGAATCACTATGAATTTTTTTTGACGGCCATAGAACACATATACGCATGAATGAATCACTATGAATTTTTTTTTGACAGCCTCAGAACCCATATATGTACGATTGAATCACTAAGTAATTTTTTTGAAAGCCTTAGAACACATATATGCATGATTGAATCTCTATGAAAATTTTTTGACAGCCTTAGAACACATATATGAATGATGGAATCACTATGAAATTTGTTTGACAACCATATAACACATATATCCATTATTGAATCACAATGAGATTTTTTTGACAACCTTAGAACACATATATGCATGATCGAATCCCTAATTTTTTTGTTAAGAGCATTAGAACACATATATGCATGATTGAATCACTATGATTTTTTTTGACAACCTTAGAACACATATATGCATGATTGAATCTCTATGATTTTTTTTGACACTTTTAGATCCAATATAAGCGTGATTGAATCACTAAGAATTTTTTTGACAGCATTAGAACACATATATGCTTGATTGAGCCATTATGATTTTTTTTTGACAACCTTAGAAAACATATATGCAAGATATAATCATTTTGAATTTTTTCTTACAGCCTTAAAACACATATATGGATGATTGAATAATGATATTTTTTTTTACAGACTTAGAACACATATATACATCATTGAATCACTATAATTTTTTTTGACTGCTTTAAAACATATATATGCTTTATTGAATCATTATGAATTTTTTTTCACAGCCCTAGAACACATATATGCTTTATTTAATCACTATGAATTTTTTGACAACCGTAGATCACAAATATGCATGATTGAGTCACTTTTAATTTTTTTTGACCGCCTTAGAACAGATATATGCATGATTGAATCACTATAATTTTTTTTTGACAGCCTTAGAACACGTATATGCATGATTGAATGACTATGATTTTTTTTTATAACCTTAGAACACATATATCCAAGATTGATTTTTTATTGATATCCTTAGAACACAAATATGCATGATTGAATCACTATGAATTTTTTTTGACATTATGACTGTGTCACTATGAATTTTTTTATAGCCTTAGAACACATATATGCATGGTTGAATCACTATGAATTTTTTCTGACAGCCATAGAACACATATACGCATGAATGAATCACTTTGAAATTTTCTTGACAGCCTTAGAACACATATATGCTTGATTGAATCACAATGATTTTTTTGACGGCCTTAGAATAGATATATGCATGATTGAATCATTATGAAATATTTTTGACAACCTTAGAACACATATATGCATTATTGAATCACTATGAATTTTTTTTGACAGCCTCAGAACCCATATATATATGATTGAATCACTAAGGAATTTGTTTGAAAGCCTTAGAACACATATATGCATGATTGAATCACTATGATTTTTTTTTGACAACCTTAGAAAACATATATGAATGATGGAATCACTATGAAATTTGTTTGACGACCATAGAACACATATATCCATTATTGAATCACAATGAGATTTTTTTGACAACCATAGAACTCATATATGCATGATTGAATCCCTAATTTTTTTGTTAAGAGCATTAGAACACATATATGCACGATTGAATCACTAAGATTTTTTTTTGACAACCTTAGAACACATATATGCACGATTGAATCACTAAGATTTTTTTTGACAACCTTAGAACACATATATGCATGATTGAATCACTATGATTTTTTTTTTAAACATTTAGAACCAATATAAGCATGATTGAATCACTATGAATTTTTTTTGAGAGCATTAGAACACATATATGCTTGATTGAGCCATTATGATTTTTTTTTGATAACCTTAGAAAACGTATATGCAAGATATAATCATTTTGAAATTTTTTTTACAGCCTTAAAACACATATATGTATGATTGAATGATGATAATTTTTTTTACAGACTTAGAACACATATACGCATGATTGAATCACTATAATTTTTTTTGACTCCTTTAAAACATATATATGCTGTATTAAATCACTATGAAATTTTTTTCACAGCCCTAGAACACATATATGCTTTATTTAATCACTATGAATTTTTCTACAACCGTAGATCACAAATATGGATGATTGAGTCACTGTGAATTTTTTTTGACAGCCTTAGAACACATATATACATGATTGAATCACTATAAATTTTTTTTATAGCCTTAAAACACATATATGCATGATTGAGTCACTATGATTTTTTTTTGACATCTCTAGAACACATATATGCATGATTGAATCACTATAACTTTTTTTTGACAACCATAGAATACATGTTTGCATGATTGAATCACTATAAAAAACTTTTGACAACCTTAGAAACATATACACATGATTGAATCATATTGAATTTTTTTTTGAAAACCTTAGAACACATATATAAAAGATTGAATCACTATAATTTTTTTTTGAAAGCCTTAGAACACATTTATGCATGATTGAATCACTATTAAATTTTTTTGACAGCCTTAGAACACATATATGCATGATTGAATGAATAACTATGATTTTTTTTGACAGCCTTAGAACACATATCTGCATGAATTTTTTTTTTTGACATCCTTAGAACACATATATGCATGATTAAAATTTTTTGACATCCTTAGAACACATATATGCATAATTGAATCACTCTGATTTTTTTTACAGCCTTAGAACACATATATGCATGATTGAATCACTATAATATTTTTTTGACAACATTAAAACACATATATGCATGATTGAATCACTATAAGTTTTTTTGACAGCCTTAGAACACGTAGATGCATGATTGAATAACTATGATTTTTTTTTTGATAAATTTAGAACACATATATGCAAGATTGATTTTTTATTGATAGCCTTTAGAACACAAATATGCATGATTGAATCACTATGAAATTTTTTTTGACAGCATGACAGAGTCACTATGAATTTTTTTTGATAGCCTTAGAACACATATAAAAATGATTGAATCACTATGAATTTTTTTTGACAGCCATAGAACACATATACGCGTGAATGAATCACTATGAAATTTTCTTGACAGCCTTAGAACACATATATGCTTGATTGAATCAGTATGATTTTTTTTGACGACCTTAGAATAGCTATATGCATGATTGAATCACTATGAAATATTTTTCACAACCTTAGAACACATGTATGAATTATTGAATCACTATGATTATTTTTTGACACCCTCAAAACACATATATGTATGATTGAATCACTAAGGAATTTTTTATAAGCCTTAGAACACATATGCATGATTCAATCACTATGAATTTTTTTTTACAGCCTTAGAACAAATATATGAATGATGGAATCACTATGAAATTTGTTTGACAACCATAGAACACATATATCCATCATTGAATTACAATGAGATTTTTTTGACAACCTTAGAACACCTATGAATGATTGAATCACTTTGATTTTTTTTTTGGCAATTTTAGAACCAATCTGAGAGCTCGCTCTCAAAGAAGGGAAGGAATCAAGTCCTTAAGAGGGATTTAAAATTGGTGTCAGGATGTGTCGAAAACGAACATCAAGCTCTCACTTCATTGTCAGGATAGCTAGAAAATATTGTCAAAATGTTGAGAATTTTGTTGTTGATTCAAAGTTTTTTGAAAATGCTGCACATTGTTGCAAAGATATTCTTTCTGTTCTACCTGAAGCATTACCTCCAAACAAGCTTCACTTCGTAGAATCAAGATTGGAAACCCAAATTATTTGCAATTGACCTTCTTCAAGGAAGTTATCAATTTCCTTGATATGAATAGGAAAGAGAATCTGATATTATGAAAGCAATTGATGAAAGAATACTGATAATAGAATTTCACAAATTTAAAGAAGATTCTTGATAGATTTGGCAGTTTGATATCTTGGGAGCTTCTTTCATGATAATCTTTCTGCACTCTTTTGACTCTCTGATGTTTTGGCTATATTCTCCTTCATTTTGGAGATGTTCTTACTTTTTCTCTCTTTCTTTTTCTTGCTCTCTTTTGGGAAGGGTACGTCACAAACTCCTTCATCTTGGAGATGTTTCGATCCTTCTTGGGCGATGGGTTTGGAGATCTTTGGATGATAGCTGAAATTAAATATCTTTTAGGGATTGTCGAGAGGTTCATCGCATCTGCCTTCATCTCGACAGTGCTTTGGACTTTCTCTGGAAGGATCCGTCACAAACTCCGTCATCTTGGAGATGTTTCGAATCTTCTTTGGCCCCGGGGGTCTACTCGCCTAGTTCGCCTTCATCTTGACGACAGGTGAGAGATCCCTTTTGCAGATATTTAATTACAGCTTAGGGGATTCTGAGGAGACAGGGTTTTGATGAATGCTCTCTTTTTCTAGCTCTCAGGATATTTCCACTGCCTCATTTTACAAGAATAATCTTTAAAGATGTGCCATTGACTGTGATCAATATCAATCATTTATGGATTTGCAATAACACTGAATATTCTTTGCTGGCCATATCAAGAATTTATCCTTCATCCTTTTGGTTAGCCAATAGAGAGAATTTGAATTTTGAATCTTTTTTTCGCAAAAGCTTCGCTCTTTTGGAAGTAATGCTGAAGGTAAACTGAGGTAAAAATTTGTATAATAAAGTTCTGAAATCAACAAATAATTTGATTGACAAATTGATAAAATTTTCTTGAAATCCTTGGTGAAAGAGAGAGTTTGAGGTTTGGCTCAACACATCCATGACGAAAATTCTCCTTGCTTTTTCCCCAAAAAGAGAGACTCAGGCTTAGCCCTTACCTGAATGGGAAATGAGAAATACTCCTCTCTTCCCTGAAGAGGAGGTGTTTGCAAAATGAACTTTCGAAGAGAAATTATGCTTTCGTCAAAGCTCCCTAATATTAGGCTTCTCTTATAGAAAGGGGCCGATAATAGTGAGGTCAGAAAGTTGGGTCATGAAAGGAACGAGTCCATCACACTCTCCCTGAGAAGAGGGTTCTTCATGACAAAATGGCCTAGTATGAAATTGGGGGGTCACAAGAAAAGCGAGTCTCCGTCGAGCCTCTCTCTTTGAAAGGGTTCTTTGTGTGAAATTGGAAATTGTTTTGCAAACGGTTCTCAAAGACGCGAGTCCCTTCAAACTCTCCCTGAAAAGGGGCTAAGTGAACGAATTGGATAGCATGTGAAAAGAACGAGCTCCCTCGAACTTTCCCTAGAAAGGGTCTCTCGTAAGAGAAAATGATTGAAATTGGATATTGAGATTGATTGACTCAAAGGTTGAAATTGAAAATTGGAAAATTGATTTGTTGGAAATTTGAATGACTCGGAGGTCGAAATAGGATGACCTAACGGTCGAAATTGAGAATTGGTTGACCGTAAGGTCAAAATTGTGTGACCCGAAGGTCAAAATTGAGAATTGAGTGACCCGAAGGTCGAAAATTGAAAATGACTTGGAGGTCAAAATTGAGAATTTGGAATTGAGAATTGGAATTGAAATTGGAAATTGGGTGATCCAGAGGTCGGAATTGGAGAAGTGCATGATCCAAAGATTTAAATTGTAAATTGGTGGGTAAAATATCAAATTTGAGCAATTGACAGACCCTGAGGATCGAAATGACTTGGATCAACAAAGGAGAATGATGAGTTTGAGTCAGAGCTTGAATAAATGAAATCACGAGTCGGCACCCGGATCAAGAGAAGAAAATGAAGAGCTCGAGTCATGGCTCAAGTAAGGTAATCAAGATCATGAGTCGGAACTCGGATCAACAGAGAAAAAAATGAAGAGCTCGAATCTGAGCTCGAGTAAGATAATGAGATCACGAGTCGGAACTCGGATCAAACAAAAGAAAATGAAGAGCTTGAATTAGAGCTTGGATAAGATAAAGAGATCTTGAGTCGGAACTCGGATCAACAGGGAAAATGAAGAGCTCGAATCTGAGCTCGAATAAGATAATGAGATCACGAGTTGGAACTCGGATCAACAAAGAAAAAATGAAGAGCTCGAATAAGATAATGAGATCGTGAGTCGGAACTCGGATCAAACAAAAGAAAATGAAGAGCTTGAATCAGAGCTCGAATGAGGAGATCTCGAGTCGGAACCCAGATCAACAGAAGAAAATGATTTGAAATAAAACCCGAGTCGGAACTCGGTTTTCCAAGACTGACTCAAAAAGTTGAATTTTGAAAATGTACCGGTTTGAACACTGGATTTTGAAATAATACCAGTTCGAGCACTGGGTTTTGGTTCAGTACTGGTGATTACCTTTCAATTTTGAATCATTTAGGAATTGTGATGGGACTGTTTGTTGAAATCCCAATACTGACTGAATTGATGTTAATGCATTTGGATGCAAATGAATGTGCATTGATGCACATAAATGCACAAGTGCGTGAAATGAGGAATTTGTTTATCCTGCCTGCATACAGAACAAAATTTTAAAAATGCCCCAGTGTAACTGGGAAAGAAAGTTGGATCATTATTTGAAGGAAATAGGAAGGATTACAAGAGGAGAATAAATGTTTCAAGTGTAAAACTTTTTCAAGTGTCGAGCATTAATGGGATCCGACAATTCTACCCCATCGGCGTTGATGAGCCGATATGAGTTGCGGGGTAATGCTTCTTTGACGACATATGGGCCTTCCCAATTTGGTGACCATTTACCGCCAGGATGATGCTTGAGATAGGCTGTGGACCGAAGCACTAACTCATTGACTTTGAATCTTCTTTCGATGACCGACTTTGCGTATTGCCTGTCTACTCTCTGGCGATAGGATTGCGCATGCTCTACTGCTTTTAGCCTTTTCTCGTCGAGTAAGTCTAGCTGTATCAGTCGCTGCTGTTGGTATTGATCAAGAGGTAATTGCAGAAGTGAAGCAAATTTCAAAGCGGGCTTTTGAACATGTAGCGGCAATACTACTTTTGTTCCATATACCAATTCTGATGAAGTAGCATTCGTTGGTGTGCGAATGGTGGTCCGGTAGGCCCATAGTGCATCGTGGATCTTCTCATGCCAGTCGCGGCCTGTTTCCACAGTTCGCTCCAAGATACGAATTAAAATCTTATTGGTGGCCTCTGCCTGACCATTCCCTTGGGGATAATATGGAGCGGAAAAATGATGATAAATCTTGAACTTTGAGCAGAATGTCTTCATTCTTTCGTTCTTGAAATGATTGCCATTATCTAACACGATGTCATGTGGGATGCCAAAATGGCAAAAGATGTTCTTGTGAATGAAAGAGACCACATGTCGACCTTCTACTGTGCGAAGAGTGATAACTTCTACCCACTTGGTGAAATATTCTGTTGCGGCAAGGAAGTATTTGTGGCCATTTGAAGCAGAAGGAGTGATGGGATCTACGACATCGAAGGCCCACATAGAGAACGGCCATGGAGAAACAACAGATTGTAAATAAGTTGCCGGAGCATGGATAGAAGGTGCGTGTATTTGGCATTGAACACACTTCTTCACATAATGATAATAGTCTTGTTGCATAGTCTTCTAGTAGTAACCTGCCCTAATGATCTGCTTGACAAGGGTTTGGTAGCCGACGTGGCCACCACAAATGCCTTCGTGTGCTTCTCGCACAACTTCTTTGGTTTTGTCTTCGTCTAAGCATCTGGAATATTCTGAACTGAATCCTCGACGATAGAGGACATTTGCCAGAATGAAGTATCGGGTAGACATACGCTGGATTGCTCGCTGCTCTTTCCTTGAAAGTTCTGGAGGAAATTCGCCAGTTTCTATGAAAGTTTTGATATTGTAATACCAAGGCTTCTTCCTTTGCTCAGCCTGGTTTACTTGTTCCACTGGAAGGACAGCAGGTTGGTCAAGTCTGCCGATTGCAAAAGAGCGACAGGATTCTCCATTCTTGAATGCCATAATGGAGCCTAAACTGGCTAGGCTATCGGCCACTTGATTAAAATCTCTCTTGATATGGAAGAGCTGAAATTCTTCAAATTTGCTGACAAGAGCTGAAACAATTATTTGATAAGGAAATAACTTTCGATCTTTGACCTGCCATTCGGCTCAGACTTGATTGACAACGAGTAATGAGTCGCCATAGGCATGCACTCTCTTAACATTGAAATCTAGTAGGATCTTCAGTCCTTGAATCAGGGCTTCATATTCAGCCATGTTATGGGTGCATTGAAAGTCTAACTTGAGAGAAAATGGAATCATCTCCTTCTCAGGAGTGATTAATAAAATTCTAATGCCTATTCCAGCCATATTCTTGGAACCATCGAAAAACAAATTCCAGACTGGATATTGCTGGATATTGCATATTTGCTCATCTGGGAAATCATCTTCGGCTTTCACTTCTTCTGCCAGAGGAAAATCCGCCAATTGATCTGCAATTGCTTGGCCTTTGATTGATTGTTGTGAGACATATTCTAAGTCATACTGCATCAGTAAGACTTGCCATTTTGCGACTCGTCCGCTGAGGAAAGATTGCTCCAAGATGTACTTGAGAGGATTGAGCTTGGACAAAATTTTGACTTCGGATGCCAGCAGGTAGTGTCTTAGCTTCTGACACATCCACACCAGAGCTAGGCAGGTCTTCTCTATTTGTGAGTATCTCTTTTCATAATCTATAAAAGTCTTACTCACATAATAAATGACATGCTCTATCAAGCTGCCTTCTTTGTATTGCGCCAAGAATCCGCCGCATGCGACTTGATTGACTGAAATATATAATAAGAGAGGTTTTCCCAATTCTGGCGGCTTCAGGATTGGAGGATTGAGAAGATACTTCTTGATTCGATCGAACGATTGCTGACACTCTGGTCCCCATTCAAACTTCACTCCTTTTCTGAGCAAGTGATTGAAAGGTTCGCATCTCATTGCCAGGTTAGAAATAAATCGTCGGATTGATTGCATACGTCCTTGAAGGCTACGCAATTCTTTGAGATTTTTCGGGGGTGGCATATCAATGATAGCCTTTGCTTTGGCTGGGTCGACTTTAATTCCCTTTTTGCTGATCAGAAAACCCAACAGTTTGCCTGATTCGACTCCAAAAACACACTTTTGCAGGTTAAGCCTTAACTTATAAAGGATGAGTTGCTTAAAGACTTGATCAAGCGCTTCGAGGTGATCTTCTCCTTCTTTAGATTTCACAAGGATATCGTCAACATACACATCCATGATTTTGCGCATCTGATCGTGAAAGATAACGGCCATTGCCCGTTGATACATTGCTCCGGCATTTTTGAGCCCAAAAGGCATAACTGTATAGCAGAAAGTACCCCAAGGCGTAGTGAAGGAAGTCTTTGATTGGTCGCGGGCGGCCAACTTAATCTGATTGTAGCCGGAATATCCATCCATAAACGAGAACATGGCATGTCCTGCCATGCTATTGACTAGAAGATCGATGCTTGGAAGTGGATAGTCATCCTTCGGTGTTGCCTTATTGAGGTCTCGGAAGTCTATGCAGATCCTTACTTTGCCACTTTTCTTTGGGACAACGACGATATTGGCTAACCAATCCGGGTAGTCAATAGCTCGAATAAACCCTGCTTTGAGCAAATCTTCAAGTCCTTCTTTGACTTGTTGCTCTATCCTAGGATCCATTTTTCTCAGCTTCTGCTTAACTGGTTTAGCCTCCGAATTTAAGACAAGACGGTGTTCAACTAATTTTGGGTCTAAGCCCGGCATATCTTCATATGTCCATGCAAACACTTCTTCATGCCGCTTGAGAAAATCTGTAAGCCTTTTCTTTTCTTCCGGTTTCAGACTGGTTCCGATCTGAAGAATTTTGGGATCTTCCTCTGAACCGATATTGACATCTTCAGTCGGATCTTGTACTAGAGGAGATGGTTCATCTTGCTTCTGAACTGAGGCGAATTCTGGTAATTCCTGAAGAGACTGATCATATTCTGCACAATCATTTGACTGCTTTGCACTCTTGCCCTCTTCGATGCTCGCCTTGACTCTGTGAATTGCTGCTGACTTCTGAAAAGCCTTGGGATTGAGAACGAGCTTCTTGATTGTCCGAGAAGTCATTTTGAAATTTTGGATAAGAAATTTGGTTCAGATAAAATTGCTCACCGTAGGACAAGCAATCATTTGAAGAGAACTTATGCATAAAATGGCATTAAAATTATAAAATGAAGAGATAGACGGAAAGGAGATAGATGGCATTCCGATAGACAAAGAAACTTGGAATTTTATTGATTTTGAATTGATCAAAGACATTTGATAAAATGAGACATTTATTTTGGAAAGAATAGAAAGAAAAATCAAATGGTCTTCAATGTGCCCCTTTGACAAAAACAGTCTTCTTTGACGAGCTTTCTCCGGAGAACCCTAGTCCTGCTCTGTGGGGACGATGCTTCTGGATCACTGGCTCGATGCGGCCATTTTCATTTTTATCCAGTCACTTGAAGGGTTGATAACCATGTTTTAGAAGTAAATCGAATCCCTTTCTTGCCTTCATGAATTGAGGAAACAAGGGGTGATCCTTAATGGTACTGTAGTTGATTCGGCCTCCAACCTTGAAGAATTGAGGACCTCTCCATCGGGTTGTGGCTACCGTGTGCAAAGATAGCTCTGATGATGCCTGAAGTATTTCTCGATTCTCTCCGAGATTGATCTCTTCACTTTCCCTAATGCTGGGAATGTCCGCATTGAATGAGGGTCGAGGAATCATTGGCTGCGGGAGCCTTTCTTCTGGGTCTTCTCCCAGTATTGTGGTAATCATTCTACCTTTGGACCATTTCACGCATTGATGGAGGGTGGAAGGCACTGCATTTGCATTATGAATCCACGTCCTTCCGAGCAGCAAGTTGTAGGTGGGTGGTACATTGACCACATGGAAAAGCACTGAATGCACTGAATAGTTGATGAACACATCTAGAAATATTTTTCCCTTGGCCGTTTGACCATGGTTGTCAAACCCATAGATAGTGATGGGATCTGGAATATATTCTTCGTCCTTGATCCCTAATGCTTTTGCGGTCATCTCGAGACAAATATTGAGGCTACTGCCTCCATCGACCAACACATGGGGTACTGTCATCCCTTTGACTCGAACGACGATGTACAAGGCATTATTATAAAATGAACGAGGCTTTGGAAGGACCTCATCCGAGAAGGTGATTGACACATTTGTCATGGCGAAGTTCATAATCTGTGCCATGTCTTCAGGAGTGGTACTGGGCTTAACTTTGATTTTCCTGAGCAAATCATCCAATACTCGTTGATGCTTGCGAGAATTCTTGGCCAAGTAAAAAATGGAGACATTGGATAGAGCGGTCAGAGGCTTCTGACTTGAACTTTCCGGCCTAGGTTTGATGATTTGCTTGAGGAAGTCAGGAGTTCCCTTCGACTTGGGGGCTGACTTTACAGGTGCTTCCGAAACTTTCATTTTGTCGAATGCTGAAATTAGGTCCATCTTCTTAGAAGCTGGAGCTGCCTGTCGTAGCACTGACACCTGATGCTGAACCTGGAGATCTTGTGCAGAACACGGTTTGATGTGCTCATGCGGTAAGAATGGTTGTGCCGACACTACTGCTGTGGTGTGTGGAGGAAAGGGTTGATTGAGAATATCCATTTTCTCTTCTTCTTCTCCTTCCACTAAAAGATTTTTTTTCAATGAGATCTTGTACAATGTTTTTGAGAACAAAGCAGTTCTCAATGTTGTGTCCCACCGTCCTGTGGAACTTGCAAAACTGATCTTTTCACTTCTCCATGGGCACAGGGGGATCGGCCAATCTAGGCAGCTTGACCATCTCTTTTAACAACATATACTCGAGCACATCTTCGAGTGATTGGTCTAAAGGAGTAAACTTTCTGTCATAGCTCCATCCTTCATGTTTGGTCTTCTCACGCAGCTTCAGCCCTTGATCCTGCTGAGGAGGCTTGCTATACTGAGGAGCAGGTTTTCCTTTCTGATCTTTGTTGTTTGAACTGCCTGAGCCGTAGCAGTAATCTTTCTTCTGCCCTTTGTACTGGTTCCGACTGCTGTTGTTGTTGGCAGAATAGGCGAAGTGAGCTTTCTTCTTCTTCTCACCTTGGGAGTTGTTCTTGGAAAATGTGAAGCCTTCATAGACTCCATTTTCCACACTCAGCTCGAGTCATTCGGCTCGTTCAGTCAACTCAATGAAGGTCTGGGATGGTGCTGTGGAGATCAATCCTCTTAATGGTTGCAAAACGTTGTTGAGGATTAGGGACAATGCATGCCTTTCCGAGATAGGATCTCTCATTTTGTTACAGGCTGACCTCCATCTGTGAATAAAGTCCCGCGCCTTTTCATTCTCATTCTGCCTTAAATTGCAGAGATGGCTCAATGTAGGAAGCGCCTCTGTGTTGAACAAGAAGCGTTCAATAAGAGATTTACATTGAGCTCGATGGGGTTGATATGCTCAGCATACCACTTAGCTGCAACTCCTTCCAAGCTGCGGGGAAAGCATAGAAACAATGCTCGGTTGTCCCTCTTGAACCTCGAGCATTCAACAAAGAAAGTGGCGAGATGAGCTTTTGGGTCGCCAGAACCGTCGAACTTGATGAATTTACGGGGAAGATTCTCCAGATCATCATCCCCTTCTAAGCCGTCGTAAAAGTCTTCACTGGTGAAGACTTTCCTGCTCTTGTCGCGGGCTTGGAGATCCTTAACAACTCGAGCCATTTCCCTGAACTGCGCTTGCAAAGGTTCGTCTTTATCTCGGCTCTTTGATTTGTGGCTTTTTCTCTGTTCTCAGCCTCGCTTCTGAAATACCGGAGGCACTTCATATTCTTCATCTGTATCTTCAATTGAGTCTGTTCCGTCTGAGATCTCTTCAGGCTGAACTTGCTTTTTAGAAGCCTTCTTATCCCTGTGACTATGGAATTTCTCTCTGAAGGGATTCCTTTCTGAGCTGGTCCCGGGCTACTCATTCATCATTTTATTGAGCATTTTTCTGAACATGGCATACATTTGAGGGTCTATGCCATCGTCTTCTTGCTACTGCTCTTGACTCCTCTCGGACCGGGGGGAGCCCATCTCTTCTTCTGAGGCTGACGAGTACTGAGATGTCGTTGTTCTTTTGCCTGATCTTGTCCGAACCATCAAGTGTTATGGATGCTCTCTGCAGGGCAAAGACCTGATTAGATTCTGAAGGAATTGGCTTTTGGTAGAAATATTTGCTGAAAATATGGTAGACAATTTGAAAAAGATATCCATTACTAAGGACTGAGTCGTCGCGGGTAATCACGACAATTGTGTTGCCATTCTTTTTGCAAGAGAAAACAACAAAAATGTGCCTTGTTACCTAGGCAAGGTCCTCAAACCACAATAGAAAGAGAGAGAATTTTATTGAAATTAGAAAAATATAATTTTATTGATCTTGACAAAGAGGGAGAGGACAAACAATTTGCCACCATTCACGATAGTCGGCAGACATTCTAGGACCAGGAAAGATTTTAAGGGAGACAAAAGAATCTCAGCTGTAGCGGGCAGAATGATATGCCCTGGACCATTGTGCGGAGGTGAGATCGAACTCTGTCATAGCTCCTGATAATAGTCGGGCTTCGACGTACTGTTGCCTCTGGGAGAACTGTCAAACACATCTCTCTGGTTGATAATAAGTGCAGAAGAATGGTCCTAGCAATTTGAATCGCTTGCCATAAGCGTATGTATATCTGAGAGGGGATAATTGCCGATCAAAATAGTCCCAAACTATGTCATCTTCTTGAATGTTGTTGATCATGGATCGGTACTGCGCCACTGGAAGGAGTTCTTGACCATTGTATCTGAAAGAGCTTGCTCAGGCTGGAACATGTTGGAAGAACCAGGACTGAAGTGCGTAAATGCAACCTTCGACTAAGATGGATTCTCCCAGTGAGAATCGAGTCAGACCACGATATAGGAAGGCGAGCGCTGCCATGGCTATGGAGAGACGATTGGTCTGCCGACTTCCCCATCTTCTCATAAGCTTGATTATTCTGATGTCCATGTAGTTTTGTTCATCCGGAAAGAGGGATAATCCTACAGTGCACATAATCATTGCATTCTGAATCCTCTCTTTAGCTGTCCTGGATAGCGAACTGACTTCAACGAAGGTCCCGTACTGGCGATACAACTCGAGCAGGTCAACATATTCATTTCCCTCCAACTGGATCCGGGGTGAGGATCGGCGGCCTGTCATACGGGCTAATGAATCTCAGGGGTCCAAACCCTTGACATTGATAAGGAATTGATGTTCTAATGGATCACCTGGTTGACCGGCTGGTTCTGGTAACCCCATGATTTCTGAAAATTCATCCATTAAAATGGTCATCTCTCCCCATGGGAACCAGAAGGTACACGTCCGTGGATTCCATCGTTCCGCCATTGCATGGATCAGGTTGCCATTGATGGTCTGCTTTTCGACTGCTGACGCCAGTTCTAATCTGCACTCGCTCAAATGGTCCGGGAACATTCGGGAAAAGCTTTTTAGCCAGGAATAGTACCACCGGGGAATGAAAGTTTCGGTGCTGAGGGCTCGATGTTCAGGACGACCTTGTCGCACCTCATAGGAGATGTGACCTTCAGGAAAGATGGGATCGACTTGACTGGATGCCATTGAACTGAAAATAGAGAAAGACTAAGAATGAGACTTAGGAAAAATGTGGGAAATTTTTGAAAAATTTTGTAGGCAGGATATAAAATGTAGCTGAAAATTCGAGATCCAGTAGAAAGGTAGAATGAAAAATCGCCTGGAGTTTTGAAAGAAATTGGATATTTGAGAAAATCGTCCAGGGTTTGAGAAAAAGACCTTGTGGAAAATAAGGATATTTTTGAAAAAGGCATAATGAGTTGGAAAACATCGGAAAATGTAAAGAATTGAGAAAATCATACATGGAATCACATCCTGCACAAACATTTATGCACATTCAGCACTCCCTAAAAGGCTGACTCTAGATGCATCATTTTGAAAACAGCTGTAGGACCCTAATCCTAACTCTAGGTTCAGATCATCTTTGTCCAATCCAGTTATGCCGATATACCCGAATTGAAATCTGAGGTACGTGGCATATAATTTCAACTCCGGTTCTAAGGTAAGGTTTTCCAACATCCTTGAGCGCCTACCGATATACTTCGGACTGTGGCCCGCGGTACGTGGTAGGGGGGTGTTAACCCAAATAGGTGGCCCAGTTGTGAGGCTCTGTCCCGCACTAGGGTTCAGGAAGAGAGCCCAGCAACGTGAAGACCGGGTAAAGATAGGTAATGGAGATTTTGAAAAATGATCACATGCAAGAAATAGAAGGCTCTAAGTCCTAGAGAGATAGATTTTGAAAATCTTTGAAGAAGCATACATTGTTTGCATTCAGATCTTAAATTAAGGAGAGTTATGTTTAGACCTAAGTCTATGTGAGCATGAAAATTTCTCCTCAATCTGGTCCTACCAAACCATGCCTAAGCTATATGCAGTCAATGTCAGCTAGGTCAGAATCTAGGCTCCTAGGTTCGCATGATATCAAAAGTAAAGGGCTGACATTTTGTGAACATAGTTTCGATAATTGAACTAAGTCAAGCACAATTTAGGTCAGAAAAGGACAGGTCCCATCTCGGTCGCCAAACCTGTTATCGTCGCGAAATCTTTCCCGTCTTCCCTTTCTTGCAAAAGAGAGAGGGAAATGCTTTCGCGATTCAAACTTGACCGGATTTTGGAAAATTGTTTTGAAATACTCGCCTCCGTTTTGAAAATTGCGGGAAAATGCATGGGATGGGGCTCGACCTGTCGGTACGAGGTCCGACCGTTCCTGCCGCCTTTAACAGGGGTAATCGAACCAAGAACCAAAATTGTGCTTGACATAGCTAAATCATCAAAATCATGTTCTATCCTATATGCACAGAGAATTCAGGCATGTGCTATGAGACTTTGGAAATGTAAGTTGGAAAACATGATGTATGCTCAGAAAACCTTTGGAGTTGAAAGATATTTCTCAGGGAAAGTCAATTTCTCAAGAAACTCAGATGAAAGGGATTTTGAAATCACGAGAAAGTTCATAAAGGTGTGGGAAAATCATGAATGGATGAAAATTTTGGGAAAATAGAAGTGATTCTTGAGAAAAAAAGGTGAACATTTGAAAAGGGAAACACTTCTCAGGAAAACTCGGACTTTGAGAATTTTCTTAGGAAAATGATGGAAAAATTATAGGAAAACTCATTGGAGAAGAAAACTAAACTTAGGAAATCGAAATCCTGGGAATCTTACCCTTGAAATACTTGAAAATCGATTTTGATCTTTGAGAAAAGTGAGAGACTTCTTTTGAAAATCTTGAGAAAATAACCTTTTCCATCGAAAACTGTGGAAAATTTGGCTTGGGAAAACCGATTTTGAAAATTTCTCAGAGTTTCTTGAGAAATCGATTTCTTGAGAATGAAATTTTCTTAAGAAAATCATGAGAAAATCAATGATTTCATGATGCAAATGACATGAGTGTATGAATGCACTTTGAAAGATTTTCTAAGAAATTTGTTGAAAAAATGTGTATTAAGTCAAAATAAATCCTTCACATATTCTGACTGTGGCCATGAATATGTTCAGAGTTTAATTGATTTGATGCACAATACTTTGAAAATATTAGAAACATGATGTGCATTTTAAGATAGCCTAAGAGTGTAGGCTCAATGTGACTAGTAGAAAGATGATGGATCTGAGTCTCGTCCATATTTTGACTAGGGCCGTAAATATGGATTCCACCGAGTTCATCAACTCCCTAAGAGTTGGTGGACGTGCCATTCGTGTTCATCCACGGTGAATTTTGAAAATTGAGATATATGCATCATAAAATCAGGATATTGCTGAAATCAAACTATATGAGATGCAGCCTAATCTAAGCAGTAAAAGTAAATATTATTCCAAGGTTGATTGTTACATCTCTGACATAAGTCAAAATAAAGGAAATAAAAAAAATACATAATGTAAAGAATTAGCATCCTCCAGATTCTCCTACAAATGAGCATTGGGACAAGAAATACAACACACAAAAAAAAATTTGAAAATCCGATGTAAATGACAAGACATAGGTGATCATACATTAAAGTAGAAAGCTAAAGGAAAGTTTATGATCAGGGATGAAAAGGGAAGTATCTAGAAGTCATGCTGAAACTAAAGAGAGGTTATACGTATGTGGGCTTAAAATTACATTGAATGAAGTCTATGTATGAAAACATCTTCATTGAAGTAAATATGGGAATTACATCTACATAGAGGCCTAAGATGATACTCATATGAGAAACAATGCACAGAAAATGTACATATATATCCTTATAATGGAGAAAAGGAGACATGATCACACCTGTACATATAACATATAGATGCCTTTCATAATGTGCTAAGGACAAAGTCCAATGATTTACTATATGTGCTATCTAAGTGCAATCAGTTCAAATGATATTGCTGGATCAAAGCAACAGCCGTTTCACTTACAAATAATGATACAACGAACTTCACTTATGCAGTGAACGTAGTAACAAGCAAAAGGCACAGCCCATGATGTTCAGAACAATGGCAGGAGAGATGACAGTTGATAAAACCATCAACACCCCCATTCACTAACGTAAATGATAGCAGCCCCAATCTTTTCCATATAGAGAAGTTCAATGCTACAACAGAGATAGCACAAAGAGAGAAAAAAAATTTCTTTAGAAGCTGGGCTGGGCTCATACAAGTGAGCTATGAAAGCAAAAATAAGTGACCCTGTTTGACGACTTTCATGGGATCCACGGGTGATAGTAACAGCACCCTGCAGCTGCCAATATGATGATTGATATCCTTGATGTGCAGAGAGCGTTTTTAAAACAAAGACATACCTGAACACAGATACTAAATAATGACCCATTTTAGGCTTAAAGCTCAGTTACAAAAGAACATGAGGGGTCTTTCTGCAAAGGGACGGTCTGCTATAATCATACCTAAATCCCGAGTTCCAGTCCTCCGACAACTGGGAATATCCTCTTCAATGCTTAACATATGGAGTTAGGGACTGATATACGCAGGACCCTCCAAACACTTGATTGAACCCGAATATCAAATGGATCCAGCTAAAACCTTAGAACATTGATCCAGCTTTTCATATATATTGAGATAACCTTATTGCAATCAATGATGATTCAGGTCATGACATAAACAATTATAACTACCCATTTCTCCAACCTAAGGTGGGAAACAGGTTAGTGAACATTGAACATTACAGGTGATGTAAAATAATAAGGTCAAGAGGGGGGTTTTAAACATAACAGTTGGGGTAATGAACTATTAAAATTTAAGTACCCTGTACATAAGGAAATGGTGGGGGGATCTGAATGACATTCCTAAATTTGATTACAGGTGGAAGAACTAACAAGAAAAAAAAATTTGAAACAGATTTATGCAAGCATATCAATATCTCTGTATATAACACATTCTACCGAATATCTGTAATTAGCGAGTTCTAGAAAACAGATAAAAAAGAAACAAACCATTAATGGTTACTGCAACATATACCAAGGCATCACAAGGTATCAAGGTTAGGATTTAGGGTGGTTGCCGATGTTGCGCCCAGGTTACTGGCGCCATTTCTGTACGATGAATCCCAAAGGGACCTCGTTTTAGACCATGACATGCAGATATGCCTCTCTTAAGGACCCACTGATGGGATATAGGAAACTTAATATTAACTTCAAACATATGAGACCGCATGGACAATGACAAGTTTTGCAGAGAGAGGATGTAAGAGAGTGATGCCTTAGGATATCTCATTCATGGGATTTGCAGAAAAACCAAAACGGAGATTTGTGAAATAGTTAAACTGAATGGAGCTATGAGATGGCATGATATAAAACAAATAACGAACTGAAACCCGACGCCATCCCCTGGCATTTTAGTGCTGTGAAATATATATAAAAAAAAGGAATGCCGATTTCAATGAAATATGATCTTGAAGGGAACTGATGACACCATTGCGAGGCATCATCGCTCCTTAATGCATGGAACCGTCATGTATGTATGCCGCTTCAACAACTGAACTAAGTTTTGTATCTTACATGAGATGAATATGATGCGTATTTACCAAGTTTGCAGGCATAGGTAATGGGGTAACCCTATGCTGCTGTAAGAAAAAAAAAATCGGGTTTTAACAAAGTTTAAGTGAGCAGAGTTGGGTATATGTAATGGCAACGATAGGGTATAATTTCTCAGGAGGTCTGCCGATAGAATGAAATAACAAGAGAAGTTCGTTACTGTTATCATCGCAAATTTTTTTTACTTTTTGCGAGTCAAACTGACATTTGAAATAGTTTTTGAAAATAACTCGCCTCCGTTTTTAAAATGCAGGATAATTCCGAAGAATGGGACTCGCCTGTCGGTACGAGGTTCGACCGTTCCTGCCACCTTTAACAGGGGTAATCGAACCAAGGATCAATCTACTGCTCTGCTCTATTCAACTTGTCTAAATCATATTCTAATTTCTAAATGCACATAGAATCAGGCATGTGCTATGAATTTTCTGAAAATGCATATTTGAAAACATGATGTTTGCTTTGAATAACTAAAACACTTAGAATAGATATCACATGGAGAATCATGAATTGGGATTTAAAATGTACTTCTGAGAAAAGTAAAAATCGATTTTTGAAGAATCTAGAGGTTTTGTGAAAATCAATTTTGAGAAATATGAAATAACTTTGAAAAACTTGATTTCTTTGAATTCAAACTTTGAAATTGAAAATATAACTTAGAAAAATCGAATTTGGAACTTGGGAAATACTTGAAATATCATTGGCAAATCCATATTTTGAGAAAATCGATTTTTGAATAAGACTTAAAAAAATTTGAGAAAACTGATTTCTCTGAATTGAAATTTGAATTGGAATTGGCAAATGCATGAAATGAATGAATATGGATTTGAGGAATTGAGAAATACTTTTTGTATTTTTTGAGAAATGCAGTGCATTTTGAAGTTAGCCTAAGAGTGTAGGCTGAATGTGGCTAATGTGAAGATCATAAATCTGGGTATCATTCATATTCTGACTATGGCCATAAATATGAATTACACCAAGTTTATAAACTTCATAAAAGCTAGTGTATGTTCCATTCGTGTAGGCCATAGTGAATTAATAAAATGTGCATGAATTGGCATACATGGCAGTTATATATCAAAGTTTAAACTATATGAAATGCAAATCCTAATCTATGCAGGAATTTAAATTCTTATTCCAAAGTTTACATTTAATTTACATCACTATTGAATTTAAATACATGAAATTAAAATCTTCAATGTACCTGCAAAAGTAGAAAACTTTGTGAGTAATGCTATGTTGGCTTTTCTAGGTTTATCCAGTAATATCTAGAAATTACTGGATTTTGCTAGATATAAGCCTTTTTGCCATGATTCCCTTAAATCAAAATTGATAAAATATGAAATAAGATTGAATAAATAACAAAGATAAGATATGAAATTTCGAAATTGGGATCAAAATGACCAAAATACCCCTAATAACAAGACTATGGCCTTGAAATTAGGGTTTTTAGAAAGATATTTGATAAAAATGCAAGTTTTGAAATTCAAATGAAAATAAATCAAACTAAATATGATATGACATACTTAAAAATATGAAAATTAGGGTTAGGGATTTCGAAATTGAGGTCAAATGACCAAATTGCCCCCAATAGCAAGACTATGGCCTTGAAATCTGGGTTTTCTGAAATAGATTTTGGATAAAACTTAGGTTTTATGAACTAAATGAAGTCAAATGAACATCAAATTTAACCTAAAGTATCATAATATGATTATGAATATGATTAAATCCTAAAAATATATGCTTATACACGAAAACCCAAGAATATCACAAATTTTGTGATTTTTGCAGTGTTTTGGAATTCTTCGGGTACCCTGTTTTGCAATTCAAACCATTCAAGCATCAAACGGATTCTAAAAATCCTCAAAATTGGTACCTGCACTTTTTATAACCCTAATATCAAATTAAAATTATAAAAATAATTTTTTGGCATTAAATTAATCCGAAAATAGCATCAAACCCTAAAAATATGCTATTTTTGACCTAGTTCACCAACCAGTCTCAGTCCAAGACCCAAACCAGGAGTCAAACCTTCATGAAAATCTATGCAATTTTACAGAGACCAAATAGACAGAAAAAAAGAACTTTTCCTTTTTACAGATATGAAAAAGACTTTAAAACCAGGGAGATCCCTATCCGACAATCCAGACTTGAATATATTGATTTTAACTTTGGTCCTAACTGATACTTTCAATTGAAAATTCCAGGATAAATAGCAGAACTCATTCAAAATATCTGAGATTTTAATAGTAAACATTTGACATAAAAATAATAATACTCACTTTTTACAGATCATGAATCGGATCTGTAGTTTGGGATTTATAAACAACACAAGTCTGATTATGGTTTTGATAAACCCTAACGAGTTTTAAATTGAAAATTAGAGTCTCTGACAGAGGAAAAATACTAAACAGTAATCAAAAATTCTAAAAATTTCATAGTAGATAGATATAATCAATGTGCATCCATGGCATTTTACAGATCTAAAATTGGATATAAGATAAGAAAAATATCATCACAGCAAGTTACCTTCCTGATTTTAACAACGATTTTAAAGTTTTAAAAACCCAATTTGGAGTCTGATTTATCTGACAGGGTTTTCGAATCCCAAAAACTTTGATTTTTTTACAGTAGTTCAATCACGTATTCATGTATCACATATAAAAAAATCAGAAATTAACAGTGAATATTTCAATCCAAAACAGCATGCTTTTTTCTGTTCTAAACTAAAAACACACAGAAATCTAATAAACTTGAGAAAATATGCATTAACTAATGAAAAACAATAAGATAAACCATAAAACAGTAAAATAAAAATTATTTCTATGCTGAAAAACGTGTAATAAACATGGATAAACAAAAAAATAAATAAAATACAGGGAATCAATGGCTGGAATTTGATGTTACCTTTAAAAGCATGGATTTAACCCTTTAAAAGGGTAAATCACATGTTTTATTGGTTAATAATATAAAAAATAATGCAATAAATGATTCTAATGGATTAGAATCCCTGTAAAACACAAAAAAACAGATTTATATTATCTTCTTGAATTGATTTTGGGGTTTTTGGATGAAATCCATGTTTAAATCCATGAACACAAGAGTTTTCATGGTGAAATCTATTGAAAAATCATAAAAAAATAATAAAATAATATTAAATAACTCACCTTGGGGCTGCAGCTGCAATGGAGGAAGGTAAAGGTGCTGGAGAGGAGAGAGAGGCCACGAAAATTTGAGAGAAAAAGAGCTCCCTTTGACCCCCTTTGGGTCCCCTATTTATAGATTTTCAAAAAGTCACTTAATTAGGTTTAATTAAGAGGTTTTTCATTTTTTCAGGACTCTTTCTAATAAATTCACTAAGGGCAACGATTTTTTGTGGTTTCCTAACCCTAAATGAACTCTAATTAAACTCTAATTAATACCTAATTAAACTCAAAAAAGTCCCAATGTGACACCACCTAGTATGGACCCACATTTGGTTTTCAAAACCTGAATTTAAAACCTTTAAAAACCAATGGTTTAAAAGTTAAATAAAATAAATTTTTAAAATTGATTTTGACTCCTCTAAACCCCTAACCTAACTAGGACAATGACTAACTCTAGTCTAGCCCTGACTTACTCGAATATGGCGCCACCCCGAGTGGGCCCTACTTGAGTTTTTTTCAAAAAGCGATTTTAAAACTTGAAATTGAAGGAGTTTTCAAAAGAGATTCAAAAGTAGACTTGAAATTAAAAGTTTTGAAATGACACAGAGTTCCAACTGGGTCAAAACTCCTCGGGATATGGCGCAAACTGAGTGGGCCCACATAAATTTTTGAAAACTTTGAAATAAACACTGAAAACAACTTTGAAAAGGGGTTAAAATCAATAATTGAATTTCAAGATTTTTGAAAATAGAGTCTCAAGCGAACTGGAACTCCGGGTTAGGGTCGTGAACTCTTAGGACTCTGAGATTTTGGGATTTTAAAAGCCAAATGAAAGAGTTTTTGAAAAGACTTTATAAAAAAATAATGAAATAAGTCAGAAAATAATGTCAGGGTTAGACTCCTAACTCGATCAGAACTCTGAAATAGAGTCCTGAATTAACTGGACTCTACAAAATGACCTTAATTTTGAAAACCAATAGAAAGAAACGAAAATGGAAGTAAAAACAGACTTCAAAACAGAGTCCTGATCGGACTGAAACTCTAGATTTTCTGGTATTTTCTGAAAAACAAATGAAAGAACTTGTCAAAACAGTGAAAACAATAATGAATATTGGAGTAAAACAGAGTTCTGATTCAACTAAGACTCTGAGGACAAAGTCCTGATTGAACTAGGACTCTCAGATTTTTGGATTTTCTGAGAAAACAAATGAGAGAATTTTGAAAAACAGTTAAAAATAGGATGAAATTGAATTTTGGTTCAAAGTCCTGATCTGATTAGGACTCTAAGAAAGAGTTCTAATTCGATCAGAACTCTAAGCATTTTGATTTTTCTGGTAGGCAAATGATGAAATTTGGGCGAAGCTTTTGAAAACCAGTGAAAATGAAGCAAGAACATCAATTTTGGATAGAGTCCTACTTCGATCAGGACTCTGGGGTAGAGTCCTGATTTGATCAGGACTTTGAGATAAAATCTCAGAATTTTGAAATTCTTTGATAAAAGTGTAATAGTTTTGGTAGATTGAAAGATTTCTGAAAGATTCTCTCAAAATTGAAATCATGATCAGAGTTCTGATCCAACTAGGACTCTCTAAACAGAGTCTTGTTTTGACTAAACTCTGAGTTTCTAACTCTTTTTGAAAGATTTTGAAAGATTTGATTGAAAATAGATAAAATAGCTGTAAAAAATTAGAGTCCTAATCCGATTAAAACTCTGAAGAAGAGTCCTAATCCGACTGGACTCTTGAAGAAGAGTCCTGATCCAACTAGGACTCTGAAATTTTGGCCAAAACAGAAGATTTTAAAAGGTTTTTTCCGAAAACAGGTAAAAAGGTAGTAAAAATTAGAGTTTTGATCTGACTAGGACTCTAGAAAAAGAGTCCTGATCCAACTAGGACTCTAAGATTTTGGCAAAAATGGAAGAAATGTACAAGGGATAGGACCATAACTGGTTCAAAATCAGAATGATGTTTTAAAAAGGTTCAAAAAGATTCAAACTGATGAAAATACAGAGTTCTGATCCAACTAGGACTCTAAAATTTTTGAGATTTTTGATAAATGAAAGAATCCAGAACCGACACCACCTAAATGAGTCTTATCTGAGAATTGAAATTGAGTTTAAAACAAATCCAGATTGTTTTCTGAGAAAATATTTCAAAATATAAGGTCCTGGGGGTTGGCAAATGACAAAATGTTGATTAAAAACCTAGGTTTTAAAATTGTTTTTGAAAGCAAGCTTTAAAACTCAAATCTGGATTGAATGTTTTGAAAACAGGAGTGCTGGATCTCGAAAATGAGATGTAATGACATGCAATGCCATGCAATGCGATGAAATGATATGCAAAATGTATGCAGTGATATGCAATTACATATGAAATGGACAAACACTGGATGAGGGTGAAAATTTGGGGTGTTTACAGATGCCCCTCTTTGCTACTAAGCCGGTATAGGGCCGAGCTTAGTGGCAAAGAAAACATACCAAATTTGAACCATAAAAATGCCCCAGTTAGATAAATCTGACTGGGTATGAAAGAATTAATTCAAATACTGATGGTAGATATGAAATGGAGAATAAAAAGAAAATTTTATTTCAAAAGAAGTGAGATTCAGGTTTTGCCTTTAACCTGGATGGGACGGGAAATACCTCGTATGGAACGAAGCTCAGGCTTAACCCTTAACCTGACCGGGTTGAAAATGGAATACCTCATCAAGGGAGGCTTAGGTTTGTACCCTTGACCTGATTGAGTGGAAAATGGAATACCTCATCAAAGGAGGCTCAGGTTTGTACCCTTAACCTGATTGGGCAGAAAATGAAATACCTCAACAAATGAGGCTCAGGTTTATACCCTTAACCTGATTGGGCAGAAAATGAACGAAATCCTCGAAAGAAGAGACCGTGATGAAACATTCGGATTTCCGCACAATGAATCCGATAGGAGTTTTGTAAAAGGATGGAAATTGAGGTCCCTAAAGCTTGAAAAGGGATTGATTTTGGGCGCCTCATTGCTGAGACTAATTAACTTTTGAAATTGCCTTTTGCTGAAATTGGTGTCTTAACCTCAAGCCAAAATTGGACTGTCTATGGTGGGACAGTGGGGACACAGGGAAGTGTGCGAATCTGAGAGCCCGTGCGCTCAGATTATACCAAAGAAGGGAAAGAATCTTGAAAACTCCCGTTATCAAGTCTTAAAAAGGGATGGTGTCAGGATGCGCCAAAGATGAACTTCAAGCTCTCGCTTCACGCCAGGATAGTTAGAAAATATTGTCAAAATGTTGAAAATTGTTTGTTGATTCAAAATAATTGAAAATGATGCACATTGATGTGAAAGTATTTCCTCTTTTCTACCTGAAGTATTAACTCCGACTGGGCTTAACTCCGTAGAATTAAGATTCGAATTCAAATTGCTCGCGATTGGCTTTCTTTCAAGGAAGCTATCAATTTCCTTGATATGGACGGGAAAGAAAATATTCTCGATATTGCGAGAGCTATTGGTGAAAGAATATTGATAAAAGAATTTCACAAAATTAAAGAAAATTCTTGATAGATTTGGCAATCTGATATCCTGGGATTTTTTTCTCATGATGATCTTTCTGTACTCTCTTTTTAGCAGATTGGAGCTCTTTTGGATTTTTCGGGAATTACATCATCCTTCATTTTGGAGATGTCCTGACTTGTCTCTCTCTCTTTTTTTTTTGGAAGGGTACGTCACAAACTCCTTCATCTCAGAGATGTTCCGATCCTTCTTTTCTCTCAGGGATTATTATGATGATTATTGGCTCTTTGGTAGGAAATCTCTTGATGATAGCTGGAATTAAATATCTTTTAGGGTTTGTCGGTAGGCTCATCACACTCGCCTTCATCTCGACAGTGTTCTGAACTTTCCTTGGAAGGATCCGTCACAAACTCCGTCATCTTAGAGATGATCCAAATCTTCTTTGGCCCCGGGGATCGACTCGCTTAATTCGCATTCATCTTGACGACAATTGAGAGATCCCTTTTGCAGATATTTAATTGCAGCTTAGGTGATTGAGGAGATATGGAGATTGAGTGGATTTTTTTGTATCACCCAGGATATTTCGACTGCTTTATTTTTCAAGAAAGGTCTTTAAAAATGTGCCATTGACTGCGATCAATATCAATCACTTATGGCTTTGCAACAACATTGAGTTTTCTTTACTGGCCATATCGCGGATTTATTCTTCATCCTTTTGGTTGGCCAATAGAAAGATTTTGAACTTTGAATCCTTTTTCGCGAAAGCTTTGTCCTTTCGCAAGTAATACTGAGGGAATTCTGAGGTAATAATTTTGTGCAATAAAGATTTTTGAAATCAGCAAATATTTAATGACAAATTGGCAAAACTTTCTTGAAATCCTTTTGTGAAAGCGAACATTTGAAGCACAACACAACACATCCATGACAAAAATTCTCTTCTCCTTTCCCCAAAGGAGAAGATTCAGAAATTAGAATTGAGAATTACTCCTTTCTTCCCTGAAGATGAGGTGTTTGCAAAACGAACTTTCGAAGAGAAATTAAGCTTTCGTCAAAACTTCCTAACATTAGGCTTCTCTTATAGAAAGGGGGCCGGAATTGGTGAGGTTGTTAAATTGGTCATGAAGGAACGAGTTCATCACACTTGTTACGACAATGAAGCCATACATGATACTTCAAGTACAAGGTTTTGATGATGAGCAAGTGGAATCAACTGCATTTCAGCTAAGGCTATGAAGAAATTGAAGAATTCAGTGAAGAATCTTTGAAGACTAGTGTGCAAATGTTTAATTCATTAAAAGTCTTAGATTCTTGTAAGAGCCTTACTTAGAGTGCATATTTAGGTTACATTTCACCTTAAAAGTCTTTAGAAAAACTTTTCTAAAAAGAACCCTCATGATTTTTTTTTTAAAAAACTCTTTTCTTAAATTTTTCATGTTTATTAGTCGACCAATAGACTTACCAGTCGACTAATCCTTTCGCGCCATATTTTCTAAAAAATCATTTTTGTCAAATTAGTCGACCGAAGGTTTTATCAGTCGACTGGACAGAATGTCTGTTTTCTGGAAAATTAGCACCAGTCGACTAATGGTTTTATCAGTCTACTGAACAGAACATGTGTTTTTCTGAAAATTTAGCAGCAGTCGACTAATGCTTTTTATCAGTCGACCGAACAGAATGTTTGTTTTTCAGAAGATTTTAGCGGCAGTCGACTAAAAGGTTTTTCAGTCTACTGATGATATTATCAGTCGACTAACTTTTCTCAAGTCGACTAAGTTTCAAAAGTTCAGATTTTCAAACGGCTCGATTAACAGATCAGTCGACCGACGATAACGGTCAGTCTACTAATAACTAACTATTAGTCGACTAACTGATGTTTCAGTCGACTAATTTTGCCGTTTTCTTGAAACTTCAAAAAGGCGTGTCTTTTCATTTTTCAAACGTTTTGATCGTTCGAAATGGACAGTTTTGATACCCTTTCATACCCTCAACGTATGGAAAACTTTAACTATAAATATAAGTGCATTGTACACTAAAAAACAACAAGAATTCAATCGATTTGAATCATTTACTTATTGCTTTTCACTCCTATTCATTCAAGTATTTGTTTTCTCACTCACGTGATATTTTCACTTTAGTTTTTCACTCAAATCACTTTGAGAGATAGTGAATTCGTGAGTAGAGTATTTCAACAACCTTAAAAGCCAACAACATCTCATTGGCATTCAAAAGGAAGGCTCATAGGTTGTTTTGTAAGTTGTTACTTATTTTCTGTAAAAAGGACTCCTTTGTGTAAAAGAGTTGTTTGCTTTCAGTAGGGTTGTTACTGAAAGTGAGACCAGTTATGGTCTGTGTAATCTTGTAGTTTACAAGGTTGATAGTGGAAATCTCAAGCGGGTTTTGCTTGGGGACTGGATGTAGGTCGGGTTAGACCGAACCAGGATAAAATCTTGTGTTCTTTGTGTGTTTGCTTTGAGATTTGCAAAATCATTAAATATTCCGCAGACAATTTTTTTAAAAGCACTATTCACCCCTCTCTAGTGCTCGTTGCCTAGATCCTAGTGCACTTTCATTTGGTATCAAAGCATAGGTTTGCTATTACTTTGATTTGACCATCATCTAGCATGGCAAAAACAATATCTCAGCACAAAGAAGGATGCTCCTCTGTTCGTCCTCCTCTCTTCGACGGAACAAACTATGGATACTGGAAAGTAAGAATGACAATATTCTTGCAATCCATGAATCTCGATATCTGGAGAGTTGTTTCAGAAAAGTACCAAACTCCATCAACTGATTTCAGCCAATGGACCGATGATGAAAAGAAGACTGCTTCACTGAATGCCAAAGTCATGAATGCATTATATTGTGGCGTTGACAAGGTAGAATTCAATCGCATCTCTCAATGCTCTACAACAAATGAAATTTGGCATACTCTTCTAGTAACTCACGAAGGTACGTCAAAGGTAAAGGAATCTAAAATTGCTTCTTTAGTTCATAAATTTAAATTGTTCAAAATGAAGCAAAATGAATCTATATCGGACATGGTAACTAGAATGACCGATATAACTAACACTTTGAAATCCCTTGGAAAAGAATATTCACAAGTGGATTTAGTTAGAAAGATTCTAAGGTGTTTAACTCCTGAATGGGAGAAAAAAACCATTGCTATTGAAGAAGCAAATGATCTCAATACTCTCACTCTTGAAGACTTAGTTGGTAACCTAATGGCATATGAGGTCCAACTTCAAGACACACAAGAAGAAGAGCCTAAGATAAAATCTCTTGCTTTTAAGGCTACTTCTGACTCAGAAAATTCAAAAGAAGATGAAGATGAAGATATTGCTCTCATCACAAGGCAATTCAGAAGATTCATCAAAAAGGGAAGATTTCAAAGAAAGGTAAAGAAAGCAGATTCTTCCATTCCCAATGAAGTCAAGTGCTTTAACTGCAAAAAGGCAAGACATATCAAGAAAGATTGTCCTCTTCTCAAAATCAAGTCCAAGGACCAATTCAAGAAGAAAAAGGCATTTCAAGCATGTTGGGATGATAGTGACTCCTCTTCCGATGAAGAATCAAATAAAAAAGTCGCCAACATGTGTTTTGTAGCACAAGAAGATTCGGTAAGTCAATTTGACTATGATGAGTTATTTGAAGCATTTAATGATTTATATGCTAAATTTAAGAGTCTTAGTTCTAAAAATAAAGAGTTAAAAACTGAAAATTTAACTCTTGACTCTCAAAATAAAGTGTTACTTCAAGAAATAGAAGACCTCAAGAAGGAAAATTCTTGCCAAGCACTTGAGATAAAAGAAATTGAAGTTAGAACCAATCTCTTACAAAAAGAAATATCTAGTCTTAAAGAAAAGTCAAATAATCTTCTTTCTATAGTGACCAAATTTACAAATGGTCAAGAGAATCTAGAAAAACTTCTTGGTTCTCAAAGATGCTCGGTTAATAAAACCGGATTGGGATATAGCTTCTTTGATACTCAAAATAGACCAAACTATGTGGTAAAAAATCAAAGACATTATTCTCAACCTTTTGTTCATAAAACTAAACTTTCTAGTTCTAATAGAAATGCATCTAGATATGATTATTCTAGACATGTTTATTCTAAATCCTTTTATAGAAAGAATATTTATTATTAAAGGAAACCAAAATCCAAATGGATATGGGTTCCTAAGACTAACTCTCATGGACCCGAAAATGGAAAGGGGTCAAATGCTCTGTTTTCTGATTTTGTTGTAGGTACAAAACATAAGGAGCAAATGGATATTGGACAGCGGTTGTTCCAAACATATGACTGGAAGGCCGAAGTTATTTTCCACCCTCCAAAATAAGGATGGAGGAACCGTCACCTTTGGTGATAATAACAAGGGAAAAGTGATAGGTATTGGTAATATTGGTAATCCAAAATTTCTCTTAATAGAAAATGTTCTTTTAGTAGATGGTTTAATGCATAATTTAATATCTATTAGTCAATTATGTGATAAAGGTTTTCATGTGTCTTTTGAAAATGATTTATGCTTAATTTCTGATTTTCAATCTAAAAAGATCATTTTTAAAGGTAAAAGAAGAAACAATGTGTATGAACTATATCTAGATGAATTACCCACTTTTAATGAAAAATGTCTTATTGTTTCAAATGAAATTCAATGGTTATGACACAAGAGACTTGGACATGTTAACTTTAAAATTATTTCAAAGTTATCCAAGAATGATCTTGTAAGAGGCCTACCTAGAATACCATATAAAAAGGATCACTTATGTGATGCTTGTCAAAGGGGTAAACAAATCAAGAGTTCTTTTAAAGCAAAAGATATAGTTTCAACAAAACATCCTCTTGAACTTTTACATTTAGATCTATTTGGACCATCTAGAATTCAAAGTTTGAATGGTAGCAAGTATGCTTTTGTTATAGTAGATGATTATTCTCGGTTTACATGGGTGATTTTTCTAAAAAAACAAAAATGATGCTTTTTCAGAATTTTCTAAACTTTGTAGAAGAATCACAAATGAAAAATCTACATCTATTATTAAAATTCATAGTGATCATGGTGGTGAATTTGAAAATGAATCTTTTCTAAAGTTTTATGATTTACATGGTATATCTCACAACTTTGCTTTTCCTAGAGCGGCTCCACAAAATGGAGTTGTTGAAAGAAAGAATAGAACTTTGCAAGAGTGTGCTAGAACCATGCTTCAAGATAAAAATTTACCAAAATATTTTTGGGCTGAAGCAATTAATACAGCATGTTATGTCTTAAATCGTGTTCTTATTCGACCAATTTTACATAAAACATGTTTTGAATTGTATTATGATCGTATACCAAAGATCTCATATTTCAAAATTTTTGGTAGTAAATGTTTCTTGTTAAATACCAAAGATAATCTTGATAAGTTTGATTCAAAATCAGATGAATTAATATTTCTTGGATATTCTTCTAGAAGTAAAGCATATCGTATTTTCAATAAAAGAACATCTTGTATTGAACAATCTTTACATGTTGCATTTGATGAGAATTGTGAGCAGGTTATACCTCTAAGCGAAGGAGAAGAAGTAATACTTCAAGAAGAACCCTTGATAGAGAGTACTTCTCAAGAAAATATTCCTCTACAACCGGTTTGGAAAGAAGTTCCTAATCATCCACATGAACAAGTTATTGGTGAAATAAAGAGTGGTGTCCAAACTAGAAGGCAGTTAGAAAAATATATTGCAAATGTTGTTTTCATATCTAAATTAGAACCAAAGAATATCAATGAGGCTTGTGTTGATGAATTTTGGCTTTTGGCCATGTCTGAAGAACTTAACCAATTTACTAGGAATGATGTTTGGGATCTAGTTGATAGACCAAAGGATCATCCGGTAATTGGAACAAGATGGGTCTTCCGAAATAAGCTGGATGAAAATGGTGAAGTCATTCGTAACAAAGCAAGGCTAGTGGCACAAGGCTATAATCAAGAAGAAATCATAAATTTTGATGAAACCTATGCACCAGTGGCTCGATTAGAGTCAATTTGAATGATGCTTGCTTTTGCTAGTTACATGAACTTCAAGTTATATCAAATTGATGTTAAGAGTGCATTCTTAAATGGACACATCAATAAAGAAGTTTATGTAGAGCAACCTCCAGGCTTTGAAAATGAGAAATATCCAGAAAAAGTCTACAAATTGAAAAGAGCTTTGTATGGACTCAAACAAGCACCAAGAGCGTGGTATGAAAGACTACGAAATTTTCTAGAACAATCTGGTTTTTCCATTGGTCGGGTAGACTCCACTTTATTTATTAAAAATCTTAATTCAGATATTCTTATTGTGCAAATTTATGTTGATGACATAATATTTGGTTCTACTAATGATTCTCTCTGTAAAGAATTTGCTAAAGCTATGCAGGAAGAGTTTGAAATGAGCTTGATGGGCGAATTAAACTACTTTCTTGGACTTCAAATAAAGCAAACTGAGGAAGAAATCTTCATCAATCAGGCAAAGTATACAAAAGAACTTCTCAAGAGATTTGGGATGGACTCATCGAAATCAAGAAGGAATCCTATGAGTACAACTACTTCTCTTGATAAAGATGAAAATGGTAAAAGTGTAGATACTAAGCTCTACAGAGGTATGATCGGATCTCTATTATACTTAACTACTAGTCGACCTGATATTATGTTTAGTGTTTGTATGTGTGCAAGATTTCAAGCTAATCCAAAGGAATCTCATTTAACTGCAGTAAAACAAATTCTTCGTTATTTGAAAGATACTTCAGATTTCAGTTTGTTTTACCCAAAATCATCTTCCTTTGATTTGGTTTCATATAGTGATGCAGATTTTGCAGGAAGTAAATCTGATCGCAAGAGTACTAGTGGAACTTGTCATTTCTTAGGAAATTCCTTAGTCTCTTGGTTTAGTAAAAAGCAAAATTCAGTATCACTCTCAACTACTGAAGCAGAATATATAGCGGCTAGTTTAGCATGTTCACAAGTACTATGGATGAAACAAACCTTAAAAGATTTCAGTTTGAATTACTCCACAACAACTATTTATTGTGATAACACTAGTGCTATAAATCTTTCGAAAAATCCTATTCAGCACTCAAGAACTAAGCATATTGAAGTGAGACATCATTTTTTAAGAGATCATGTGTTAAAAGGAGATATTTCGTTAAATTTTATTTCCACTAAAGAACAACATGTCGATATCTTCACTAAACCTCTTAAAAATGAAGTTTTTGTGAGAATTAGAAGAGAACTAGGTATTTGCTCGTTTTTGGATTTATAAAAATATTGATTTTTGAACAAAATCTCAAAATCACACTATATTAGTCGACCGATAAAATTCTAGTCGACTGGTGTTTTAAATTTTGGAATGTATCGCACCATATTAGTCGACCGATATATTTCTAGTCGACTGATGATATTTTTAGAATGAGTCGCACATTCTTAGTCGACCGATAAAGATTTAGTCGACTAAATTTTTTTTTAAAAAAAATTTAAATGAAGGGACCCGATACCCCTTGGATTTTTAAAACACCCGTTCTTTTTAAAATAAGCATCGTTTCACTTCGTTTTCATATTTTTTCGTTTTTCTTAAAACGAAACCCTTAAAAACGAAAACCCTCTTTCTCTCTCTTTCTTCCGAAAAACCCTCAGAGTGCCGTTCGATCCCATTTTCGCTGGGATTTTCTTACCGTAACAAGGAGACACCGGAATCTTCTGGTCGTGATCTTGAAACGCCGGAATCCTCTTACAGTAACTGGCGCATCTTCAAAACACGCCGGAACCCTCTTGTGTGACAGTGCATTGCCGGAATCCCCTTGTGGCCGACTTCTCACTCGCCGTCAGCCATTGTATCCTCCTCTGGTTCTGTTTCACATCGCCGGACAGCGTTCCACTTCTGCCGGAAATCATTTGGAAGCCGTCATCGTTTTTGGTAACTCTATTTTTTGTTGTCTGAACTTTCATACTTTATGGGTTGTAATATTTTAAACTTGTATATCTATTTTGCTTATGCTATTTCTTCCCTTACTCTTTTTTATTCTGACAAAGGGGGAGAAAAAGATGATAGCAATTACATTGCAGGAGATCTTGCATGAGAAATGCAAAATTAAGAGAAAAAGAAAGCTTTGAATAAATGCATTTCTAAATGCATGAAGAAATGATGAATGGAAATGCAAACCAATCAATATGTGATATATGTGCTTTAAATGTGCTAACTTTTAATATTTTGCAGCATATTGATAGGGGGAGTAAAATCTCCATCTGTGCATCTAAATGCTTCATCTTTGATTAAGTTTGTCATCATCAAAAAGGGGGAGATTGTTACGACAATGAAGCCATACATGATACTTCAAGTACAAGGTTTTGATGATGAGCAAGTAGAATCAACTGCATTTCAGCTAAGGTTATGAAGAAATTGAAGAATTCAGTGAAGAATCTTTGAAGACTAGTGTGAAAATGTTTAATTCATTAAAAGTCTTAGATTCTTGTAAGAGCCTTACTTAGAGTGCATATTTAGGTTGCATTTCACCTAAAAAGAACCCTCATGAAAATCTTTTTAGAAAACTCTTTTCTTAAATTTTCATGGTTATTAGTCGACCAATAGACTTACCAGTCGACTAATTCTTTCGCGCCATATTTTCTAAAAAATCATTTTTGTCAAATTAGTCGACCGAAGGTTTTATCAGTCGACTGGACAGAATGTCTGTTTTTTGGAAAATTAGCAGCAGTCGACTAATGGTTTTATCAGTCGACTGAACAAAACATGTGTTTTTCTGAAAATTTAGCAGCAGTCGACTAATGCTTTTTATCAGTCGACCAAACAGAATGTTTGTTTTTCAGAAGATTTTAGCAGCAGTCCACTAAAAGGTTTTTCAGTCTACTGATGATATTATCAGTCGACTAACTTTTCTCAAGTCGACTAAGTTTCAAAAGTTCAGATTTTCAAACGGCTCGATTAACAGATCAGTCGACCGACGATAACGGTCAGTCTACTAATAACTAACTATTAGTCGACTAACTGATGTTTCAGTCGACTAATTTTGTCGTTTTCCTGAAACTTCAAAAAGGCGTGTCTTTTAATTTTTCAAACGTTTTGATCATTCGAAATGGATAGTTTTGATACCCTTTCATACCCTCAACGTATGAAAAACTTTAAGTATAAACATGAGTGCATTGTACACTAAAAAACAACAAGAATTCAATCGATTTGAATCATTTACTTATTGCTTTTCACTCCTATTCATTCAAGTATTTGTTTTCTCACTCACGTGATATTTTCACTTCAGTTTTTCACTCAAATCACTTTGAGAGATAGTGAATTTGTGAGTAGAGTATTTCAACAACCTCAAAAGCCAATAGCATCTCATTTGCATTCAAAAGGAAGGCTCATAGGTTGTTTTGTAAGTTGTTACTTATTTTCTGTAAAAAGAAGGACTCATTGGTGTAAATGAGTTGTTTGCTTTCAGTAGGGTTGTTACTGAAAGTGGGACCAGTTATGGTTTGTGTAATCTTGTAGTTTACAAGGTTGATAGTGGAAATCTCAAGCGGGTTTTGCTTGGGGACTGGATGTAGGTCGGGTTAGACCGAACCAGGATAAAATCTTGTGTTCTTTGTGTGTTTGCTTTGAGATTTGCAAAATCATTAAATATTCCGCAGGCAATTTTTTTAAAAGCACTATTCACCCCCCTCTAGTGCTCGTTGCCTAGATCCTAGTGCACTTTCAACACTCTCCCTGAAAAGAGGGTCCTTCATGATGAAATGGCCTAGTCTAAAATTATGGGGCCACAAGGAAAGCAAGTCTCCGTCGAGTCTCTCCCTATAAAAAGGGTTCCTTGTGTGAAATTTGGAATTTTGTTTTGCAAACGGTTCACAAAGACACGAGTCCCTTCAAACTCTCCCTGAAAAGGGGCTAAGTGAACGAATTGGATAGCATGCGAAAAGAGCGAGCTCCCTCGAACTCTCCCTATAAAAAGGGTCTCTCGCAAGAGAAAATGATTGAAATTGGTATTGGATGACCAAAAGGGTCAAATTTTGGAAATTGGAATTTTGAAATTTGATATTTGAAATTGGAAATTGGAAATTGGAAATTTGGAAATTGATAATTGGAAATTGGAAATTGATTGACCCGAAGGTCGAAATTGTGAATTGGTTTACTGAGAATGACATGGGTTCTATAGGGATTCAGCCTAAGAACGACATTGGTTCTATTGAGAACGGCATTGGTCCTGTAGGGGTTCGACCTACGAACTATCAATTCCATAGGAATTCAACCTAAGGATCATAGCTCAAGAAGGAATGATTCCAACTTGTGAGCTTTGAATGGACCAGGTGCTAAACTGGGTTTTTAAGGGAAGATTCGAATCAGAATTCAATTCTTCAAGGAAAACTAGATGAATTGGATTTTGAAAGACAATTCGAGTCGGAACTCGGATCTTCTAGACCAACTCGCAGGATAGTTTGAGTTGAAGTTCAAACTTGTAAAGGAAAACTAAGCGAATTGGATTTGAAAGAAAATTCAAGTCGGAACTTGGATTTTCTAGACCAACTCTGAAGGAAAAGAAAACTCGAGTCGAAACCCGAATCTTCAAAGGAAAACCAGGTCCATTATGGAAGGAAAAGAAATCTGAATCGGAACTCGAATCCTGAAGGAAAGGTAGATCAATTTGGAAGGAGAAGAAATTCAAGTCGGAACCCGAATCCCGAAGGAGACTAGATTAACTAGAAGGAAAAGAAGATTCGGGTCGGAACTCGAATCCTGAAGGGAAACTAGACTGGTTGGAAGGAAAAGAAATTTGAGTCGGAACTCGAATTCTGAAGGAGAACTAGGTTAATTAGAAGGAACGAAAATTCGAGTCGGAACTCGAATCCCAAAGGAAAACTAAACCGGTTAGAAGAAAAAGAAATTCGAGTCGGAACTCGAATTCCTAAGGAAAACTAGATCAATTAGAAGGAAAGGAAATTCGAGTCGGAACTCGAATCCCAAAGGAAAACTAAACCGGTTAGAAGGAAAAAAAAATTTGAGTCGGAACTCGAATTCCTGAGGAAAACTAGATCAATTAGAAGGAAAGGAAATTCGAGTCGGAACTCGAATCCCAAAGGAAAACTAAACCGGCTAGAAAGAAAAGAAATTCGAGTCAGAACTCGAATTTCTGAGGAAAACTAGATCAATTAGAAGGAAAGGAAATTCGAGTCAGAACTCGAATTTCTGAGGAAAACTAGATCAATTAGAAGGAAAGGAAATTCGAGTCGGAACTCGAATCCCAAAGGAAAACTAAACCGGTTAGCAAGAAAAGAAATTCGAGTCGGAACTCGAATTCCTGAAGGAAAACTCGATCGATTAAAAAGAAAGGAAATTCGAGTCGGAACTCGAATCCCAGAGGAAAACTAAACCGGTTAGAAGGAAAAGAAATTCGAGTCGGAACTCGAATTCCTGAAGGAAAACTCGATCGATTAAAAGGAAAGGAAAGTCGAGTCGGAACTCGAATCCCAAAGGAAAACTAAACCGGTTAGAAGGAAAAGAAATTCGAGTCGGAACTTGAATTCCTGAAAGAAAACTCGATCGATTAAAAGGAAAGGAAATTCGAGTCGGAACTCGAATCCCAAAGGAAAACTAAACCGGTTAGAAGGAAAAGAAATTCGAGTCGGAACTCGAATTCCTGAAGGAAAACTAGATCGATTAAAAGGAAAGAGGATTCGAGTCGGAACTCGAATCCCGCAGGGAAACTTAAACCGGTTAGAGGGAAAGGAAATTCGAGTCGAAACTCGAATCTCGGAGGAAAACTAGATCAATGGGGCTACTGAATTTTAAAATTAACCAGTGTAAACACCGGATTTTGAAAATGTGTCAATACAAGCATTATTTTTTGAAAAATTACCAGTACGAATACCGGGTTTTGGAAGATTACCAGTACGAGCGCTGGATTTTGGAAGATTACCAGTACGAGCACTGGATTTTGAAAGATTACCAGTACGAGCACTAGATTTTTAAAGGATACCAGTACGAGCACTGGACTTTAAAAGGCTACCAGTACGAGCGTTGGATTTTGGAAGGATACTAGCATGAGCACTGGATTTAAAAAAAAGTACCCGCACGAACGCTGGGCTTTGAAAAAGTCTGACCAGTGAATACTGAATTTAGAGGGTTCGACTAGTAAAAACCAGATTCTGGAAGTTCGACCAGTGAAAACTGGATTTAGGAAATTCGACCAGTGAAAACTGGATTTAAGAAGTTCGACCAACGAAAACTGGATTCTGGAAGTTCGACCAATAAAAACCGGATTTAAGAAGTTCGACCAGTGAAAACCGAATTTAGGAAGTTTGACCAGTGAAAACTGGATTCTGGAAGTTCGACTAGTAAAAACTGGATTCAAGAAGTTCGACCAGTAAAAACCGGATTTAGGAAGTTCGACCAGTGAAAACTGGATTCAGGAGAATTACTAATTGATTTTGATGGAAAATTTTCAGTCTTCACCCTCACGACGACTTGGACAACTGTCGGGGTCTCAGGATTTATCCCTTATCCTGAATGGGGAGTTTAATGCAAATGCAAATCGATGCAGATGAATGCATGCAAATGCAAATGAATGTAAATGGGTGCACATGTGTGCAAAATGAGAGATTTGTTTGATCCTGCCTGCATACAGGATGTTTTGAAGACAATTTTCAAAATAATGCCCCAGTGTAATGGGGGAGTAAGATATTGGATGAAAGGATAAATAATTGATACTTGAGGAATGTTCTCTGAAGATAACAGTGGAAAGATTGACAATGTGCTTCTTGATGAATTCGGGAGACACTCTGAAAGAGGTTACTCCTTGTAAAAAGACATTTTGTATAGAAGGAGAAATACAAAAGATGATGCCAAACTATGAGGAAGATTGATAATTTTATTGATGAAAGAGATGAGACCATGGCATCCATACAAAATAACGAAAGCAAAATGCAAGAATGAAAGAGTGATGGCCTTGTCGCTCTTAGGGTGCTGATGAGCTGGCTGCTTTATCTTCTTCTTTGCCTTCCACAAGGATATTTTTATCGATATAGTCTTGAATAATATTCCTGAGAACGAAGCAGTACTCGGTATCGTGCCCCATGGCCCGATGAAACTTGCAGAATTGATCTTTAAATCTTCCCCTAATGATAGGAGGATCATCGACTCTTGGGAGCTTAATCATCTCCTTGGCCAGCATATATTCAAGGATTTCTTCACGCGGTTGATCTAGGGGAGTAAAGTCACGTTTAAAACTCCAGTTGTCGTGCTTCAACTTTTCTTGAGGTCTCGACCCTTGCTCAAAAGATTGCTGAGGTTGCTTATCATACTGGGGAATCGACTCACCTTTTTGCTCATTTTTGCTAAAGTTTGGTCCCCCTGGGCCAGAGCTGTGATCTTTCACATTTCCCTTATAATGGTTCTTGTTGTTGCTGGTAGAGTAGGTAAAATGGGTTTTCTTGTTAGATTCCTGCTGACTGCTGCTTTTGGTGAACATGAAACCTAAGATCCATTTTCCATACTCAACTCAATCCATTCAGCTCGTTCTGTCAGTTCTATGAAGCTCTTTGATGGAGATGTAGAAATCAGTCCCCTCAGGGGTTGCGAGAAGTTGCTCAGGATCAAAGATAGTGCGTGTCTTTCTGCTATTGGCTCACGCATCTTATTGCAAGCGGATCTCCATCTATGAATGAAATCCCTGGACTTCTCATTTTCCTTCTACTTTATCTGAATCTGCTTAGTACTGGCTTCGGCTTGCTCTGCCAGCATCTTACTCATCATCTTTTTTAACATGACGTACATCTGGGGATCTACGTCATCTTCTGCTTGCTGACCTTGACTACGGGGTGAGTCCATTTCCTCTTCTGAAGCGACTAAGTATGCAATGCCTTCAACTGATAGGATTTTATTTCCGGACCTTGTATGAACCATCGAGTATCATGAGTATTCTTTTAGATGTTGCTGATGCTCTCTGCAAGGTAGAACTGATGGTTAGGCTTTTGAAGGAAATTTGGTTGGAGAAGAATATTTGTTGAGAATTTTGGTAGACAATTGAAATAATATCTCATTACTAGGGATTGAGTCATCGCTGGAGTTTACGACAATTGCGCTACTATTCTTTGCAAAATAAACAACTGAGAATATGCCTTGTTACCTAGGCGAGGTCGTCAAACCAAAGTGAAATGAAGATTAAAGGAACTTTATCGAAAATATGATTTTAATAATACACTTGACAGAGGGGAGGGGGACAGACAATTTTCCACCACTCCGGATAATCAGAAGACACACGAGGACCAGGAAAAATAGTAAGCTTGACAAAAAAATCCCAGCCATGTCTGGCAGAATGGTATGCTCCGGACCATTGATATGATGCGAGGTCGAATTCTTGCAGAACCCCTGCTAGTGGACGAATCTCTACGCGCTTCTGCCTCTGAGAGAACTGCCTGACACACCGCTCTGGATGATAGTATGCGCAGAAGAATGGGCCAAGTAGCCTGAATCGCTTGCCATATGCATAAGTATATCTAGGAGGTGATTCCTGACGATCAAAGTAGTCCCATACGACTTCTTCCTCCTGAAGGTTGTCGATCAAGAACCGGTATCGCGCAACTGGAAGAAGCTTTTCACCATTGTATCTGAATGAACTGGCTCGGGCTGGTACATGCCGGAGGAACCAAGATTGCAACGCGTAGGTGCACCCTTCGACTAGAATTGATTCTCCGAGTGTGAAACGAGTCAACCCTCGGTATAGAAAGGCGAGTGCGGCCATGGCTATCGAGAGGCGGCTGGTCTGTTGACTTTCCCACCTCCTTAGAAGCTGAACTATTCTGATATCCATATAATTCTGTCCATCGGGAAAGAAAGCCAATCCCACCGTGCACAGAACCATCGCATGCTGAATTCTTTCTCGAGCTGTCCTGGACAACGAGCTGACTTCTATGAATATCCCATACTGTCAGTAGATTTCGAGCAGGTCCACATATTCGTTTCCATCCTCCTCTATCAATGGCCAAGACTTGCGTCCTGTCATGCGAGCTAAAGCGTCTCGGGGATCCAGACCCTTGACATTGATAAAAAACTATTTCTCCAATGGATCTCCAGGCTGACCGACTGGCTCGGGCAATCCCATAATCTCTGAAAATTCATCTATCAGTACTGTCATCTCGCCCCACGGGAACCATAAGGTAGAAGTGCTCGGATTCCACCGTTCTGCTAGTGCATGGATCAAGTTGCCGTTGACTGTCTGCTTTCCCACTGCGGACGCCAGTTCTAACCCACAATCGTCCAAGTGGTCCGGAAACATACGAGAGAAATTCTTGAACCATAAATAGTACCACCAGGGAAAGAAGGATCCGGTGCTGAGGACTCGATGTTCAGGAAGACTTTGTTGCACCTCGTAGGAGATGTGACCCTCAGGGAAGACTGAATCAAGCTGACTGGATGCCATTAGACTGGAAAACATGGAAGATTGGAATAAGACTTGGGAAAATATAGAGATTTTGAAAAAAATGCAGGCAGGATAAAATGAAGTAGGGAATTCGAGATCCAGAAGAGAGAAAGGATGGAAAATCACCTGGAGTTTTGAGGAAAATAAGGAGAATTTGGAGAAATCGTCCAGGGTTTATTGAAATATAAGGAAGTACTTCATAAAATGAAGTGTTTTGAAAATCGTCCAGGGTTTAAAACATGGACATAGATTGGGGAATTTGAAAAATCGTCCAGTATCTTTAGAAATTTGGGAAAATATGGAAAATAAAAAGGAAATGACTATTCAATTACATCCTGCACAAACAAGTATGCACATACAACAATCCCTAAAAGCTGACTCTAGATGCACAAATTTTGAAATAGCTGTAAGACCTTAATCCTAACTCTAAGGTTCAGATCAACTGTATCCAATCCAGTTATACCTATATACTCAAGCCAAGGCTCAATGTACATGGCATAAAATCAATTCCTCCGGTTCTAGGTTCAAGTTTTCCAACATCCTTGAGCACCTGCCGATATACGTTGGACTATGGCCCTTGGTACGTGGCAGGGGGTTTTCACCCAAATAAGTGGCCCAGTTGTGAGGCTCTGTCCCGAACTATGGTTCTGGAAGAGAGCCCAGCAACGTGAAGACCGGGACAATATAGGTAGGGTGATTTTTGAAAAACATGAGCACATGCAATCAAATAGAAGACTCTAAGTCCTAAAGAGATAGAATTTTGAAATATTTGAAGAAGCAAACATTGTTTTCATACAATTCCTAAATTGAGGAGTGTTGTATTAGACCTAAGTCTATGTGAGCATAAATAATTCTCCTCAATATGGTCATACCAAACCATACCTAGTCTATATGCATTCCATGTCAGCTGGGTTCAAGTCTAATCTCCTAGGTTCACATGATATCATAAAGCAAAGCTAACATTCCACGGAAATCAATTTTGACAATTTGAACTAAGTAGAGCATTAGATTGATCAGGCGAAGACAGGTCCCATCACGGTCGCCAAACCTGTTATCATCGCAAATTTTTTTTACTTTTTGCGAGTCAAACTGACCTTTGAAATAGTTTTTGAAAATAACTCGCCTCTGTTTTTAAAATGCGGGATAATTTCGAAGAATGGGACTCGCCTGTCGGTACGAGGTTCGACCGTTCCTGCCACCTTTAATAGGGGTAATCGAACCAAGGATCAATCTACTGCTCTGCTCTACTCAACTTGTCTAAATCATATTCTAATTTCTAAATGCACATAGAATCAGACATGTGCTATGAATTTTCTGAAAATGCATATTTGAAAACATGATGTTTGCTTTGAATAACTGAAACACTAAGAATAGATATCACAAGGAGAATCATGAATTGGGATTTAAAATGTACTTCTGAGAAAAGTAAAATTCGATTTTTGAAGAATCTAGAGGTTTTGTGAAAATCAATTTTGAGAAATATGAAATAACTTTGAAAAACTTGATTTCTTTGAATTCAAACTTTGAAATTGAAAATATAACTTAGAAAAATCGAATTTGGAACTTGGGAAATACTTGAAATATCATTGGCAAATCCATATTTTGAGAAAATCGATTTTTGAATAAGACTTAGAAAAATTTGAGAAAACTGATTTCTCTGAATTGAAATTTGAATTGGAATTGGCAAATGCATGAAATGAATGAATATGGATTTGAGGAATTGAGAAATACTTTTTGTATTTTTTGAGAAATGCAGTGCATTTTGAAGTTAGCCTAAGAGTGTAGGCTGAATGTGGCTAATGTGAAGATCATAAATCTGGGTATCATTCATATTCTGACAATGGCCATAAATATGAATTACACCAAGTTTATAAACTTCATAAAAGCTAGTGTATGTGCCATTCGTGTAGACCATAGTGAATTAATAAAATGTGCATGAATTGGCATACATGGCAGTTATATATCAAAGTTTAAACTATATGAAATGCAAATCCTAATCTATGCAGGAATTTAAATTCTTATTCCAAAGTTTACATTTAATTTACATCACTATTGAATTTAAATACATGAAATTAAAATCTTCAATGTACCTGCAAAAGTAGAAAACTTTGTTAGTAATGATATGTTGGCTTTTCTAGGTTTATCCAGTAATATCTAGAAATTACTGGATTTTGCTAGATATAAGCCTTTTTGCCATGATTCCCTTAAATCAAAATTGATAAAATATGAAATAAGATTGAATAAATAACAAAGATAGGATATGAAATTTCGAAATTGGGATCAAAATGACCAAAATACCCCTAATAACAAGGCTATGGCTTTGAAATTAGGGTTTTTAGAAAGATATTTGATAAAAATGCAAGTTTTGAAATTCAAATGAAAATAAATCAAACTAAATATGATATGACATACTTAAAAATATGAAAAATAGGGTTAGGGATTTTGAAATTGAGGTAAAATGACCAAATTGCCCCCAATAGCAAGACTATGGCCTTGAAATCAGGGTTTTCTGAAATAGATTTTGGATAAAACTTAGGTTTTATGCACTAAATGAAGTCAAATGAACATCAAATTTAACCTAAAGTATCATAATATGATTATGAATATGATTAAATCCTAAAAATATATGCTTATACACGAAAACCCAAGAATATCACAAATTTTGTGATTTTTGCAGTGTTTTGGAATTCTTCGGGTACCCTGTTTTGCAATTCAAACCATTCAAGCATCAAACAGATTCTAAAAATCCTCAAAATTAGTACCTGCACTTGTTATAACCCTAATATCAAATTAAAATTATAAAAATAATTTTTTGGCATTAAATTAATCCAAAAATAGCATCAAACCCTAAAAATATGCTACTTTTGATCTAGTTCACCAACCAGTCTCAGTCCAAGACCCGAACCAGGAGTCAAACCTTTATGAAAATCTATGAAATTTTACAGAGACCAAATAGACAGGAAAACAAAACTTTTCTTTTTTACAGATATGAAAAAATCTTTAAAACCAGGGAGATCCTTATCCGACAATCCAGACTTGAATATATTGATTTTAACTTTGGTCCTAACTGATACTTTCAATTGAAAATTCCGGGATAAATAGCAGCACTTATTCAAAATATCTGAGATTTTAATAGTGAACCTATGACAGAAAAATAATAATATTCACTTTTTACAGATCATGAATCGGATCTGTAGTTTGGGATTTATAAACAACACAAGTCTGATTATGGTTTTGATAAACCCTAACGAGTTTTAAATTGAAAATCAGAGTCTCTGACAGAGGAAAAATACAAAACAGTAATAAAAAATTCTGAAAATTTCATAGTAGACAGATCTAATCAATGTGAATCCATGAAATATTACAGATCTAAAATCAGATATAGGATAAGAAAAATATCATCACAGCAAGTTACCTTTCTGATTTTAACAACGATTTTAAAGTTTTAAAAACCCGATTTGGTGTCTGATTTTTCTGACAGAGTTCCCGAATCCCAAAAACTCTGATTTTTTTACAGTAGTTCAATCACATATGCATGTATCACATATAAAGAAATCAGAAATTAACAGTGAATATTTCAATCCGAAACAGCATGCTCTTTTCTGTTCTAAACTAAAAACACACAGAAATCTAATAAACTTGAGAAAATATGCATTAACTAATGTAAAACAATAAGATAAACCATAAAACAGTAAAATAAAAATTATTTCTATGCTGGAAAACATGTAATAAACAAACAAATAAATAAAATACAGGGAATCAATGGCTGGAATTTGATGTTACCTTTAAAAGCATGGATTTAACCCATTAAAAGGGTAAATCACATGTTTTATTGGTTAATAATATAAAAAATAATGCAATAAATGATTCTAATGGATTAGAATCCCTGTAAAACACAAAAAAATAGATTTAGATCATCTTCTTGAATTGATTTTGGGGTTCGTGGATGAAATCCATGGTTAAATCCATGAACACAAGAGTTTCCATGGTGAAATCTATTGAAAAAACATAAAAAAAACTAATAAAAAAATAATATTAAATAACTCACCTTGGGGCTGCAGATGCAATGGAGGAAGGTAGAGGTGCTGGAGAGGAGAGAGAGGCCACGAAAATTAGAGAGAAAAAGAGCTCCCTTTGACCCCCTTTAGGTCCCCTATTTATAGATTTTCAAAAAGTCACTTAATTAGGGTTAATTAAGAGGTTTTTCATTTTTTCAGGACTCTTTCTAATAAATCCACTAAGGGCAATGATTTTTTGTGGTTTCCTAACCCTAAATTAACTCTAATTAATACCTAATTAAACCCTAAAAATTCCAAATGTGACACCACCTAGTATGGACCCACATTTGGTTTTTAAAACCTGAATTTAAAACCTTTAAAAACCAATGGTTTAAAAGTTAAATAAAATGGATTTTTAAAATTGATTTTGACTCCTCTAAACCCCTAACCTAACTAGGACAATGACTGACCCTAGTCTAGCCCTGACTTACTCGAATATGGCTCCACCCCGAGTGGGCCCTACTTGAGTTTTTTTCAAAAAGCGATTTTAAAACTTGAAATTGAAGGAGTTTTCAAAAGAGATTCAAAAGTAGACTTGAAATTAAAAGTTTTGAAATGACACAGAGTTCCAACTGGGTCAGAACTCCTCTGGATATGGCACCAACTGAGTGGGCCCACATAAATTTTTGAAAACTTTGAAATAAACACTGAAAACAACTTTGAAAAGGGGTTAAAATCAATAATTGAATTTCAAGATTTTTGAAAATAGAGTCTCAAGCGAACTGGAACTCCGGGTTAGAGTCTTGAACTCTTAGGACTCTGAGATTTTGGGATTTTAAAAGCCAAATGAAAGAGTTTTTGAAAAGACTTTATAAAAAAATAATGAAATAAGTCAGAAAATAATGTCAGGGTTAGACTCCTAACTCGATCAGAACTCTGAAATAGAGTCCTGAATTAACTGGACTCTACAAAATGACCTAAATTTTGAAAACCAATAGAAAGAAATGAAAATGAAAGTAAAAACAGACTTCAAAACAGACTCCTGACTGGACTAGGACTTTGGGACAGAGTCCTGATCGGACTGAAACTCTAGATTTTTTGGTATTTTCTGAAAAACAAATGAAAGAACTTGTCAAAACAGTGAAAACAATAATGAATATTGGAGTAAAACAAAGTTCTGATTCAACTGAGACTTTGAGGACAAAGTCCTGATTGAACTAGGACTCTCAGATTTTTGGATTTTCTGAGAAAACAAATGAGAGAATTTTGAAAAACAGTTAAAAATAGGATGAAATTGAATTTTGGTTCAAAGTCCTGATCTGATTAGGACTCTAAGAAAGACTTCTGATTCGATCAAAACTCTAAGCATTTTGGTTTTTCTGGTAGGCAAATGATGAAATTTGGGCAAAGCTTTTGAAAACCAGTGAAAATGAAGCGAGAACATCAATTTTGGATAGAGTCCTGATTTGATCAGGACTCTAAGATAAAATCTCAGAATTTTGAAATTCTTTGATAAAAGTGTAATAGTTTTGGTAGATTAAAAGATTTCTGAAAGATTCTCTCAAAATTGAAATCATGATCAGAGTCCTGATCCAACTAGGACTCTCTGAACAAAGTCTTGTTTTGACTAAAATCTGAGTTTCTAACTCTTTTTAAAAGGTTTGATTGAAAATAGATAAAATAGCTGTAAAAAATTAGAGTCCTAATCCGATTAAAACTCTGAAGAAGAGTCCTGATCCAACTAGGACTCTGAAATTTTGGCCAAAACAGAAGATTTTAAAAGGTTTTTTCCGAAAACAGGTAAAAAGGTAGTAAAAATTAGAGTTTTGATCCGACTAGGACTCTGGAAAAAGAGTCCTGATCCAACTAGGACTCTAAGATTTTGGCCAAAATGGAAGAAATGTACAAGGGATAGGACCATAACTGGTTCAAAATCAGAATGATGTTTTAAAAAGGTTCAAAAAGATTCAAACTGATGAAAATACAGAGTCCTGATCCAACTAGGACTCTAAAATTTTTGAGATTTTTGATTAATGAAAGAATCCAGAAGCGACACCACCTAAATGGGTCTCATCTGAGAATTGAAATCAATTGAAATTGAGTTTAAAACAAATCCAGATTGTTTTCTGAGAAAATATTTCAAAATATAAGGTCCTGGGGGGGTTGGCAAATGACAGAATGTTGATTAAAAACCCAGGTTTTAAAATTGTTTTTGAAAGCAAGCTTTAAAACTCAAATCTGGATTGAATGTTTTGAAAACAGGAGTGTTGGATCTCGAAAATGAGATGTAATGACATGCAATGCCATGCAATGCGATGAAATGATATGCAAAATCTATGCAGTGATATGCAATTACATATGAAATGGACAAACACTGGATGAGGGTGAAAATTTGGGGTGTTTACAGTTACCTGAATATACCAACTGCACACCCCAGATGCTGGCTCTCGGGTTTAGGTGTTGAGATAGATCCTCAATCTTCAGAATCGACAGCCAGAAGAGGGCTTTTTTCCTTATGCCTGGCGGGTTCTTTGGAACTTTCTTGCAAGAAGGTGGAAGCCGATGGTCTCCTGTTAGCCGAGAGAGGAGGAGGTCCTCTGCTAGACGAGAGGAATCAACCCTGGTCTCTGGAAATGGGCGATCAGTTAGGGAAGAAGAACGAAGGGTTTTTGGGAGATGGGAGAAGCCGGAGCCCAGGAAATCACCGATGGCCTCTTCTCCCAACAAGGTCCTCTTTTAAAGAATTTTCCACCCTTTTTACAGAAAAATCGGGTGTTTTGAAATCATCCGAACTGCATTTCAAAACCATTTGAAAATCTTCAAACGAACTTTTGAAAAATTTTGAAAACTCGCCATGTTTTTTGGAAGAGGGCGACATTCTTTTCTGAAGGATATTTTTGAGTTTCAAAACTTAGGTAGAATGGGGGTTTTACGGTGGCATCCTTTTGGGGGCTGAGAAGTAATAACTAAAAGGAACGGATTTTTCCTTTTCTCCCTTTTTTTTTTAAGGTGGTGCCACCTCGGCTAGATTTAAAAACTTTTTGGGATAAAAAAAAAGAAAAGAAATTTTGCTTTTCTTGGCAAGGAGCCTTAGTGGGGTGCCACCTACGTGGGCCCACTAATTATTTTATTAAAATTGAGTTAAAAACAAGGTTTTATAAATCGGTGCCACTTTCGAATGGGCACTATTTTGGAAATAAGGGAAAATTTTGAGAATTTGAGTGTGACACCACCTCGAGGCGGGTCCCACGTCCTTTATTTGAAATAAGAGCCAAATGAGATATTTTGGAATTTTCACAATAATAGGCTAGTTTAGAAAACACGAAGCAAAATTTGGCTTGATTTCAAAAACTTGGAAGAAAATGGTTCTTCATGGCGAAATTTTGAAAGAAGCAGGGAAATTCAGAGTCTTTTTGTAAAAATTTGAAATAAGGTCTTATGAATTTGAAATTGTGTCCCCCTCTTTCCAACTGGCGAAATTTTCAAAATGTCAAAACCATCCAGATTGTTTTCTTGAGAAAATTTTTCGTAATCCGGGGTCCTGGTGGTAAAATGGGAAGAATTGATGATTTTGAAAACCCAGGGTTTTAAAATCAATTTTGAATTTTTTTTTAGAAATCAAATCTGGATTGACAATTTTGAAAATCGGGAGTTCCGGATCTCAAAATGACATGCTGTGCAGTGAGGTGATATGGAATGCTCATGCGATGTTATGCAAAGACATGTTCTATGAAATTGCCACTCTGAATTTGAATTTGAACCTCCTGACTTCTGGTTAAGCATGAGATTTTGAAGATTTGCAGTTTGAAGATGTCTTTGAGTCTAAATAGAGAAGTTTTGAGACTCTAGAATGGAATTTAGGTCTTTCTGCAAGGTTCAATCTTGGAAAATGACCATTTTGCCCTTCATTGGTTCCGGAGAACCGAAATGTGATGATTGGTGGAAATGTCAAGAAGGTGAGTACAAATTTGGGGTGTTTACAGATTTCTTTACGTTTCTTCCTTTTTCCTTGCTGCGTTTTCACCATTTTTCTGTGTTTTTGCAGGTGTAGCAGAGGTGGAGACTACTAACCTTGCTTGATAGTGTGAAACACATCATCAAGGTGAGTCGGCCCTACCTCCATCCGGTTTTCTACGCCCTCCGATCGAGAATCGGCGCACATTCCATCATCGATGGATCTCCAACGTGTTGCAGCTGCAAAAGTGTTGTTCTTGGTGAAGTTCCAGCATCCTCAAACCGTTTGGGATGTCAAGGTCAAGCCTCGGTCCGCTCTTCTTCATCCCCACGATCGTCGGATCACCCGAGAGGTAGGTCTTCTTCTTCCTTCTCTTCTAGCTAAAACCGAATTGTGTGTTGATTTTGTGTTATTATTTTTCTATGTGTTTATTGTTTTTCTTTTTGTTTCAATCTTAGAATAGACCCCGTGCACAGACCAGCACGCTAGATTAGGTTTTCTTTCATTGATTATGTATTCGATTTGTGTTTTTCCATCGTTTTCATCTAAAAATATGTAAATCGGCTAGAGGTTTTTCTAGCCGATTTGGGTTTTTGTTTCCAACGTGTTTCATTGTGATATTTTTGCAGAAAATCCAATTATAAAATTTCATTTTGATTCATTTTATTTGTTGGATTTGATTGTGTCTTGTTTTGCTTTCTTATTAAAAAAAAGAAAAAAAATTATATCGGCTAAACTATTTCTAGCCAATCCTTGCATTTTATGAAGTTTAGTATTTGCGTGTTTGGATCCTTTTTCTGTAGTTTTATTTCATCATTTGAGTTTGTTTATTTGTTTCCTGTATGATTTAGATTCGTTTTAAGTAGGGATAGAGCTAAAGGGTTGTCGTGTGATTTATTTTGAAATACTTGTTGAATTAGAGTTAAAATTGAGTTTATGTGTGTGATTTTAATTTCACGTTGTGATTTGTTTGTGTGGTGGTAGTTTCACAGTCTCGTAACAGTTGTGTGGTTAAATTCAGTACTTAAGGATATTTCTAAAGATTGTTTTATTGTTTTATTGTTTATGTGTTTTAAGCATATTGGGAAAATTATCAAAATCGAGTTTTATTATTGTTTTTGTTTTATAGCATTGTCCAGCCGGCTATAGAGTCGTACATAGTTTGTTATATCAGCAATTTATGTCATTTTGGTTTGTCATATGATGTTAGTTAGATCTTGTTTTTGAAAGAGGTTTAGTAGTTGTAATTTTTCATGTTTTATTCATTAAAATAGTCGTTTAGCTAATTTGTAGTTTTAGGTGTCTTATGATTTTTAACTTAGATTAGTGTTTGATGTTTATTTCAGTGATATGTTCATGATGCATAGTTTTGTTCATGTTTCATTCGTGTAATTAGGAGTTTTAATTAGGTATTACTTTAATTTTCGCAAATTGCTTGTTATTTAGGTTAAATCAATTTTTTTTTAGTTTAGTTCTTCTTCTTCTTCCCCAAGGAGGGGCGGCAACCATTAGAGCTCCAATTCAGCTCTAGGTCAATTTTTTTAGAAGGTATTAATTGTAATTAGGTAGGTTAGGAAGGTGTCTAGGTTCAATGTATTAGGTTTTATTGCCTTAGCCGTTTTTAGGAGTCATTTAAGTAAGTTTTGGAATTAGGGTAGTATTTAATTCTAGAAATACGTGTTTCTATTTGAGTCTTTTCATTCCCTAGGTAGTTTTAAATGTCTTAGCCTAGAAAATAGCTCAATTAGGGTTGACGATTTTTGAGAAGGAAAGCAATTAAGGTAATTGGATTTGAAAAGTTTTTTTTTGGAAATAGTAGATTCTTCAAAAATCGTGTGGAGCATTCAAAGGAGTATTAAATTTTGAATATGCATTAAAAAAAAAGAGTTACTATTTGGCTTTGGAAAGTGTTTTGAAATTCAATTCAATTCAATTTCCAATTTAGGTTCCACGATTTCCAGAGAGAAATAAATGTCATTTACTTCAATATTGGAAAGCAACAATCGTGGGGTTCTCTAAGTTGGACTTTTCGTTTTCCAAAGTGAGCTTTAAATATATTTAAGGAGTGTAACTCCCTATTTAATTGGGCGATTTTTGATAATCTAATTATTCCAAAATTAGAGCATTAACATTTATTACCTTATTTTTCCAACCTTCTCTATTGAATTCGTTGAGTTTTGAATTAATTTTAGGTTAATTAGTAGGTTACTAATTAGATAGGTCTTAAATAGGGTTTAATCTAGTTAATTTAGTCGACCTAATTAGTTGAGTCAACCGAACCCACTTAGCTAAGTCAAACCTAGACCGAGTCCAAACTAGTCTAAGTCAAACCTAACCCAACTTTAGGTCAACCGAGTCTAACTAACCTAACCTAACCTAACCTAGTCAAAGCCGAACCTAGTTGAGTCAACTCAACCCGACCTTAGCTAAGTCAAAACCTAGCCTAACCCAAACTGAGCCCACCTAAGCCAACCCGAACCTAGTCAAGTCAAGACCGACCCTAGTTGCTTCAACCGAGTAAACCTAACCCTAACCCTATCCTAAACCCCGCAGCCTTTGTTCTTTAGTGGATTAATTTCATTTAAGTGTAGTTTATTTTGATTTTAGACTAACTAGTTTAGGTATTTGATTTAGTTATAGTGTAGAATTGTGTGTGAGTAAATTGTACTTGTTTCATGTGTGTGAGTTGTGTACAAGATTATTTTACTCATAGTTATTTAGTATTTAACATAGTTAATTAGGATTGCATTTCATTGAGTAGTTTAGTTGCATTTGCATCATTATTTTAGCGTAGTGTTAGTCATAAATTGCAATTTACGATTATTCTTTAATTCATGTAGTAATAGTGCATTCAATAGTAGCATATACACTGTCATTCAGTGTCATTTAGATTGCATTAGGTTTAATTTGCATTTTGTAGTGTTTAAATAGATTTATTTAGTGAATAGTGCACTCAAAGAAAAACCTGATTTTTGCCCCATCGCACTGTCGTTATTTTATGTGCTAAAATTCTGAGTTTTTAGCAAATTTTTGTTCTATTCACTTTACCAACGTGTTAGCTAACCCCAGACCAAATTTCAGCTCGATTCGAGTTGGTTTGGTCTGATTTTTAAGCGTTTTGTGAAAACCGTTTTTTCTGGTTTTTAAATTTTGGGACTTTCAATATCCTGATTTTTCCCAGTATTGAAACGCTTATATCTGGAGTTTCAGATATAGTTTCTTCATTCTGTAAAAACTGTCAGATTATGTAATATGTCAGTTACAGAACATAATAAATTTCGGGAAAATCGGACCTCGTTTGCCATGTCAAACAGTGGTTTTGCAATAACCTGTCAGAAATCTATTTTACACTAATTAGGGGCATTTTTGTAATTTCTGTAGTTTCGGCATTTTAGGACTGTTTTTAGTATTTTCTGCATTCTAGAAGCTGCATCAGCATCATACAACATTATTAGAATTAGTTTAGTATTTTATTTAATTATTGTCTAATAATTAGAACTTGTTTTATTAATTTCGTAAAATTAGACTTAGTTTCATTTATAGTTTTCATTCTTAGAATAAAATACTAACTTTGCATTTTCCTTCGTTTTTAGGACGAAAAGCATATTCATTTTTCCAGGGTTCCTTGTCCAAGTGCAAAGATCGTCCAAGTGGTGAAAAGACCAAAATACCCCTGGCGGACAACTGAAGACTGGATTGCTATTTCAAGTTTTTTTGTAATTTGATTAGTTGTGTAATTGTAGATTGACATTTGTAATTAATAAATTAAATTTTTAAGAAATACTCTGATTAATTCATGTTCCCTGAGGATTCGACCCGTACTTACCACTTTGTGGAAAGTCGGTTTGTATACTTTTGGTTGACGATTTTCCAAAGTTTTATTGAAAATCATTGTTTTAAAAATATCATTTCAAAAGATCAACCAAATTTTGGCACCGTTGCCGGGGAACGGCGAATTAATTACTTTATTTCTTAGAATTTGATTTATTAATTTGTTTTAGTTAGTTAATTAGTTGTTTTATTTTTAGTTAGTAGGATTAGTAAGTGAATATAGGATTAACATAGTTAGTAAATATAGGATTCACGTATTGTTCTTTCTAGGATTCACTTAATTTTTCATTCTACTAGGAGCGATTAGACAGGTGGGTTTTAGAAAAACTTAGTTTGTGATTTCCTGTATTTATTTTTTTTAGTATTTTAGAATAGTTACTTGGTTATTTATTTATTTAGTTATAGAATTCTGACATAGATAGTTAGTACATCTGTTTCTTAGTTGTTATTTGTTTTATTTACGTTTTAGTACCTGTGTTAGTTTAGATTTAGATTTAGGTCGTTTGCTTACATCTGGTCTTAGTACCAGTGTATGTAGGGGAGACGAGGTCTAGGAACACCATTACATCCATTTGTTGACAACCCAGAGAGAATTTTACATTCTCATCGAAGTTCGACAACAATGGCTGACATGGATCCTCCACCCCCACCCCCAGTTCATCCACGTCCCTGAGGGAATACTTCATTCCCACATACTATGTCCAGGCATCCTGCATTCGGAGACCCGATGTAGGAGCGCCTCATTATGAGATTAAGGCCAGCATTATTCAGATGCTCCCATCTTTTTATGGCCTTAGTCACGAGGATCCCTACCGACATTTATATGAATTTCTCGAAATCTGTTCTACTGTAAAGATACAGAATTTCGATGATGATGCTTTGAGGTTGACACTATTCCCCTTTTCATTGAAGGACAAAGCCAAGTATTGGCTAAAGTCCTTAGATTCTGTAGAAATAGAGTCCTGGGATCAGTTACAGCAGGAGTTTCTTCAGAAATACTTTCCCATTGGTCGTACGAACCAGTATCGTCGAGCCATCACTAGCTTTGCGGAGCTAGATGGTGAGCACTTTCATGAGACCTGGGAGAGAATGAAGGATCTCCTCAGGAAATGTCCCCATCATCAGGTGCCGAAATGACAACTGGTGCAGAGCTTTTACGATGGATTGTCTGACAAGAATCGTCAGATGATCGACTCTTTATGCGGAGGGACATTCATGCTAAAGAGCGAGGATGAAGCATGGAGGTTATTTGATACATTGGCCGAGAATTCCCTACATTATGCTTCGAGCTCTCATTCAGATAGAGCCACACCCAGCATTCAGAAGAAAGCTGGTGTTCTTGAGATTGGTCCATCTACTGCACTACAGTGCAAGGTAGACATGATTGCTCAGAAGCTGGACCAGCTTCTCTCAGGACCGCCCAGTACACAGCAGGTGTGTATTCTATATGCCAGTCTGGCACACGATATTACTGAGTGCCCTTCGGCAGCTCAGTACCCTGAATTTGTTCAAGAACAAGTTCAGGCAGCTCAGGGTTACGTCAGACCGCCGAATAACCCATTCTCATCTACATATAATCCGGGTTGGCGTAACCATCACAATTTTTCATGGAAGAATCCACAGTCTTCCATGCAGATGCCTACTTCCTCCCAGTCAGCTCGGCCGCCATCTTTTTCTTAGACATTCTAGAGGCTGAGTTATTCTCAGTCTTCTACTTCATTTCCTCCCCCGATTCAGCAAGAGTCTGCACCACATACATCTTTTGAGGAGAGACTTCTCCAGGCATTCCAAGAGGTGAAAACCTCTAATCAGAACGCCTTCGAGAAGTGTAGCCAGATATTGAGCTCACATACGCAGTCCATTGCGAAGTTAGAGTCGCAAATGGGACAATTAGCAGAGGCTATCAGTAGGAGACCCAAGGGTACACTACCGAGCCAGACTATCATGAACCCGAAGGGCAAGGACCAGATGACTGGAGGCCTGTTTCATGCTAAGTTACAGCAGCAGGCCAAATCTGTTATGGCCCTGAGGAGTGGACGTGAGTATCACGTCGATAGCAGAGAGAGAGATAGTAGAGAGAAAATACAGGAGCCAGCGACCATTGTTTCACCTTCGTCGGCTCAGTCATCATCACCATTCCCATCATCATCTTCAGTGCCTTCATCATCATCATCTTCAGCCTCAGTACAAAAGAACGATAGGAGTGAACCTTCTCACAAAGAGAAGGAACCACCCAAGTATATTCCCCCACCACCCTATCCTAAAGCATTAGAGTCTCCCGGATTGAGAGGGAAGCAAGGTGCGAAGATCCAGGACATGCTTGACATATTCAAGCATGTGCAGATCAACTTACCTTTGCTTGATGCGATTCAGCAGGTGCCAGCATATGCCAAATTCCTGAAGGAGCTATGTACGCAGAAGCGGAAATCTAGAGAGAGAGTTCCTAACAGGGTCCATCTTACTGAGCAGGTGAGTTCAGTACTTCAGCATCAGACACCACCAAAGCTCAAGGACCTTGGAGCCCCGATCATTGCGTGTACCATAGGGAACATCCGGATAGAACGTGCATTGCTTGATCTTGGAGCAAGCGTGAACATTTTGCCCGGGTATTTCCTTGATTCTTTTAGGCTAGGAGAGATGAGATCGACTCCTATTACACTGCAGCTGGCAGATCGTTCTGTCAAGGTACCGAGAGGTATCTTGGAGGACGTGCTAGTTAAGGTGGATGACTTTTATTTCCCCGTCGATTTCATTATTCTGGATATGGAAGGAGTGGATAGCCAGCACCAGACTCCGATTATTTTAGGCAGACCATTCTTGGCGACTGCCAATGCGTGCATCAATTGTAGGACTGGAGCCATGGATCTCTCATTCGGCAATAGGAAAGTCAAGCTGAATATTTTCAATGCCGCGATGGGACCAGCAGGAGACGTGGACTGCTTTCATGTAGATATTGCACATGAGCTAGTGGAAGAGCAGCCCAAGTTGTATATTACTGAGGATTCTTTAGATTTGTACCATGTAGAGAAGAATAATTGTATAGATAGTGTAGATGTGTCTAGAGTGGCATCTGAAAGACCACCTTGGGGAGCTGTCAGTGAGCCTCTTCCCCCACTTGCGGAGACCCCCACCAAATCCTCGATCGAGTCACCTCCGAAACTCGAATTGAAACACTTACCAGATTCACTCAAGTATGCTTATCTCGAAGATGATAAGACTCTGCATGTGATCATCTCATCCCTGCTGACTGAGGAGCAGGAGCAGAGATTATTGACTATTCTTTGAGAGCACAAGGCAGCGATTGGCTGGGGAGTTGCTGATCTGAGGGGGATTGATCCTTCATTCTGTATGCATAGAATCCATTGTGATGAGGAAGTCAAGCCAGTTAGGGATATGCAGAGAAGGCTAAATCCCAACATGAAGGAAGTGGTGAAGAACGAGATGGTGAAGTGGTTGGATGCCGGAATCATTTACCCTATTTCTGATAGCCAGTAGGTCAGTCTGATTTAGGTTGTGCCAAAGAAGTCAGGACTCACTGTGGTTGAGAACGAGAAGGGTGAGAGAATTCCGATGAGGACCACTATAGAATGGCGAGTCTGTATCGATTATCGAAAGCTGAATGTGGCAACTAAGAAAGATCATTTCCCATTGCCATTCATTGATCAGATATTAGAAAGACTCGCAGGACAGAGCTACTACTGTTTTCTAGATGGATATTCAGGATACAATCAGGTAGCTGTCCATCCTGACGACCAGGAGAAGACTACATTTACATGTCCGTATGGCACCTTCGCATTTAGACGTATGCCGTTTGGGCTCTGTAATGCCCCGACAACTTTTCAGAGGTGTATGCTTGCTATCTTCTCGGACATGATAGATGATGTGATGGAAGTTTTCATGGATGACTTTTCAGTGTATGGCTCTTCATTTGAAGATTGCCTCCAAAAACTTACTCGAGTACTGAGTAGGTGTGCGGAGACAAATCTTGTCCTGAGTTGGGAAAAGAGTCATTTTATGGTTCAGGAGGTGATTGTGCTTGGACACATTGTGTCCAAGCGTGGCATTGAGGTTGACAGAGCGAAGGTGGAATCAATTTCCCGTTTGACTCCACCCACCTCTATGAGGCAGATTCGGTCATTTTTAGGGCATGCGGGCTTTTATAGGCGGTTCATAAAAGATTTTAGTAAAATTTCGCGACCGCTGTGTACTTTATTAGAGAAAGACCAGCCCTTTATTTTTAGCGAGGATTGTATGAAGGCCTTTGAAATTCTCAAAGAGGCCTTGATTACTGCACCCATTTTGAGACCTCCGGATTGGACTCTCCCATTTGAGATTATGTGCGATGCATCTGATTATGCTATGGGGGCTATTTTAGGACAACGCATTGATAGGAATCCCTATGTGATCTACTATGCAAGTAGAATTCTGTCTGATGCTTAGATGAATTATACTACGACAGAGAAGGAGCTACTTTCGGTAGTTTTCGCATTAGACAAGTTTAGGTCCTATTTACTCGGTTCGAAGGTGGTTGTCTATTCTGACCATGCGACATTGAAATATCTGTTGAATAAGAAAGATACCAAACCGAGATTGATTCATTGGATTCTACTACTACAGGAGTTTGATCTCGAGATTCGAGATAAGAAGGGAAGCGAAAATGTAGTAGCAGACCATCTTTCTAGACTGATCGTAGAGACCACGCAGGATCAGAGGCCGATCAGTGATTCTTTCCCCGACGAGCAGATCATGTTAGTCAGTACACCGCAGTTACCTTGGTTTGCAGATATTGTGAACTATCTAGTTTCGAGACAGATCCCTGAGCATTGGAACAAGAATGAGCGTGAGAGATTCCTATCTCAGGTGAGGCACTATTATTGGGATGAACCAGAGTTGTTCAAATACTGTGCAGATCAGATCATTAGGAAATGTGTTCCGGAAGAAAAGTACCGGTCCATTCTTAATTTTTCCCATTCATTAGCCTGTGGAGGGCATTTTAGTAGTAGGAAGATGGTTGCAAAGGTTTTGCAGTCAGGATTTTATTGGCCCACACTCCACAGGGATGTTCATGAGTTATGTAGGCGATGTCTTCGATGTCAGCAGATTGGGAACATGTCCAAAAGGGACATGATGCCATTGCTTCCAATTTTGATAGTCGAGATTTTTAATGTTTGGGGCATTGATTTCATGGGACCATTTCCGCCTTCATTCAGAAATTTATACATTCTTGTGGCGGTTGATTATGTGTCCAAGTGGGTCGAGGCTTTGGCAACCAAGACCAATGATCATAGAGTAGTGATTAAGTTCATTAAGCACAACATTTTCAGTCGTTTTGGTGTGCCACGTGCGATGATTAGCGATGGTGGCAAGCATTTTAGGAATGTACGGATAGCTTCTCTGCTGAGAAGATATTCTGTCAATCATAGATTCACCACTCCGTATCATCCGCAGACTAGTGGACAGGTTGAGGTTTCGAATAGGGAGATTAAGCGGATTTTAGAAAAGACAGTTCGCCCGGATCACAAGGATTGGTCCCAGCGCTTAGATGATGCACTTTGGGCATATAGAACTGCATTTAAGACTCCCATTGGCATGTCCCCGTATCGCCTTGTATTCGGGAAAGCATGTCACCTTCCTGTCGAGCTAGAGCATAGAGCGTATTGGGCTATCAAGAAGTTGAATTTTGACCTCACCCAGGCTGGCAAAGAGAGAGCACTGCAGCTCTCAGAATTAGAGGAACTCAGGAATGATGCGTATAAGAATGCCAAATTATATAAAACTCGCACAAAAGCGTTTCATGATAATCATATTGCCAGGAAAGTGTTTGAGCCAGAGCAAAAAGTGTGGCTATACAATTCTCGTTTGCATTTATTCCCAGGGAAGTTGAGATCGAGATGGACAGGTCCTTACATTGTGAAAGAAGTATTTCCCCATGGAGCAGTGACATTATTCGATCCTATGACTCAAGGTACATTCAAGGTGAATGGGCAAAGACTGAAGCCCTTTATTTCAGATTCCTTGCAGGATGGTGAGTGTGAGATAGTGCATCTCATGAAGGCATGAGGATTCAACCAGAGGGATGTATCATATGTACACTAGTTAGTTTTTCATTTCAGTATTCTGCTTTATTCAGTATTTTATTTCATATTTGCTAATTTTTGTTTTGATGTATGCAGGATGAATCTAACACGTAGTGTATCAGTTATCAGGTACAGAGAAGAGCTTTCAAAGAAATCAAAGATCAGATGAAATTCAACTTCAGAAGCTCAGAGCAGATCAGATTGTATCTATCCTTTCTCCCATATTCTTATTGTCTTTTAGTGTGCATGTGCATTGTATTGTTATATATTTTGTATGCCACTAGGGACAGTGTCATTCAAGCATGGGGGGTGGTTTAGATGCATGCACAAAAAAAATTCAATTTTTTTTTTTTAGGTCTGGTAATTAAGGTAGGCATTTGAGAACAAGTTGTAGCATATATGATTGTTTTTGGCATAATCTAACAGTTGAGAATTTTTTAAGCCCCATGTAAATTTTTTTTTCTCTGAACTGATTCAAATAGAGTAGTTATTTATGAGAAAATTCAAAGAAAAGATAGTATTTGATTGTTAGAAAATTTTGAATCACTTTAGTATAAGTATGCACAGTATGTTTTGTGAAAGAAATAAGCAATGTAAAGATATTTTAGAAAAATGAGTTAAAAGAATAGAGCTACGTTTAGTTGTTGATGTCTTCGTGAGTCCTAGTAGTGGAACTCAGACACAAGATGAAGTGTTTGAGTCTTTTGACGAAAAGGATAACGAAGGAGATCATCTTTTTGTCTAGTTGATATTTGTGGCCTTTGTAGTTCAAGTAAGTAGAATCTGAAGGGTGTTTTACACCTAGTGCCCCAAAGCCAGCTGGTTTGGGAGCCACCGGTTCGAAAGCTTCTTACATGGACTGCATAGAAAGCCTAAGAGATAGAGACATTGCACATGACGAGAGGAAAACTATACGTAAACTATTAGAATAGAAGGTCTAGTGACTCGAGCAATTAAGTCTGAGGGATACTTTGTATCTAGTGCCCTAAGGTTGGCCTGTAATGCCCCAACTTTTTATAGTAAAAATTTTAGAGTAAATTTTTTTTTTGAAAAAATAGCGGAAGTGCGAAAAACACAAGTTGGGCGCATTACAGGGTAAAACAGAGAAATACTAAACATACCATTCATTAATTGAAACATTAATGTCATTAATTACATCCCATAACAGAAATGTAAATCTATTAATCAGAGTTCAAACATAAAATACTGAATAAATGAGATCTCTTGGCTTTATCCAAAACGACACCCCGATGCTCCAATTAGTTGCTACCTGAAAAACATTTAAAGCAGAAGGGTCAGACTCCCCTGTCTGCGTAAGAAGCATTATATTTATATATGGTGCTCAGTGACCTGTGTACAAATATGTGCAAGTACTGCAGATATAACTAGCATGGAAGTTTATAGCATTCTAAGAAGATGATTATGCTTTCTAATTCATGATACAGTGCAAAAGATGACTGAACTAGATGTATATTTAACCACATTAGTACCAGCTATAGATTCCACAAGTTTTACTAAAGTCAACTCAACAGAATGTAATTCTTTAGAGATAAGTTTCTAGTCAACTTAAATTATTTAATGCTTATCTTACTCTTACCCTGTGGGTACGCACAGGCATAGACCTTGTAGCGGATCGAGACCATACGGGGGTCTATTATTTAATAACCCGTATGACTAGCCGTACGGATATCCAAAGGGGACGGTCAATGACCGAGAGAGAACTCCCCAGTGGCTAGAACAAAAATTAGGATGCACCCTGTACTTCTGCAGAAGACTTGGATCTACCACCTAGGACATACTGGTAGTCCTGGTCCCCTAACTTCGTGGACTGGGGACCGGGTGAGACGCCTAGCTCTCACAAGAACAAGAATGTCCACGAAGCTTGTACCACCTACCCTCTCCAAGGTAGACCATGGGTCCAGTAACATACACCATCTTTCAGGTATACCCAGAGCCCTGGGAAACCAGTAACATATACCATCTTTCAGGTATACCCAGAATCCCACATATTTAATTTATATGTGTATAAATTTTCATTCTTGTTTGTTTGGATCCAGTAACATACATCTTCTTTCAGATGTACCCAGAACCCTAGGAAACCAGTAACATATACCATCTTTCAGGTATACCCAGAATCCCATATTTAATTTATATGTGTATAAATTTTCATTCTTATATGCAAGTCATTGCACCACAGGGGACTTTCAAAACCCCAATTCATACTCAGGTTGATCTTAGTATATGCACATTACCCATCGAAAGCCTCAAAGGCACCAACCACAATTGCTCATCATTCTGGTTCAACTTTGTGTCGAGTACTTAAACATTCGGCATTTTCAGTTTTGTTTATAAGCTCGAGTGTACGTTTTGTACCCCCATTGGTTATGCCGCAACATGGCATTATCCAACTTTATCATGTGTGTTTCATGTATTGGACAAAATCCTAAAGTCCATAGGTGAATCACATATCTAGTTTACCATCGAAACTATTTTCTTCATAGATATTTCAGTTGCATTTCACCTAAAAAGTCTTTAGAACACTTTTCTAAAAGAACCCTTCATGAAAAGCATTTTAGAAAACTCTTTACTCAATTTTTTCATGTTTATTAGTCGACCAATAGGCTCACCGGTCGACCAACCTTTTTGGCTTCAAATCTTCTAAGCAAAACGTTATATGTTTTTTTTTGTAAAATTAGTCGACCGAAGAATTTATCAGTCGACCGGACAGAATGTCTGTTTTCTGGGAAAGTTTAGCAGCAGTCGACTGAAGGGTTTATCAGTCGACTGATCATAAAATTAGTCGAACGGAAGTTTTATCAGTCGACCGGACAGAATGTCCGTTTTCTGGAAAAATTTAGCAGCAGTCGACTGAAGGGTTTATCAGTCGACTGAACAGAATATCAATTTTCTGAAAATTTTTGCATTAGTCGACTGAAGGTTTTATCAGTCGACTGATCAGAATATCTGTTTTCTGGAAAAATTTTGGCATCAGTCGACTGAAGGTTTTATCAGTCGACTGATCAGAATGTCTATTTTCTGGAAAAATTTTAGCATCAGTCGACTGAAGGTTTTATCAGTCGACTGATCAGAATGCCTGTTTTCTGGAAAAATTTTAGCATCAGTCGACTGAAGGTTTTATCAGTCGACTGAACAGAATGTCTGTTTTCTGGAAATTTTTACAACAGTCGACTGAAGGTTTTTATCAGTCGACTGAACATATTATCAGTCGACTAACTATTGTCTCAGTCGACTAATTTTGCCGTTTTTCTGTAACTTTTAAAAGGGTATATCTTTTTATTTTTCAAACATTTTGATCATTCTAAATGAACTGTTTTGCCACCCCTTTCATCCTCAATGTATGGAATCTTTCAACTATAGATATGAGTGCATTCCACACTCAAAAACATCGAATCCAATCGAATTACCCAATAGGAATGATATATCTTTATTTTACCATGATGTGAAATAGCAATCACGTATACATAACTTCAGACTTGATTAAAACCATTCAATCTACAAAGTATGAAAGGTGTATTGAACAAGAAAATACAACCAAACAATAAGTTCATGAATAATAATCCGAGATACTTAAGGTTCCACGCCATTTGCCTACTTTATTTTTGTTTCGATCTTGAATCTGTCATGGCTAACACCCACACCAAAAATATATGCATTTTCCTACATAGATTCGAACTGTAGGTTTTGATATGAGTACTACATATCACCAGGCATACTCATAGGAACATAATGCCCTTACAAAGAACACCACAGTGCCCCAACGTTGGCCAAGGGTGAGAACCATTGGCTGAACCACTACATATTGACCTATTGGCGAGTAGGTGTTTCAGCTCATGCCATCTGGGTCTCGAGGCCCTAAACATACCTTCAGATAGGTGGTGCTTGTCGCGTAAACTCCATGACATTGCAACATAGATGTGCAACATGACATCGACCACTTACATACAAATAGCAATGCTCCTTACCTCTTGTTGGAGCGTCAAGCGAACGAAGCAACGCTTCTTCCTTCGTTGGAGTAGCACACAACGTTTGCCAATGGAAGTCCAGTCGTGCAGCAATAGAAAACTCCACCACCAACTATGGAGGTCTGATCACCCAAGAGAGGGAGAGAGGGAGAGAGAAAGAGAGAAAGAGAGAGAGATATAGAAAATCGTGTTTCCTGATTTCTAAAAAAAAACTTCTTGATTTGTCTCCTCTTTCTTAGGTGGAGTTTCAAAACTCAACCCTCAAAAATCTCCTCCAAATCCCACGATTTTTGTTGGGATAGCATCTCTTCCGATTTTGCCCTTTACTCCATGTGTCATTTTTTTCAACTTCCACTCTCTTTTTTCCTTATTGTGGTACCCCTCATCCCATGATGCATGGGATTCTCCTCTATCTTTGGTAAGGTGAGAGGAGTTGCTCACATTTTTTGTGGAGAGAGACCAAAAAGGTAGGGTTTAATTTGAGCCCACGTTTTTACCCTTTTCACCAAGGTAGAAATCATCACTTTCTTGAAAAAATAATTTGTGCATAGGGGGTTTTGAACTTGGGTGATGGTATCACACACCGTGTGTCCTACCACAACACCACACCATCACTTGGTGTTTACTTTTGCAAAAATTTTCTTTTTATGTCATATTGGGACGTTTTTCCTTGTTGATGGATTTCTTCCATTTTCAAGTGGATTTTTCACCCGTTGGTTTTAAACTTGCACTCGCTTACTTTAAATGTGCTTCGGATCTCACGCTATCATCCCGAAAGCATCGGGTTTCCTTACTTGGACTCGTGAACCGGGTCGGATCATCGAATCTCGCCAAGATCCGGATCCAAAACCACTTGTGAGAGTTTGTTATCGGTTTCGTTCTAGAAACCACAAGTCATAAAAATTATACTGCCTAACTTAAAATCTTACTATTTCACATAACTGATCCCTTTTTATTCATTTAGAATTTTATAAATTTCACGGGTTTTACATGGCCAGCCTGGGAGTCACTGACGCAAAGCTCGCTACACGGGTCACGAAAACTGACTATTCGAAATAGTGCTCATGTGAGAAGAATGCTCAAGAGAACAAAGTTGAAAAAAGGGTGAAAATGAAAGAAAAAGAATGTACTGAATGAGAAAATTTTCATTGCTTAGGCATATAGGTGTATTACTGTGCAGAAAATATACAAGTGAGAATAAATGAGTAAAACATGAGAATACTTGACTTTCTGAGAAAAATCATAAAATAGCTACAATATTAGAAAAGTGAAGGAAAAAGAATTTTTACTGTGGTGGCATGAGATTTTTAACTTGTTTTGAGAATGTCAATTACATGAAATATTTGTTCCAACTGCATTCTTAAGAGCATAATATTTTTGAAAAATCATCCTCGCATTTCATTGATGTTTGTGGGTAGCATCTCTGCAAACCCTCACGAGACCTTACTCGTCCACTGATGTAAACCAGGGGTTTAAAGGGCTTGCTGCATATGCTAAATGCAACCGTGATTCCTACAAAAGTGAGCTAGTTTTTATGCATTCATATTTAGCATTTATGTATCTGCTGCACAGCATAATTAGGGTTTATTAAGGGACTAACAAACATTCAAGCATGGGGATATTTGATGATGCATGAAATGTACATCATGTTAACAAGTTTTTCATGCATTTTGTAACAAGTTTAAGGTTTTAAACCCATGTTTAGATGTATTTTGATAGTAAGGGGTTATGGTTCGAATTTCAGAAAAATCGGAGTTAAAATGAGAGAGTTATGGCTATTTTAGTGTTTGGGCATGGATTTCGAGGTGTATCAGATCCATATCCGACCCAATTAGGCTGTTTGGGCCTTGGATCAATCTTTAGAAAGTCTAAAATCCAACCCACATGCATATCCATATCCAATTCAAAAAGTTTTGCAGAAAACCCCCCAGAAAGTGGTGCCTAGCAAAATAGTTTTTTTTAACCCTATTTCTGAATTTTCAAAAAAGTATAAATAGACTTTTTAGAGGAACCCTAGGCGTCTTTGGCTTGGATTTGACGCCCCCTTCAGTGCCTCTAGCTCCAGCACCTTCTTCCCCTCCATTCTCCCACGTTTTGGCCATTGAAGACCGGTTTATGCTTGGTTTCCAAGCATCTTTCGATCTCCCTTGTGATTTCTTTACGTTTCTTCCTTTTTCCTTGCTGCGTTTTCACCATTTTTCTGTGTTTTTGCAGGTGTAGCAGAGGTGGAGACTACTAACCTTGCTTGATAGTGCGAAACACATTATCAAGGTGAGCCGGCCCTACCTTCATCCGGTTTTCTACGCTCTCTGATCGAGAATCGGTGCACATTCCATCATCGGTGGATCTCCAACGTGTTGCAACTGCAAAAGTGCTGTTCTTGGTGAAGTTCCAGCATCCTCGAACCGTTCAGGACGTCAAGGTCAAGCCACGGTTCACTCTTCTTCATCCCCACGATCGTCGGATCACCCGAGAGGTAGGTCTTCTTCCTTCTTCTCTTCTAGCTAAAACCGAATTGTGTGTTGATTTTGTGTTATTATTTTTCTGTGTGTTTCTTGTTTTTCTTTTTGTTTTAACCTTAGATTAGACCTCGTGTAATACCCAAATTTTTTAATGATTTATAAATTCTTAAGAAAATTCAAGTTTTAATTTTTATTTATTCTGAATGTGAATTATAGTGTGAAAACCCTGATTTTTAGAGTTAGTACTGTTCAAAGTAAAGATCTGAATCTATATTTGAAATCCTGATAAAATTTTGTTGAGGCTTGTTCAAAAATCAGGATTCAGGGACATTCTAGTCATTAGTCAAATTGTTAAAGGGTAGCTTAGTAATTTGCCAATTCAGTGGCATTTTTCGGTAAAATGCCCAACTATATAAGGTCAAAATAGTAATTTTTCTGTTAGGGATATTTGCAGGGAATTAATAAAATTTTCAGGGAGGAAACGGTAATTTACCATTTTCAATGGTAGGCTATGTAATTTATTGAACTACAGAAGGACAATCAAGTAATTTTAAATCCCCTTATGGCAGTTCTGAAAGATGGGTTTTGAATTAAGGTATAAAAGGTATAAAAAGATTAGCAATCAAATAAAATATAATATTTTATATTAAAATATTCAAAAGACCATGGTTTTGGAAAACCACTGGCCCAAAACCAAGGGCAGCAATGGTTTTTCCAAAACCATGAGCTGACAAGTGTCACCTCACAATGAGGAGGTGACACCCATCCCTCTTCTCTTTCTGACACATGTCAAAAAAATGAATAAAATAATAAAAAAATGACAAGTATCAAAATAAATTAATATTTTAATTAAAAAAGGTGACAAGTGTCACCAAAATAGGTCCCATAGGGGGGGCGACACCTCCTCTCTCTCCTATAAATACCCCACACCCCCTCTCTCTCTACCCAAGTCCAAGACCCCCACTCTCTCTAAGATATCTCTCTCTCCTACTTTCTCTCTCTACCTTTGAATTTCTCTCTCTAGATTTTAGTTCAAAAACTCCGTAGAATCTCAGATTTTTTCTCAGAAACCTCTTCTATCCCTTTTCATCTTTCCTTAAGCGAAGTCCGTTCTTCTGCAAGAAGCTCCATCGGATCAGAAACAGCCTCGAGAGCGCTGCCTACAAGAGTTCTGCTAAACTTAGCAGAAAAGTCAGATTTGGATAGCGGAAGCGCTGCTCAAATCAACTAAACGAGGTTAGTATTCAAAAACCCTCTTCTAAATTCGAATTCATACTTTCTGATCTTCCCTATTCTCTTTCTGAACCCCAACTCTATTTCTTTTGGATTTAAATTTTGACAATTTTGCCAAAATTTTATCCAAGCCTGCCTCTACACAGGGGAAGCTCTGTTTAAATCTTTTTAAATGTTTTTAAGTATTCAAAACTATTTTAGCAGTAGTTTTGGCAAAATTTTCTAAAATACTTTTGAAAAATTGAGTTTTTATAGCAAAAATTCTGCCAAAATAATTTAAAGATTTTTGAAAAAAGTAGAATTAGTATAACAGTAATTCTGGCCAAATTTTTAAATAATTTCTAAAAAAATCAATTATTTTAATTAGAATTCTTTCAGATATTTTAGAATTTTTGAGTTTATTTAGTAGAAGTTATATCAAAATTTTTATAACTATTTTAGAAAAAAAAACGATTTTTATAAAGGAAATTCTGTTAAAATTTTCAAAAATCAGTTTTAATATTTGAATCAATTTTTTTGAAAAACCTTTATAAAAATATTTATGACGCAAAGTCATGTTCGAATTCTTACAACTCGGATTCAAGTTCAAACCCTTTTTCGAACATTTGAGTTATTACAGAGGAAACTTTGTGAAATTCTTATAAAAGTTTTAAGGTCAATTTTTAGATTTTTAATAATTTCTTCAGAAGATATTTCTTTAAATTTATAGGACAAATACTACCCAAAATTCGATAAAAAAGTATTAACTAATATAATGAATTCTATCAGATTAAATCAAAGCACGAGCGCTTTATCCTGTTCTCCTTAGTTCTATCGAAATCCAAGTAAGTTATTCTATCAAAATCTTATAATTTTGTATTAAACATGTTTTTGATTCATGCATGATTATTTAAATTTGATTCATAATTAAATGCATATTTCAATATCTGCAAAATTAAGTACATGTTTTGATTTCAAATCTTGTGATTTTAAATCAAATACTATGGTTAAGATATTTATGAAAAGAAGAATTTTGTATAGCATGTTGATTTTCAAAAGATTTTATTGTTGCAAGAGTAATGTCTATACAAACTTAATTCTCGCCTTCATAGGCGAATGCTTGTTTTGATAGAGCAAAATTCTGGATGGGCTGGATACATATGAACCGTGTTTATTTGAAAGGAATGATTTGGCTATTGAGCCTAGTTTTGAAAAGATGAAAAGTCCTATAAAAGAATCCTTCAAGCCCATCTAGGTTTAGCCTACCCTGGAAGGGGTAGTGGTACAACCAGGAGTGACATTGTGAAGATAATGATTGTTGGGAGCGATAGATTCCCTGGACCTCCTGTCACTCGGGTTGAGGAGGTCGAGACAACGGGTCTCAAGGCTGCCGCATGCCAGTGGATGCATCCAACTCTCCTTGTTTGCTAGCCATTGCTGAGAATCTTTCCGGTCGTTGACCGCTCGCTTGGGAGCCCGTTTCACTCAGGTATCCGGGTAATCCACAATAGAATAATACACCCCCAGAATACTTAGTTTGAGATCGGAGTACTCTCCACCGTACCAGAAGGGCGTTAATATCGAAACAATGACCTTTTTCTTTCATAGAATTTGATCTGAAATTATGCATTGTTGATATAACACATAATCATGTTTTAAATTGTTTTTAATTGCCTTATTTTTAATTGCATAATTGTTCTTGAATGAATGCATTTTGATTTGTAAATTATTGAAATCATGCTTAATATTTGAATTGTATGGTCTTGATTAATGACTTACTTGGCTATCATAAGTCTAACCCCGTTTTATGGGGATTTCAGGTTCAGATATGGAATAGGCGATCTTACAGTGGATGTTGGACAAGTGTGGAATCGAAGAATTCAGATTCCCAAGATCATGAGATTAATTTAGGATTTATTTTAAATTTAATCCTAAATGTTTTCATTTTTGAACCTTGTGAAAAGACTATGTATATAATGTTAACATAAATTATTATTGTTTTTGTTGTTAGTTGGAATGTGACGTGCCTGAGGTTTAGGAAACCGAAAATCAAAAGTTATTTCCGCTGTTTAAAAAAAAAAAAATCTGCATTTTTAAAGGTTTTAAAACCCCTGGGCGTTACAGTTGGTATCAGAGCAGAGTTTTGGAAAATCTGGTTCGAGATCCACCTTGTCCACACATTACACTGTAAGTACTTTAGATTTTTATTTTATTATTATTGTTAAATCATTGTTTTTCTTATAGATGACTCTTCAAGATTTGGTCAATATCATTAAAGAACTTGTTAAGGATGTTCAAAAGCTAGAAGAATCACATACAGTACAAAAATGGATGGTGGATAATTTAGAAAATCAAGTTCGAAGTCTCACAAAATAAAAAGAAAACTTAGAAAAATGTCATAGGTGTTTACAGACCCATTTATCACAACATTGCCCACTGGAATTGGAAGAATGTTTATTCTGTGGAGAAGTTGGGCATATAGAAAAAGAATGCCAAGTGAAGATGGGTTGTATTAAAAGACAGCAAGCCGCTGAAAACCTACCAGATCAACAATCCCGTATGGTTATTCTTGCTCCTCCTCCTCCAATGGAACCTATTGTCATTTCATCTGACTCACCCATAGTACCTGCTCCTGCACCCACTTTAACTCCTTTGGACTTTGTATTTTCAGTCCAACCCCCTGAACCTATATATACCCCAAGGGTGACCTGATTCAAGGTACTTTATCTATAGTTGGACATGTTGCTTTTACTCTATTTGATTGCGGTTCAACTCATTCTTTTATTTCCAAGAAGTTTACTACTTTACTTAATACGCCTATCAAGTCTTTGAACTGTGCTCTGGAAGTGGTCAACCTAGTAGGATGTAAATCTTTTTGTGGGTTATACTTGCCGAATTTAGAAGTATATATTGAAGGACAAAATTTACCTGCCAACCCAATTCTATTAGACATGTCAGATTTTGATATTATATTGGGTATGGATTGGCTACATCAACATCATGCAAGAATATTTTGTCAGGAAGGAAAAGTTACTTTTTCTCAACCAGGTATTCCTAAGGTAGAATTTAGATTATCCAATTCTACTCCTAAAAATCGAGTTATTTCTTCTTTAAAGGCCCAGAGATATTTGAGGAATGGATGTACGGCCTTTTTAGTCAGCATTACTCTTGCCAAGCCAACAGAAATTTCTCTTGAAAGTCTGGATATTGTTCGTGAATTTTTAGATGTTTTTCCTGATGAATTACCAGGACCTCTTCCACATAGAGAGATAGAATTCGATATTGAGTTAATGCCAGGAACTGCACCAATTTCTAAAGCTCCTTATAGGATGGCTCCAGCAGAACTCACAGAATTAAAAAAGCAATTATTGGAATTAATGGAGCTGGGATTTATTAGACCAAGTATGTCTCCTTGGATAGCACTAGTATTATTTGTAAAGAAGAAAGATGGGTCATTAAGATTATGTATAGATTACAGACTTCTTAATCAAGTTACCATAAAGAATAAATATCTGTTGCCACGAATTGAAGATTTATTTGATCAATTACAGAAGGCTAAGGTATTCTCAAAGATTGAGCTTAGGTCTGGATATCATCAACTTAGAATCAAGGAAGAAGACATTTCTAAGACAGCCTTTCGGATAAGGTATGGACACTATGAATTCACTGTCAAGCCTTTTGGACTTACAAATGCACCAGCAGCCTTTATGGATCTTATGAACTGTGTGTTCAGACCATTTGTAGATACATTTGTGATTATTTTTATTGATGATATTCTAATTTATTCTGAAAATAAGGAACAACACCAGGAACATTTAAGGATTATTTTGGATACTTTGAGGAAAAATCAGTTATATGCCAAGTTTTCTAAGTGCGAATTTTGGCTGGAAAAAGTTATGTTTTTGGGTCATGTGATTTCAAAAGATGGAATCTCAGTGGATCTTGCTAAAGTGGAAGCAGTATTAGAATGGAAACAACCTAAGAATATTACAGATATTCGAAGTTTTCTTGGACTTGCAGGATTCTACCGAAAATTCATTCAAGATTTCTCCCGTATAGCATCACCGATGACTAGACTTCTGAAGAAGGGTGTTAAATTTGATTGGGACACTAAATGTGAAGAAAGTTTCCAAATTTTGAAAGAAAAGCTCACTACATCTCCAGTGCTTACTTTACCCTCGAAACTTGGTGGATTTGAGGTTTATGCAGATGCTTCCGGTACCGGTCTAGGTTGTGTATTGATGCAACACGGAAAAGTTATTGCTTATGCATCAAGACAGTTGAAAAATCATGAGAAGAATTATCCAACCCATGACTTAGAACTTGCGGCAGTTGTTTTTGCACTAAAGATCTGGAGACATTATTTATATGGAGAACAATTTGAAGTATTCAGTGATCACAAGAGCCTCAAATATTTGTTCTCGCAGAAAGAATTGAATATGAGACAACGATGTTGGCTAGAATTTATTAAAGACTATGAGTTCACACTTTCTTATCATCTTGGAAAGGCGAATATTGTAGCTGATGCTCTTAGTCGCAAAACTAGAGACACTTTGGCAAGTCTCATAAACAGAGAATGGAAACTTATTGAAGATTTCATTAATTAGAGACCCTTTGCAACTAATACAGGAAGGATTTTATTATCAAACTTAATTGTTCAACAAGAAATCCTCATCCGAATTATTACTGAGCAAAGTAAGGATTCTCAACATGAAGAATTTTTAGCCAGAGCCCAACAGGAAGATGATGTTTCTTTTCAACTTAAAGAAGATGGGAGTATTTTGATGAATGATTGAATATGGGTACCAAATAACCCTGAATTGAGAAATGAAATCCTTGAAGAAGCCCATAAAAGCAAGTATACTATCCACCCAGGAAGTACAAAGATGTTCAAAGATTTGAAAAGAAAGTACTGGTGGACTGGTATAAAGAGAGATGTGGCAAATTATGTTTCAAAGTGTTTGATTTGCCAACAAGTAAAGGCAGAACATCAGAAGCCAGGTTGAATGATGCAACAGATTGAAATTCCACAATGGAATCGGGAAGAAATTACTATAGATTTCATAGTTGGTTTACCAAAGACTCGAAAACAGCATGATGCAATTTGGGTTATTATTGACCGATTAACTAAATCAGCTCACTTTCTACCTATTCGTATAAGTCAATCTTTGGAAAGTCTGGCAGATTTATACATTCAAGAGATTGTAAGACTACATGGAATACCATTTTCGATTATCTCTGATCGTGATCCCAGGTTTACTTCTCGATTCTGGAACCAACTTCAGCAGACTTTGGGAACAAAATTAAAGTTCAGTTCTGCATTTCATCCCCAAACTGATGGACAATCAGAGCGTACTATTCAAACTCTGGAAGATATGTTATGCACCTGTATGCTAGAATGGAAAGGAGATTGGGATATTCATATTATGCTAGCTGAATTCGCTTATAATAATAGTTATCATGCCAGTATTGGATGGTGTCATACGAAGCTTTATATGGAAGACCTTGTCGATCGCCACTCTATTAGAATGAACTTGGTGAACGAAAGTTAGAGTCACCAATAATACTACAACATTACACTCAGCAAGTAAATTTGATCCGAGACAGACTACGCGCTGCCCAGAGCCGACAAAAAGGATATGCTGATCAAAGACGAAAAGAACTCGCTTTTGAAGTTGATAATATGGTCTTTGTCAAAGTATCTCCAACCAAAAGTGTGTTCAGATTTGGAAAGAAGGGAAAGTTAAGTCCTAGATTTGTAGGACCTTTTAAGATTTTAGAACGAATCGGTGAAACTGCTTATAGAATCGAATTGCCTCCTCAGTATGCACAGATTCATAATGTATTTCATGTTTCAATGCTGCAAAAATACGTTTCTGATCCATCTCATATTATCCAGCATCAAGATATAGCAATTCGAGAAGACATGACTGTTGAGGAAAAGCCAATAGAAATTATGGATAGAAGGGATCAAATTTTGAGAACAAAGACTATTCCTCTGGTTAAAGTCAAATGGCAGCATCACGGAATTGAAGAATGTACTTGGGAACCTGAAAACGGCATTAGAGAGAAGTATCTAGAATTGTTTGTTTAAATTGTACATGAATCTCGAGGACGAACTTTTTTTTTAGGGGGGTAGAATGTAATACCCAAATTTTTTAATGATTTATAAATTCTGAAGAAAATTCAAGTTTTAATTTTTATTTATTCTGAATGTGAATTATAGTGTTAAAACCCTAATTTTTAGAGTTAGTACTGTTTAAAGTAAAGATCTGAATCTATATTTGAAATCCTGATAAAATTTTGTTGAGGCTTGTTCAAAAATCAGGATTCAGGGACATTCTAGTCATTAGTCAAATTGTTAAAGGGTAGCTTAGTAATTTGCCAATTCAGTAGCATTTTTTGGTAAAATGCCCAACTATATAAGGTCAAAATAGTATTTTTTCTGTTAGAGATATTTTCATGGAATTAATAAAATTTTCAGGGATGAAAACGGTAATTTACCATTTTCAATGGCAGGCTATGTAATTTATTGAACTACAGAAGGACAATCAAGTAATTTTAAATCCCCTTATGGCAGTTCTGAAAGATGGGTTTTGAATTAGGGTATAAAAAGTATAAAAAGATTAGCAATCAAATAAAATATAATATTTTATATTAAAATATTCAAGAGACCATGGTTTTGGAAAACCACTAGCCCAAAACCAAGGGCAGCAATGGTTTTTCCAAAACCATGAGCTGACAAGTGTCACCTCACAATGAGGAGGTGACACCCATCCCTCTTCTCTTTCTGACACATGTCAAAAAAATGAATAAAATAATAAAGAAATGACAAGTGTCAAAATAAATTAATATTTTAATTAAAAAAAAGTGACAAGTGTCACCAAAATAGGTCCCATAGAGGGGGGAGACACCTCCTCTCTCTCCTATAAATACCCCACACCCCCTCTCTCTCTACCCAAGTCCAAGACCCCCCTCTCTCTAAGATCTCTCTCTCTCCTACTTTCTCTCTCTACCTTTGAATTTCTCTCTCTAGATTTTAGTTCAAAAACTCCGTAGAATCTCAGATTTTTTCTGAGAAACCTCTTCTATCCCTTTTCATCTTTCCTTAAGCGAAGTCCGTTTTTCTGCAAAAAGCTCCATCGGATCAGAAACAGCCTCGGGAGCGCTGCCTACAAGAGTTCTGCTAAACTTAGCAGAAAAGTCAGATTTGGATAGCGGAAGCGCTGCTCAAATCAACTAAACTAGGTTAGTATTCAAAAACCCTCTTCTAAATTCGAATTCATACTTTCTGAGCTTCTCTATTCTCTTTCTGAACCCCAACTCTATTTCTTTTGGATTTAAATTTTGACAATTTTGCCAAAATTTTATCCAAGCCTGCCTCTACGCAGGGGAAGCTCTGTTTAAATCTTTTTAAATGTTTTTAAGTATTCAAAACTATTTTAGCAGTAGTTCTGGCAAAATTTTCTAAAATACTTTTGAAAAATTGAGTTTTTATAGCAGAAATTCTGCCAAAATAATTTAAAGATTTTTGAAAAAAGTAGAATTAGTATAACAGTAATTCTGGCCAAATTTTTAAATAATTTCTAAAAAAATCAATTATTTTAATTAGAATTCTTTCAGATATTTTAGAATTTTTGAGTTTATTTAGTAGAAGTTATATCAAAATTTTTATAACTATTTTAGAAAAAAATCGATTTTTATAAAGGAAATTCTGTTAAAATTTTCAAAAACCAGTTTTAATATTTGAATCAATTTTTTTGAAAAACCTTTATAAAAATATTTATGACGCAAAGTCATGTTCGAATTCTTACAACTCGGATTCAAGTTCAAACCCTTTTTCGAACATTTGAGTTATTACAGAGGAAACTTTGTGAAATTTTTATAAAAGTTTTAAGGTCAATTTTTAGATTTTTAATAATTTCTTCAAAAGATATTTCTTTAAATTTATAGGATAAATACTACCCAAAATTCGATAAAAAAGTATTAACTAATATAATGAATTCTATCAGATTAAATCAAAGCATGAGCGCTTTATCCAGTTCTCCTTAGTTCTATCGAAATCCAAGTAAGTTATTCTATCAAAATCTTATAATTTTGTATTAAACATGTTTTTGATTCATGCATGATTATTTAAATTTGATTCATAATCAAATGCATATTTCAATATCTGCAAAATTAAGTACATGTTTTGATTTCAAATCTTGTGATTTTAAATCAAATACTATGGTTAAGATATTTATGAAAAGAAGAATTTTGTATAGCATGTTGATTTTCAAAAGATTTTATTGTTGCAAGAGTAATGTCTATACAAACTTAATTCTCGCCTTCATAGGCGAATGCTTGTTTTGATAGAGCAAAATTCTGGATGGGCTGGATACATATGAACCGTGTTTATTTGAAAGGAATGATTTGGCTATTGAGCCTAGTTTTGAAAAGATGAAAAGTCCTATAAAAGAATCCTTCAAGCCCATCTAGGTTTAGCCTACCCTGGAAGGGGTAGTGGTACAACCAAGAGTGACATTGTGAAGATAATGATTGTTGGGAGCGATAGATTCCCTGGACCTCCTGTCACTCGGGTTGAGGAGGTCGAGACAACGGGTCTCAAGGCTGCCGCATGCCAGTGGATGCATCCAACTCTCCTTGTTTGCTCGCCATTGCTGAGAATCTTTCCGGTCGTTGACCGCTCGCTTGGGAGCCCGTTTCACTCAGGTATCCGGGTAATCCACAATAGAATAATACACCCCCAGAATACTTAGTTTGAGATCAGAGTACTCTCCACCGTACCAGAAGGGCGTTAATATCGAAACAATGACCTTTTTCTTTCATAGAATTTGATCTGAAATTATGCATTGTTGATATAACACATAATCATGTTTTAAATTGTTTTTAATTGCCTTATTTTTAATTGCATAATTGTTCTTGAATGAATGCATTTTGATTTGTAAATTATTGAAATCATGCTTAATATTTGAATTGTATGGTCTTGATTAATGACTTACTTGGCTATCATAAGTCTAACCCCGTTTTATGGGGATTTCAGGTTCAGATATGGAATAGGCGATCTTACAGTGGATGTTGGACAAGTGTGGAATCGAAGAATTCAGATTCCCAAGATCATGAGATTAATTTAGGATTTATTTTAAATTTAATCCTAAATGTTTTCATTTTTGAACCTTGTGAAAAGACTATGTATATAATGTTAACATAAATTATTATTGTTTTTGTTGTTAGTTGGAATGTGACGTGCCTGAGGTTTAGGAAACCGAAAATCAAAAGTTATTTCCGCTGTTTAAAAAAAATATCTGCATTTTTAAATGTTTTTAAAACCCTGGGGCGTTACACCCCATGCACAGACCAGCACGCTAGATTAGGTTTTCTTTCATTGATTATGTATTCGATTTGTGTTTTTATTTCGTTTTCATCTAAAAATATGTAAATCGGCTAGAGGTTTTTCTAGCCGATTTGGGTTTTTGTTTCCAACGTGTTTCATTGTGATATTTTTGCAGAAAATCCAATTATAAAATTTCATTTTGATTCATTTTATTTGTTGGATTTGATTGTGTCTTGTTTTGCTTTCTTATTAAAAAAAAGAAAAAAATTTATATCGGCTAAACTACTTCTAGCCGATCCTTGTGTTTTATGAACTTTAGTATTTGCGTGTTTGGATCCTTTATTTGTAGTTTTATTTCATCATTTGAGTTTGTTTATTTGTTTCCTGTATGATTTAGATTCATTTTAAGTAGGGATAGAGCTAAAGGGTTGTCGTGTGATTTATTTTGGAATATTTGTTGAATTAGAGTTAAAATTGAGTTTATGCGTGTGATTTTAATTTCACGTTGTGATTTGTTTGTGTGGTGGTAGTTTCACAGTCTCGTAACAGTTGTGTGGTTAAATTCAGTAGTTTAGGATATTTCTAAAGATTGTTTTATTGTTTTATTGTTTGTGTGTTTTAAGCATATTGGGAAAATTATCAAAATCGAGTTTTATTATTGTTTTTGTTTTATAGCATTGTCCAGCCAGTTGTAGAGTCGTACATAGTTTGTTATATCAGCAATTTATGTCATTTTGGTTTGTCATATGATGTTAATTAGATCTTGTTTTTGAAAGAGGTTTAGTAGTTGTAATTTTTCATGTTTTATTCATTAAAATAGTCGTTTAGCTAATTTGTAGTTTTAGGTGTCTTATGATTTTTAACTTAGATTAGTGTTTGATGTTTATTTCAGTGATATGTTCATGATGCATAGTTTTGTTCATGTTTCATTCGTGTAATTAGGAGTTTTGATTAGGTATTACTTTAATTTTCGCAAATTGCTTGTTATTTAGGTTAAATCAAATTTTTTTTAGTTTAGTTCTTCTTCTTCTTCCCCAAGGAGGGGCGGCAACCATTAGAGCTCCAATTGAGCTCTTGGTCGATTTTTTTAGAAGGTATTAATTGTAATTAGGTAGGTTAGGAAGGTGTCTAGGTTCAATGTATTAGGTTTTATTGCCTTAGCCGTTTTTAGGAGTCATTTAAGTAAGTTTTGGAATTAGGGTACTATTTAATTCTAGAAAACCGTGTTTCTATTTTAGTCTTTTCATTCCCTAGGTAGTTTTAAATGTCTTAGCCTAGAAAATAGCTCAATTAGGGTTGACGATTTTTGAGAAGGAAAGCAATTAAGGTAATTGGATTTGAAAAGTTTTTTTTGGAAATAGTAGATTCTTCAAAAATCGTGTGGAGCATTCAAAGGAGCATTAAATTTTGAATGTGCATTAAAAAAAAGGAGTTACTATTTGGCTTTGGAAAGTGTTTTGAAATTTAATTCAATTCAATTTCCAATTTAGGTTCCACGATTTCCAGAGAGAAATAAATGTCATTTACTTCAATATTGGAAAGCAACAATCGTGGGGTTCTCTAAGTTGGACTTTTCGTTTTCCAAAGTGAGCTTTAAATATATTTAAGGAGTGTAACTCCCTATTTAATTGGGCGATTTTTGATAGTCTAATTATTCCAAAATTCGAGCATTAACATTTATTACCTTATTTTTCCAACCTTCTCTATTGAATTTGTTGAGTTTTGAATTAATTTTAGGTTAATTAGTAGGTTACTAATTAGATAGGTCTTAAATAGGGTTTAATCTACTTAATTTAGTCGACCTAATTAGTTGAGTCAACTGAACCCAGTTAGCTAAGTCAAACCTAGACCGAGTCCAACCTAGTCTAAGTCAAACCTAACCCAACTTTAGGTCAACCGAGTCTAACTAACCTAACCTAGTCAAAGCCGAACCTAGTTGAGTCAACTCAACCCGACCTTAGCTAAGTCAAAACCTAGCCTAACCCAAACCGAGCCCACCTAAGCCAACCCGAACCTAGTCAAGTCAAGACCGACCCTAGTTGCTTCAACCGAGTAAACCTAACCCTAACCCTAACCTTATCCTAAACCCGCAGCCTTTGTTCTTTAGTGGATTAATTTCATTTAAGTGTAGTTTATTTTGATTTTAGACTAACTAGTTTAGGTATTTGATTTAGTTATAGTGTAGAATTGTGTGTGAGTAAATTGTACTTGTTTCGTGTGTGTGAGTTGTGTAATTGTGATTATTTTACTCATAGTTATTTAGTATTTAACATAGTTAATTAGGATTGCATTTCATTGAGTAGTTTAGTTGCATTTGCATCATTATTTTAGCATAGTGTTAGTCATAAATTGCAATTTACGATTATTCTTTAATTCATGTAGTAATAGTGTATTCAATAGTAGCATATACACTGCCATTCAGTGTCATTTAGATTGCATTAGGTTTAATTTGCATTTTGTAGTGTTTAAATAGATTTATTTAGTGAATAGTGCACTCAAAGAAAAACCTGATTTTTGCCCCATCGCACTGTCGTTATTTTATGTGCTAAAATTCTGAGTTTTTAACAAATTTTTGTTCTATTCACTTTACCAACGTGTTAGCTAACTGCATACCAAATTTCAGCTCGATCCAAGTTGTTTTGGTCAGATTTTTAAGCGTTTTGTGAAAACCGCTTTTTCTGGTTTTTAAATTTCGGGACTTTCGATATCCTGATTTTTCCAAGTTTTGAAACGCTTATATCTGGAGTTCCAGATATCGTTTTTTCATTCTGTAAAAACTGTCAAATTATGTAATTTGTCAGTTACAGAACATAACAAATTTCGGGAAAATCAGACCTTGTTTGCCCTGTCAAACTGTGATTTTCCAATAACCTGTCAGAAATCTATTTTACACTAGTTAGGGGCATTTTTGTAATTTTTGTAGTTTCGGCATTTTAGGACTGTTTTCAGTATTTTCTGCATTCTAGGAGCTGCATCAGCATCATACAACATTATTAGAATTAGTTTAGTATTTTATTTAATTATTGTCTGATAATTAGAACTTGTTTTATTAATTTCGTAAAATTAGACTTAGTTTCATTTATAGTTTTCATTCTTAGAATAAAATACTAACTTTGCATTTTCCTTCGTTTTTAGGATGAAAAGCATATTCATTTTTCCAGGGTTCCTTGTTCAAGTGCAAAGATCGTCCAAGTGGTGAAAAGACCAAAATACCCCTGGCGGACAACTGAAGACTGGATTGCTATTTCAAGTTTTTTTGTAATTTGATTAGTTGTGTAATTGTAGATTGACATTTGTAATTAATAAATTAAATTTTTAAGAAATACTCTGATTAATTCTTGTTTCCTGAGGATTCGACTCGTACTTACCACTTTGTGGAAAGTCGGCTTTTATACTTTTGGTTGACGATTTTCCAAAGTTTTATTGAAAATCATTGTTTTAAAAATATCATTTCAAAAAATCAACCATCTAACACTGCTTTGATGGAGTTTGGAGATCATGCTGAGCATGATTTTAATATATGAGAATAGAAGTGTTCTTATTTTTGGATTACGAATTCCATGCTAGGCATGGTAGTAGTTAACGGGATATTGGATTGTGTTTGCTGCAGGTACATGTTTGACATTGTTTTGATATGAATAATTTGAATGTATTGCAATGCTTGATGTGTTTGTATCCATGCTTGCATGAAGTTATTTTCTATTTGATTATGCCTTCCATGTGAAATTGTATCATGAAAACATGCTTCAAATGACTGTATAGTTTTATGGAATATGATTTTATATATCTAAATATCCTCGTGATGTGTATATATATGATGTGATAGTGTTACACATGAAACTTTATGCATTAATTGAAAAAAAAATTGCTCACAAACAATCATCAAACAAGAATTAATAGATAAATCAATTTTTTTTTATCATAGTATTATTAAGATTCTCTTTTAATTGGTGATGATAATATCTATAACATTATAGGACAAAATGACTGCAAACCATGAATGGATGTACCGTAGGATAGTTGATAATGAAGTGTCGCATGAATATATGGATGGTGTTGACAGTTTTATTGAATTCGCAATGGCAAGTGTCAGTACAGTGGATTCCACCGGTCGAATCAGATGCCCCTGCATGATGTGTAAGAACAATCAATTTGTAGAACCTCATGGCATTAGACATCACCTATACAGGAAGGGTTTTGTTAGTGGTTATCAGAATTGGATGCTTCATGGTGAAGAATTTTGAAATAATTTTGATGCACGGGTGGATGTGGTGCACGATAATCCATATGTGGATTTGATATTTGATACCATAGGACCAGAAATGGGTTCTGCTATGGGACATAGTGATGCACCAACTGGGATAGAGGAAGAAGCAACAAACGATGCAGCTAGTAGATTTTATGACTTACTTAGAGATGCTGATGAGCCATTGTGGAATGGTTGCGAGAGTCACACTATCTTGTCTGCAGTTTTTCAACTACTGAATTTGAAGTCAGAGTATAATTTAAGTCAATCATGTTTTGACCGTTTGTGCTCTATTGTAAAGAGTATATTGCCCAAAGATGAGAAATTACCATAAAATCTCTACCGTGCGAAGGTTATGGTCAATGCTCTAGCTATGGGGTATTGAAAGATAGATGCTTGTCCAAATCACTATATGTTGTATTTCAAAGATCAAGAAAATAGTAGATCATGTTCATCATGTGAACATCCTCGGTTCAAGCCAAAGACAAGGGGAAATGGTAGCACAAGGTCAAGAGAAGTGTCATATAAACCACTCCGCTACTTCCCTCTCACCCCTAGATTGCAAGGACTATATATGTCTTCGAGGACAACTAAACAAATGATATGTCATGCAAATAAAGTTCAACATGATAAAGATAAGATCACACGTCCTGTTGATGCGGAAGCTTGAAGGCACTTTGATCGTACTCATTAGAACTTTGCAATGGAAGTGAGAAATGTTAAGCTAGGTTTATGTATAGATGGATTTAATCTATTTGGGGTTAGATCAACCCCATACTCGTGTTGGTCGATATTTGTTACCCTATACAACCTTCTTCTAAGTTTGTGTATGCAGCATCAAAAATTTTTCTTGTCTCTATTGATCCCTGGTCTGACTTCTCCGAGCCAAAATCTTGATGTATATTTAAAGCCATTGATTGATGAATTGAAAATACTGTGGGATGACGATGTTCTCATGTACGATGCCCATAAAAAACTAAACTTCAATATGAAAGTTGTTGTTCTATGGACAATCAGTGACTTCCCTGCATATGGTATGTTATCTGGTTGGAGCACACATGGGAATTGCATGGAGGATACACAATTTTTTAGATTCACGCATGAAAGGAAGTCGTACTGGTTTGATTGTCACCGTCGATTTCTACCCAGCAACCATCCGTTCCCATGACAAAAGAATGTGTTTCGAGTAGGCACAACTAAAATGGAAGGTCTACCCACAAGGTTGTCTGGCATATAGATTTTAAGAAGATTGCGATACTTTCCATGTGGACTGACAGATGCCCGTAGGCCGACGCCCTTCCTTGGATTTGAGAAGCATCACAATTGGACAAAGAAATCTATATTTTAGGAACTACCATATTTGCCGACCTTATTGATACAACATAATTTGGATGTCATGCATGTGGAGAAAAATGTGTTTGATAATGTGTTCAATACGGTAATGAATGTGAAAGAAAAAACGAAGGATAATCCGAAGGCCCGTATGGATTTAAAAGTAATATGTAAAAGACCAAAATTGGAACTCAAAGAGTACAATGACAAAATACTGAAACCAAAGGCAAGGTACATGCTTGGACCAGATCAAGTAAAGCAGGTATGTCAATGGTTGAGACAATTGAGATTTCCAGATGGATACGTCTCTAACATTGCTCGGGCTATGAAGATAGACGAGGGACAGTTATATGGGTTGAAGAGCCATGATTGTCATGTCATTATGCAACCGTTGATAACCCTAGCATTCCATGATATGTTAGACAAACCTATATGGGTGGTATTGTCCGAGTGGAGTAGATTTTTTAGAACAATGTGCGCATCAGAAGTTATAGTATCTAAGGTAAAGAATCTCAAGGATTCTGTCGTCACTACTATTTGTCAGCTAGAGAAGCTTTTTCCACCAACATTTGTATATGTTATGGAACATGTGATCATACATTTGCCATATGAACTAAGAGTTGGTGGTCCTGTGCAATATCGATGGATGTACCCACTTGAAAGGTATATGTTTTTTTATATTTTTCTTTTCAATGTTATTGAGAAATTTATTGTAATCCAAGATGTGTATTGTTGACAGATGCATGTTTGATCTCAAAAAAAAGGTTCAGAATAATGCAAGAGTAGAGGGCTCTATTTATGAGGCATACAATTTAGAAGAAATTTTAAATTTCTCATCTATATACTTTGAACCTCACATTCAAACACGTTACACATGCCCACCTCGTAATGATGATGGAGAACAATTTACTATAACTGATAAATTATTGATATTTCAACCACTTGGACATGCATTTGGCAGTTGCCGGTCAAGACTCTTGGAAGATCGAGAGCAAGACGCATCACAAATCTATATCATTTTTAATTGCTCAGCAATCGACCCATACATCGAGTAAGTATACTAAATATGTAACACTAAGCTCTATACGTGCGTACATGGTTCGATAATATAAGTATTTGTTAAGTGCAAACGATTTGATCTGGAGTTGCGAAGAAAACTTCCATATCTTACTGATGCAGAAAGAACGTAAAAATAAGTTTGTGGCATAGTTGAAAGAGTTGGTAAGGACGATGGTATACATTCTTTCTGTGTAAACAATAACAAGATACTTAATTGGTAGTGATCACAGTCAATGTTTATGCTTGTAGGTCTGCCATGGTAATGTTAAAGATCAAGGAATATGTGATTTACAAAATAGTCCGACCAAAGTTGTGCAATGTTACAACGAGTTTATCGTAAACTTCATATCCGAGTACAAGGAAGTCAGATAGAAATGAATGGTGGGCAGTTTGTAAGGTGAAGTCTAAACTATACCCTGAGTATGATCAGTTACAGAAAGACAAGATTGCTGAACAGGGTGATTACTATCAATCAGATGATATGTATGACTTCTCTTATGGTCACGATGTCGCACATGGTATGCATGTCATAACTCCATTGTCCAATGGCACATACATGGAAAAATGTGATCCAAATGATATACCAAGTGGATGCAGGCTCAATAAAGAAGAAGAAGAAGAAGACGAAGAGGAGGAGGAAGAAGAAGAATATAAAAGTCAAACAAGTGATGAGGAAGCATTCTCGAGCTAGTGAAATACATCTTGTAATACATACCGCTATTTGATGTGAATGATTTGAATGTATTAAAATGTATTGCAATGATTTGAATGATTTGAAGGTATTGCAATGTTTGAATGTATTGCATCCATGAAAATATAGAGTTGTGTAACTGATCTAATTGTATTGCAAGTTAAGGATAAATTATCCATGATTAGCAAGTGATGTCATATCTTATGTTTTAATGTATTGCAATATTTGATGTGAATGATTTGAATGTATTAAAATGTATTGGAATGATTTGAAGGTATTGCAATGTTTGAATGTATTGCATGACATTTTTTATTTGTTAGAATATGGTTCATGGAGGTCACAGTCGTCAAGCACCCAGTGGTAGCCAGTCTCAGCTTTCATCTTCATGTGTTGCTTCAATAAGTATATCGTTTAAATAATTGTATACTTGATTAGTTCAAATGTGCATTGTGTGAATTTCTAACTCATTGTTCTGTAGGTGATGTTTCACCTACACATGACCCACCTACACCAGCTACTCATACACATCAGGAGACAACGTCGGATGCAGGGTGATTCGATTTTTGTAATCGTTATTTTAAAACATTATTTTATCGTTGAAAGTGTTTTGAAAAATCACCAATCAAGTAATAAAATCGTCTTTCCACGAATGTGGTGAGTACGGGTCGAATCCTCATGGAACGAGATACATTCAAATTAAATCTAAATCTTTAATTTATTAATATCACAAATGTTTACAACTATGTTAACATTACAATTCTAATTGGATTACAATCTAAAAATGGAAATGACCTGAAATAGATTGCTAAGTCTTCTCCAGATCGCCAAGGGTAATTTTGTCTTTTCGCTACATGTGCATTTGCACTCACATTCTGAATATACTTGTGGATCTGTTTCTAACTTATCAACCTAATACAACGAAAGTAAAAAAGTCAGTAAGTAATCAATAATTACTTCTAAATTACATCTACAACCACTTCTGAACTAATTACTAAATTAAACTATAATTAAAAACAAGAATAACTAAAACTGTAATTTCTAACTAAACTAACTAATTAAATAACTCTAACTAGTCTAACTACTGTTAGTATATTAACTACATGCTAGAAAATACTAAAAACTATGGAAAATCAATAAACTAGCTAAATGACTGCTTTGACCTTGTTGTAGTGCAACATGGATTTGATAGGCTTCCACAAATAGAGAGTTTGACAGGGTAGATGAAATCTAATTTTTGAAGATTTTTCTTTTGCTCTCTTTCTGACAGATTCACGAATCTGTCAGACTTTACAGATCTGAAAAACTAATTCGGAGGCTCCGGATATAAGCATTTCAAGTTCATAGAAAATCTGGAAATTGCTTATCCCAAATTTTTAAATTACGAAAAACATAATTTTGAAATATGCTTAAAAGGCAAACCAAATCAACTCGAAACGAGCTGATTTTCGGTTTGCAAATAGTTCACATCTCAATGAATAGAATAGAACAATAATTTCAGAAAAACTCAGAAAATTTTCACAGAATATAGCGTGTGTAATTCAGTGTAAAATTCTGGATTTGAATTCAATACACTATTCATTTCAATCATCCAATTTTTGCACTATTTCTCAGAAAACATGTAATAACAGTCATTCACAGCCCTAATACTAACTAACTAACAGAAAATAAAATGAATTATACTAAGAAAATATAATCTAAATTAACTACTTACATTATTTGCGGGAAATACAACTAATGCTAAATTAAAATACTAATATGCATGCAATTGTTAAGCTAAATGAGCCTATCATACAAATTTGAATGAGACTAAGCTAACTTACTGACATTACTAACCTAATACAATTATCCTAATTGTTATCATCGCAAAATTTTTACTTTTGCAAGTCAAACTGACCTTTGAAAAAAGATTTTGAAAATAACTCGCCTCCGTTTTAAAATGCGGGATAATTCCAAAGAATGGGACTCGCATGTCGGTACGAGGTTCAACCGTTCCTAGCGCCTTTACAAGGGGTAATTGAACAAAGGATCAAGAGTGTGCTTAGCTTTGCTCAACTTGTCTAAATCGTGTTTTATTTCCTAAATGCACAAAGAATCAGGCATGTGTTATGAATTTTCTGAAAATGTAGTTTTGAAAACATGAAGTTTGCTTCTGAGATTTGAAATACTTGGAAAATTCTTGGAAAAGATGTCACATGGAAAATCGTGAATCATGGTGAAAGAATAATTCTGAGGAAAATGAAAATCAATTTCTGAAGAATATAGAGTGTTTTGTGAAAATCGATTCCAAGAAATTTGGAATAACTTTGGAAAAACTTGATTTCTATGAATTCAAACTTTGAAATTGAAAATATAACTTAGAAAATCAAATTTTGAACTTGAGAAACACTTGAAATATCCTTTGAAAACTCAATGTTTTTGAGAAAATCGATTTCTATATAAAACTTAGAAAATTTTGAGAAAATCGATTTCTTGGAATTAGAATTGGAATTGGAATTGGAATTTGCAAATGAATAAAATGAATGAATATGGATTTAAAAGACTTGATTTTGAGAAATTGAGAAAATCCTTTTGTATTTTTTAGAAATGCAGTGCATTTTGAAGTCAGCCTAAGAGTGTATGCTGAATGTGGCTAATACGAAGATCACAAATCTGGGTCTCATTCATATTCTGACTATGGCCATAAATACAAATTCCTCCGAGTTTGTCAACTCCATAATAGCTAGTGCATGTGTCATTCGTGTAGACCATAGTGAATTTGTAAAGAATGTGCATGAATTGGCATACATTGCAGTTATATATCAAAGTTTAAAACTATATACAATGCAAATCCTAATCTAAGCATAAATTGAAATTCTTATTCCAAATTTAATTATAATTTACATCACTAATTGAATTTAAATGACTGAAAATAGAGTCTTCAATGTCCCTACAAAACTAGAAAAATGGATTAGTGAAGATATGTTGGCTTTTCTAGGTTTATCCAGCAATATCTGGAAATTGTTGGATTTTGCTAGATATAAGCCTCTTTCCATGATTCCCTGATATAAACTTAATGAAATATGAAATAAAACTAAATAAATAATAAAGATTAGATTTGAAAATTCGAAATTGGGGTCAAAATGACCAAAATACCCCTGATAGCAAGACTATGGCCTTGAAAACAGGGTTTTCAGAAAGATATTTTGTAAAAATAGGGTTTTGGAATTCAAATGAAAATAAATTAAAATAAATATGACATGACATGATTAAAAATATGAAAATTAGGGTTTAAAATTTCAAAATTGAAGTCAAATAATCAAATTGCCCCTGATAGCAAGACTATGGCCTTGAAATCATGGTTTTTTGAAATAAATTTTGGTAAAAACTTTGGGTTTAGGAATTAAATGAAGTCAAATAAGCACAAAATTGATCATGAAGCATCTTGATATGATTCTAACCATGAAAAAACCCTAAAAACATGAACTTATTGTAAACACCCCAAATTTTCACTCACCTTCTTGACATTTCCACCAATCATTAAATTTTGGTTCTCCGAAATCAATGAAGGGCAAAATGGTCATTTTCTTAGATTGGACCTTGCAAAAAGTCCTAAGTTCCATGCTGGAGTCTCGAAATCTCTCTATTTAGACTCAGAAATATCTTCAAACTGCAAAATTTTAAAATCCTACTAGAGGATAGAATTTCCAATCCCTAATTCAGAAGGGCTTTTCAGGAAACATGTCTTTGCATGACATTGCATGAGCATTTCATATCACTGCACTGCACAACATGTCATTTCGAGATCTAGAACTCTTTATTTCAAAAGTTTCAATCCAGATTAGAATTTCAACTCTTTTCAAAATCGATTTCAAAACCCTCGGTCTTCAAAAATGTCAATTCTTCCCATGTTACCCCCAGGACTCTGAATTTCAAAATATTTTCTCAGGAAAACAATCTGGATAATTTTCAATAAATTTCATCTCAGATTTTGCCCTTTTGTCAACAATTTCAAATATCTTCCTTTTACAAAATCGCCTTGCAGGGGCTAACTCTTTACAAATTTTTTGTTTTTCCAATTAGTTCAAGATCTTATGAAAATTCCAAAAAAAGAGGTTTTGATGTCTTGTCTTTATTTCAATAAAGAAGCAATGTGGGACCCACACTGAGGTGGTGTCACATAGGCTTTTTTTTTGAAAAACCTGAATTTTGAAAAACCCAAAATTATAGGAGCCTTGTCCCTGGATTGGCGCCACTGGACCTTTTTCTCTCTCCTCCCATTTAATTTCACTAAGTCAAGCACAATTTTGGTCCTTGGTTCGATTACCCCTGTTAAAGGCAGCAGGAACGGTCGAACCTCGTACCGACAGGTCGAGCCCCATCCCATGGATTTTCCCCCAATTTTCAAAACGGAGGCGAGTATTTCAAAACAATTTCCAAAATCCGGTCAAGTTTGAATCGCGAAAGCATTTCCCTCTCTCTTCCACAAGGAAGGGAAGACGAAAAAAATTTTGCACGATAACAGGTTTGGCGACCGTGATGGGACCTGTCCTTGTCTGACTTAAATTGTGCTTGACTTAGTTCAATTATCGAAATTATGTTCACAAAACGTTAGCTCTTTACTTTTGATATCATGCGAACCTAGGAGCCTAGATTCTGACCTAGCTGACATTGATTGCATATAGCTTAAGCATGGTTTGGTAGGACCAGATTGAGGAGAAATTTTCATGCTCACATAGACTTAGGTCTAAATACAACTCTCCTCAATTTAGGATCTGAATGCAAACAAGGTATGCTTCTTCAAAGATTTTTAAAAATCTATCTATCTAGGACTTAGAGCCTTCTATTTCTTGCATGTGATCATTTTTTTTTCAAACCTCAATTACCTATCATTACCCGGTCTTCACGTTGCTGGGCTCTCTTCCAGAACCCTAGTTCGGGACAGAGCCTCACAACTGAGCCACTTATTTGGGTTAACACCCCCCTACCACGTACCGCGGGCCACAGTCCGAAGTATATCGGTAGGCGCTCAAGGATGTTGGAAAACCTTACCTTAGAACCAGAGTTGAAATTGTATGCCACGTACCTCAGATTTCGGTTCGGGTATATCGGCAATAACTTGATTGGATAAAGATGATTTGAACCTAGAGTTAGGATTAGGATCCTACAGCTGTTTTCAAAATAATGCATCTAGAGTCAGCCTTTTAGGGAGTGTTGTATGTGCATAAATGTTTGTGCAGGATGTGATTGTTCGTATGTTACCTCTATTTTCTTACGTTTTTCCAAAAATATTTTTCAAATTTCCATATTTCTCACCTTTTTCTTTATTTTCTCAAACCCTGGAAGATTTTCCCAAATATCTAATTTCTTTCAAAACTCCAGGTGATTTTTCATTCTCCCGTTCTACTGGATCTCGAATTTTTAGCTGCTATTTCATCCTGCCTGCAATTTTCCAAAATCATATGTTTTCTCTCATTGGATTTTCAATTCTTTTGTCTATTTGCAAAAATTCTTCACCTTATTTTCCTCGTGCATACCTTGATTATTGCGGTGGAAATTGTTTACCCACTTGCCTTCTCCTTATTGTAAATCCGTTTGCGGATTGTTTTCCAAGAGATATCTCTTTCCTTCAAAATGGTGTTTTCCTCGTGGTTGACGACCTCACCTAGGTGACAAGGCACATTTTCCGTTGTTATTTCTCTTACAAAGAATGACAACACAATTGTCGTGATTTCAGCGGCGACTCCAACCCTAGTAATGGGATATTTCTTCCAATTGTTTACCATATCGTCAATAATCATTTTCCTCCCAATCCAAAATTCCCTCAGAGTCTAATCAAGACTTTATCCTGCAGAGAGCATCCACAACATTTGATGGTTCGAACAAGGTCAGGAAGAAGAACTACATCACCACAATACTCCTCAGCCTCAGAAGAAGAGATGGGCTCCCCGCGACCTGTCAGAAGTCAAGAACAGCAGCAAGAGGACGATGGCATAGATCCTCAGATATACGCGATGTTTCAGAAAATGATGAAGAGGATGATGAGTGAGCAGGCTGGCACCAGCTCAGACAAAAATCCATTCAGTCAGAAAAGTAGAGATCATGTAGCCAAGAAATCAACCAAGGAGCATGTTCAAGATACTTCGGATGAAGAAGAATCAACAGATGATACTGAGGAAGAATGCAAGATCATTCATGGAGCAACTCGTAAACCAAAGGGTCAAACAAAAGAAAAACCGCTTTAAGCACAGTTAAAAGAAATGGCCAAGATAGTCAAAGATTTACAGGTTCGGGATAAAGGCAAGAAAGTCTTCACTAGCAAGGACTTTTATGATGGCTTAGAAGGAGACGAAGATTTGGAAAATCTGCCTCGTAAAGTCATCAAGTTCGATGGTTCTGGCAACCCGAAAGCCCATCTCGCCACATTCTTTGCTGAGTGCTCAAGGTTCAAGAGAGATAACAGAGCACTATTTCTATGTTTTCCCCGCAGCCTGGAAGGAGTCACGACCAAATGGTACGTGAAACATATCAATCCTATAGAGCTGAAAGAGTTCGACAAAGTTGTGAATTTGTTCGTTGAACGATTCTTGTTCAATACTGAAGCGCTACCAACGCTAAATCACCTCTGTAATCTAAAGCAGGGAGATAGTGAAAAAGCCAAGGACTTCATTCGCAGATGGAGAGAGACCTGTAACAAAATGAAGGATCCTATATCAGAAAGGCATGCTTTATCATTGATCCTCAATAATTTTTCGCAACCTCTGAAAGGATTAATTTCTACCTCACCCTCTAAGTCTTTCATTGAACTCATTGAACGAGCCGAATTGCTCGAGATGAGAATAGAGAATGGGGTCTATGAAGGCATTACCATTGCAAGAAACAGTCAAGATGCCAAAAAGAAGGCTCACTTCACTTTTGCGACTAAGTCTTTCAATAATAGCAAAGGCAACAAGAATGATCATGGCAACAGTTTGGAGAGAATCAAAAGACAAAAAAAGAAGGATATCAACAGTGATAAACCTCTCCAATCCAGCCCTCAGCATCAAAAGAAAGATCAGGAAAAATAAAAGCGCAAGGATGTTATCGTCGCAAAATTTTTCCGTCTTCCCTTCCTTGCGGAAGAGATAGGGAAATGGTTTCGCGATTCAAACTGGACCGGATTTTGGAAATTATTTTGAAATACTCACCTCCGTTTTGAAAATTGCGGGAAAATCCATGGGATGGGGCTCGACCTGTCTGTACGAGGTTCGACCGTTCCTGCCGCCTTTAACAGGGGTAATCGAACCAAGGACCAAAATTATGCTTGACTTAGTAAAATCATTGAAATTATGTTCTATCCTAAATGCACAGAGAATTCAGGCATGTGCTATGAAATTTGGTAAAATATGGGTTGGAAAACTATGATGTATGCTTAGAAAACATTTGGAGTTGAAAAGCATTTCTCAGGAAAATATGGAAATCAATCTCTCGGAAAAACTCAGACGAAGAAGGTTTGAAAATCTCGGGAAAGTTTATAAAGACTTAGAAAATCTTGAAGAAGTGAGAATCTCGAGAAAATCTTGAGAAAGTTTATAAGGACTTGGAAAATCATGAAGAAATGAGAATCTCAGGAAAATTTTGAGAAAGTTTAGAAAGACTTAGAAAAGCATGAAGAAGTGAGAATCTCGAGAAAATCTTGAGAAAGTTTATAAGGACTTGGAAAATCATGAAGAAATGAGAATCTCAGGAAAATTTTGAGAAAGTTTAGAAAGACTTAGAAAACCATGAAGAAGTGAGAATCTCTGGAAAACTAAAGGAATTCTTGAGAAAAGATGAACATTTGAAAAGGAAAGCACTTGTTGAGAAAATGCAGACTTTGAGAATTTTCTTAAGAAAAGGATAGGAAATTTATAGGAAAAATTCATTGGAGAAGGAAATTTAGAACTTAGGAAATTGAAATCCTGAGAAATTTATCTTTGAAATTTCTGAAAATCAGCTTTTTATTCTTGAGAAAGATGAAAATTCCCTTTTGAAAATGGATCTTAAGAAAATAACTTTTTTAAGGAAAATCACGGGAAAACTTTGATTTGGGAAATCCAACTCCGAATATCATCATAGTTTCTTGAGAAAATCGATTCCATGAAGTGAAAATCTTTTGAGAAAATCATGAGAAAAACGAACGATGCAGATGATTTGAATGAATGAATGCACTTTGAAAAACTTTCTGAAAAATTTGTTAAAAAAATGTGGATTAAGCCAAAGTAAATCCTTCATATATTCTGACTGTGGCCATGAACATATTAAGGGTTTATTTGAGTTAATTCACAATATTTTGAAAACATTGGAAATATGAGGTGCATTTTCAAGATAGCCTAAGAGTGTAGGCTCAATGTGACTGGTAGAGAGATGATGGATCTGGGTCTCCTCCATATTCCGACTGGGGCCGTAAATATGGACTCCACCGAGTTCATCAACTCTCTAAGAGTTGGTGCACGTGCCATTCGTGTTCATCCACGGTGAATTTTGAAAATTTGAGATATATGCATCATAGAATCAGGATATTACTGAAATCAAACTATATGAGATGCGGCCTAATCTAAGCAGTAAAAGTAAATCTTATTCCAAGGATTACATTGGATTGTTACATTGCATAACATAAAGTAAAAGAAAATTGAAATGGAGCCAAGGAATCAGCATCTTCTAGATTTTCCTGCAAAATGAGAGTTAGTACCAGATAACCAAGGGAATGGACATATATATATATATTATATACAACAAAGAGATGTATATAAAAAATTACTAAAGTTGATGCTAAATGATATGTATCAATGGAAGTGTATTTACATGAGAAAATATATACATGAATGCTCATATATGGAAATAAGGACACATGAAGGGATATATATATATATATATATATAAGTATATATCTATGTATATATATATATATATACATATATACGTATACATATAGGTAGATATACATATATATCGATATATATATATATACCTATAATAAGAAAATATACATATAAAGGAAAATTCCATATAATGGGTAAAATCAGAAAATACAGGTATATACAGTTTCTGTAGGTGATTTCACACAGCCGTATTTCTCAAATTATAATGTATTTTTCAATAAAAATGGGTATAGAGCTTCTCTATATATCAATAACGAAGCATGCAAAAGATGGCATATAGATCATGAACGGATATGGATATATCCGTTCATGAACATAGCCGATTGTCAAGACTACACATTTGCAGCAGAAAATGGATATGTGCAGGAAATGCACTGTGGGAACAATGGACTATTTTCGAGAAAATTATGACAAGGCGGTGAAAAGCTTAATGGAGAGATGAAATCACAAACACAAATGTATGTATAAAAAAAAAATTTATGAACTATAATAAGTACAGGAACTACTAGGATAACCTGCAAATGTTAAATGACCAACACATTACATCTCTTGAACCTATTAAGCTTATAGGATCAACTTTACCTAAGCTAAATTCTGTCACATAAAACAAGAATATATTGAATCCATAAACCGATGTCAATACAGAATCTTATATAACTCAATATGTAATATTGATACAATAAACAATAGACATATCAGGGAAAAGAGCTATTTAAATAAAATGATAACACAGTGAAATATATAGCATACATGTATATACCCATGGATATGTTACAAAAGAAAATTGCACAGGGGAGATTAAAGCTATAACTGTGTGAAGGTGAAGGGTGCTGGGGAGTGTTAAAGCAGATCATATACTTAGGTACAAAAGCTATAGCTTAATATGATGGAAATGTAAAAAAGAAAAATGCAAACAATGGCTGAAGTGTTGGAGGTGTGCAACATAGGTGAGGGTGGTGTAATGCTGGAATGGCTAATGCCATGGAGTGATGTTGTAACAGCATATATGGTAGGTACTGTGCATCAATTCAATGTAGTGATATTATACGCATGATATGGATATAAACAATAGTGTTGTGCCTATCATAAAGTATCTAGGTAAGACTGAAGGCAATAGCAAAATGTAAATCTACAGGGAAAAAACACTATATGGTTAGCATATAAATGCCAACTGTGAGAATGTAATGGGGAAAATGAGTGACTGCAGGAATAATTAACGATCTATAAAATGAGCAAACTGTAACATAGAGACAATATATATATATATATATATATATATATATAAACGTGAGAATGACACAGGTTACAGGACATTCAACAAAAAAAGAAGAATATTTGCAGAAATCTGCAGATGTACAGGGGATTTCTTTACCTTGATTCAGCAGGGGCTGAAGAAACTCTTCCTACAGGGTGAACTGGACCCACAAGGGTTGACTAGAAGATTCCAGAATACCAATTGCTGGAGACTTGTCTTCTTCTGGAGCGTGCGGCTGAGCTGAAGGCAAAATGAATAAAAAAATTAACTATATGGGAGATACCACCTCAGCCATCTTTAAAATTCTTTTGAAAATAAAGCTTTATTTTGTGTTGGCAACTGCTTTTATTTTCAATTGGGGTGCCACATGTGTGTGGGCCCACTAACTAAAAATGAATAATATTGAGAAAAAGAAAAAAAAAAGAAAATTTGCAAATTGGTATGGACTTCGGGTGGGTCCCGCTTGAGAATAAACAACTTAATTGAGAGTCTGAGTATGATGCTAGTTCAAAGGCGGTCCCGCTCCATTTATTTGAAGATAGGAGATAAAACATTATTTGTTTTCAAAAATTTGGAAAAATTGGTTTTTCAGAGCAAAATATGGATAAAGTAAATGTAAAAAAAATTTTGTAAAGAGATTTAAAATCTTTTGCAAAAAGTTTTGAGATAAAATCTTTAAAATCAATATCCAAATATCCAGATTATTTTTCTTGAGAAGATTTTTGTAATTCAAAGTCCTGGGGGTAAAATGGGAAAATTTGGTAATTTTGAATACCCAGGGTTTTAAAAATCGATTTTGAAAAGTTTAAAAATCAAATCTGGATTGACAATTTTGAAAATCAGGAGTTCTGGATCTCAAACTGACATGCTATGCAGTGAAATGATGCAAAGTGTTCTTGCAATGCGATGCAAAGACATGTTTCAGGAAATGTTACTCTGAACCAGGAAGTGGAAATTCTACCTTCTTCTCCAGAAAAAGGATTTGAAATTTTTCAATTTGAAGATGTCTCTGAACCTAAATATAGAAATTTTGAAGCTCAAGAAGGAAATTTAGGACTTTCTGCAAGGTTCAATCTTGGAAAATGACCATTTTGCCCTTCATTGCTTCTGAAGAACTGAAATATGATGATTGCGGGCGATGTCAAGAAGGTGAGTGAAAATTTGGGGTGTTTACAGATGCCCCTCTTTGCTACTAAGCCGACTTATGGTCGAGCTTAGTGGCAAAGAAAACACACCAAATTTGGGCTATATATATATATATAAAAATGCCCCAGTTAGAAGGATCTGATTGGGTATGAAGAAGTTAGCCCGAAGAAGATGGTAGATATGAAATGGAGAAATGAAGAGGAGAAACTCACTCTGTGAGAGCGAAGTTCAGGTTTATGCCCTTAACCTGGATGGGACAGAAAATGCTCCGTATGGAACGAAGCTCAGGCTTTGACCCTTAACCTGATCGGGCAGAAAATGAAATACCTCATTGAAGGAGGCTCAGGTTTATACCCTTATCCTGATCGGGCGGAAGATGAAATACCTCGTTGATTGAGGCTCAGGTTTGTACCCTTATCCTGATCGGGCGAAAAATGGACGGAATCCTCGAAAGAAGAGACTATGATAGAACCTTCGGATTTTGCACAATAAATCCGACAAGGGTTTTGCAAAAGGAAGAAATGGGGTCCCTAAAGCTTGAAAAGGGGTTGATTTTGGGCGTCTCATTGCTGAGACTAAAATAGCTTTTGAAATTGCCTTTTGTGAGAAAATGATTGGTGGCTCGACCTCGAACCGAAATGGACTGTCTATGGTTGGACAGTGGGAACACAGGAAAGTGTGCGACTCTGAGAGTTCACGCTCTCAAAGAAGGGAAGGAATCAAGTCCTTAAGAGAGATTTAAAATTGGTGTCAGGATGTATCAAGGACGGATATCGAGCTCTCACTTCACGTCAGGATAGCTAGAAAACATTGTCAAAATATTGAGAATTCTGTTGTTGATTCAAAGTTTTTGAAGATGTTGCACATTATTGCAAAGATATTCCTCACTTTCTACCCAAAGCATTACCTCCAAACAAGGTTCACTTCGTAGAATCGAGACTTGAAATCCAAATTGCTTGTAATTGACCTTCTTCACGGAAGCTATCAATTTCCTTGATATGAACAGGAAAAAGATTTTGATATTATGAAAGCAGTTGATGAAAGAATTTTGATAATAGAATTTCATAAATTTAAAGAGGATTCTTGATAAATTTGGCAGTTTGATATTCTGGGAGCTTCTCTCATGATAATCTTGCTGCACTCTTTTGGCTCTTTTGGGTTTTTGCTACAGTCTCCTTCATTTTGGAGATATTCTGACTTTTTTCCTCTCTCTTTTTCCTCTCTTGCTCTCTTTTGGGAAGGGTACGTCACAAACTCCTTCAACTTAGAGATGTTTCGATCCTTCTTTGACGATATTGGCTCCTGGGCTGGGAGATCTTTGGAGGATAGCTGAAATTAAATATCTTTTGGGGATTGTCGGGAGGTTCATTGCATCTGCCTTCATCTCGACAGTGCTTTGAACTTTCTCTGGAAGGATCCGTCACAAACTCCGTCATCTTGGAGATGTTTCAAATCTTCTTTGGCCTCGGGGGTCTACTCACTTAATTCGCCTTCATCTTGACGACAATTGAGAGATCCCTTTTGCGGATATTTAATTGCAGCTTGAGGAGACAGGGCTTGGGTAAATGCTCTATTTTCTAGCGCTCAGGATATTTCCACTGCCTCATTTTTACAAGAATGGTCTTTAAAATGTGCCATAACTGCGATCAATATCAATCATCTAAGGCTTTTCCATAACATTGAATCTTCTTTTCTGGCCATATCGAGGATTTATCCTTCATCCTTTTGGTTGGCCAATAGAAAGAATTTGAAGTTTGAAACTATTCTCGCAAAAGCTTCACTCTCTTGGGAGTAATGCTGAAGGTGAAATGAGGTAAATATTTATGCAATAAAAATTCTGAAATCAACAAATAATTTGATTGACAAATTGACAACATGTTCTTGAAATCCTTGGTGAAAGAGAGTATTTGAAGTCCAGCTTAACGCATCCGTGACAAAAATTCTCCTCTCTTTTTCCCCAAAAAGAGAGACTCAGGCTTAGCCCTTACCTGAATGGGAAATGGGAAATACTTCTCTCTTCCCTGAAGAGGAGGTGTTTGCAAAACGGACTTTCGAAGAGAAATTGAGCTTTCGTCAAAGCTCCCTAATATTAGGCTTCTCTTATAGAAAGGGGGCCGATAATAGTGAGGTCTGAAAATTGGGTCATGAAAGGAACGAGTCCATCACACTCTCCCTGCAAGGAGGGTCCTTCATGACAAAAAAAATGGCCTAGTATGAAATTGGGGGGTCACAAGCAAAGCGAGTCTCCGTCGAGCCTCTCCCTTTAGAAGGGTTCCTTGTGTGAGATTGGAAATTGTTTTGCAAACGGTCACGAAGACGCGAGTCCCTTCAAACTCTCCCTAAAAAGGGGCTAAGTGAACGAATTGGATAGCATGCGAAAAGAACGAGCTCCCTCGAACTCTCCCTAAAAAGGGTCTCTCGCACGAGAAAATGATTGAAATTGGATATTGAGATTGATTGACCCAAAGGTCGAAATTGGAAAATGGAAAATTGGTTGCTGGAAATTGAATGACCCGAAGGTCGAAGTAGGATGACCTGACGGTCGAAATTGAGAATTGGTTGACCAAAAGGTCAAAATTGTGAATTGAGTGACCCGGAGGTCAAAATTTGGAAATTGATTGACCCGAAGGTCGAAAAATCAGAAATAGGGTGACCCGAAGGTCGAAAATTGAAGAATTGCCCGATTTGAAGATTTGGAGAATTACCCGAATGGGACTCGCCTGTCGGTACGAGGTTCAACCGTTCCTGCCACCTTTAACAGGGGTAATTGAACCAAGGATCAATCTTATGCTCTACTCTATTCAACTTGTCTAAATCATATTCTAATTTCTAAATGCACATAGAATCAGGCATGTGCTATGAATTTTCAAAAAATGCACATTTTGAAAACATGATGTTTGCTTTGAATGATTGAAATAGTTAGAAAATGTAAACCTTGGAAATGATATCACATGGAAAATCATGAATTAAGACTTGAAAAAATATTTCTAAAAATCGATTTCTGGGAAAATCTTGAGATTTTATGAAAATCAATTCTGAGAGAACTTGGTTTCTCTGAATTCCAACTTTGAACTTGAAAATATAACTTGAAATTTCAAATTTTGAACTTGAGAAACACTTGAAACATAATTTGAGATTTTCATATTCTGAGAAAATCGATTTCTCCATATGACTTAGAAAATTTTGAGAAAATGAAATTCTTTGAATTCAAACTTTGAAATTGAAATTGGCAAACGATGAGATGAATGAATATGGATTTGAGGAATTGAGAAATACTTTTTGTATTTTTGAGAAATGCAGTGCATTTTGAAGTTAGCCTAAGAGTGTAGGCTGATTGTGGCTAATGTGAAGATCATAAATCTAGGTATCATTCGTATTCTGACTATGGTCATAAATACAAATTCCACCAAGTTTATAAACTTCATAGAAGCTAGTGCATGTGCCATTCGTGTAGACCATAGTGAATTCATAAAAATATGCATGAATCATCATCCATCACACATTAACATTATTAAAAAAAAATAAACTATATGCAATGCAACCTAAGCTAAGCAGGAAATGTAAATTCTTATTCCAAAGTTTAATTACAAATTACATCACTATTGAAATTTAAATACATGAAAAATAAATTCTTCAATGTACCTGCAAAACTAGAAAACTTGGTTAATGAAAATATGTTGGCTTTTCTAGATTTATCCAACAATATCAGGAAATTGTTGGATTTTGCTAGATATAAGCCTTTTTACCATGATTCCCTTAAATAAAAATGATAAAATATGAATAAATATGAAAGAGAAGATATGGAATTTCGAAATTGGGGTCAAAATGACCAAAATACCCCTAATAACAAGACTATGGCCTTGAAATTAGGGTTTTTAGAAAGATATTTTGATAAAATGCAAATTTTGAAATTTGAATGGAATAAACCCAAACCAAATATGCTATGACATGATTAAAAATATGAAATTAGGGTTAGGAATTTCAAAATTTAGGTCAAATGACCAAATTGCCCCCGATAGCAAGACTATGGCCTTGAAATCAGGGTTTTCTGAAATAGATTTTGGTAAAAACTTAGGTTTTATGCACTAAATGAAATCAAATGAGCATCAAATTAAACATAAAGCATCCTAATATGATTATGAACATGATTAAACCCTAAAAATATATGCTTATGCACGAAAATCCAACAATATCACAAAAATTGTGATTTTAGCAGTGTTTTTGGATCTTTCAGGAACCCGGTTTTGCAATTTGCTTAATTCAGCCATCAAATGGATTCCAAAATCCATAAAAATTGGTACCTGCACTTGTTATAACCCTAATGTCGAATTGGAATTATAAAAATAATTTTTTGACATTAAATTAATCCGAAAATTACATTAAACCCTAAAAATATGCTATTTTTGACCTAATTCACCAACCAGTCTCAGTCCAAGACCTGAACCAGGGGTCAAATCTCCATGGAAATTTATGAAATTTTACAGAGACTAACTAGGAAGGAAAACAGATATTTCCCAATTTACAGATAGGAAAAATCATCTCCGGTTAGGGAGAAACCCTTCCGGCAATCTGAGCTAAAATATATCACTCTTAACAGGGATTAAAACGGCTATTCCAGATTGAAAATACAGACATAAATAGCAATTCTAAACAAAAATATCTGAAATTTTAGTGGTTAACGGTAGACCGAAAAATAACAATACTCACTTTTTACAGATCATGAATCGGATCTGTGGTTTGGGATTTATGACTAACACAAGTCTGATTAGGGTTTTGGTAAACCCTAACGAGTTTTAAATTTAAAAACAGATTCCCTAAATAGGGAAAAATAATAAACAGTGATCAAAAAATCCGAAAATTTCACAGAAGACAGATCTACTCAATGTGAATCCATAGCACTTTACAGATCTAAAATCGGATATAAGATGAGAGAAATATAATAACAGCAAGTTACCTTCTTGATTTTAACCATGATTTTAAAGCTTTAAAAACCCGATTTGATGTCTGATTTTTTTTGACAGAGTTCCCGAGATCCAAAACCTCTGATTTTTTTACAGTAACTCAATAACTCATGCATGCATCATATATAAAAAAATCAGAAATAAACAATGAGAACTTTAATCCGAAATAACATTATCTTTACTGTTCTAAACCTAAAACACACAGAAATTTAAGAAACTTGAAAAACCATGCATTAACTATTGTAAATCAATAAAATAAATCATAAAACAGTAAATAAAATTTATTTTTATGCTGTAGAACGTAAAACAAACATGAATAAACCATGAAAATAAAATCAAAACAGGGAATCAATGGCTGGAATTTGATATCACCTTTAAAACATAGATTTAACCCATTAAAAAGGGTAAATCATATATTTTATTGGTTAATAATGTAAGGAATCATATTAAAATCAATTCTAATGGATTAAAATCCCTGTAAATCATCCAAAACAGGGGTAGATCACCTTTTTGGATCGTTCTTGCTGATTTTTGATGGTTCTTGAGGTGAAACCATGGTTGATCTTCCATAAGGAGGGGTGTCCAAGCCTAAATCTAGGTTTAAAGCATTAAAAAGCATTAAATAAAATAAGAAAAGTGAAGAAGTTCATACCTTGGAGTTGCAGCAATGGAGGAAGGGCTGGAGAGGAGAGAGAAGCTCCAAGATTTGCTCCCAAGGTGGCTGGAAAAATCGTCCCCCCTATGGGGGCCTTTTATAACAATTTTTTAGGTTTTTAAAAATTAGCAATTTTGAAATTTTTGGACTTCTAAAGGGCGGGCGATTTTGGGGTGGAGTTACCTAACTACCCCTAGTCTAAATTATCCTAAATAATGCCTAATTAACCCCTATCTAATCCTAAAAAATCCCCAAATGTGATGCCACTTGGCATTTTCCACATTTGGGTTTTTAAAGTTCTTTAAAAACCTTTTAAAACACTAGTTTTAAAATCCAAAGTTCAAAATGAGTTTTTAAAATAATTTTTGACTCTTCTAAATCTCTAACACTAACCAAGACACTGACTAACCCTAGTCTAGCCCTGACTTACTCGAATATGGCACCACCCCGGGTGGGCCCTACTTGAGTTTTTCAAAAAAAATGATTTTAAAACTTGAAATTGAAGGATTTTTCAAAAGATTTTCAAAAATAAACTTTGAAATTAATTTTTTTGAAATGGAATAGGGTTCTAACTGGGTCAGAATTCCTCTGGATATGGTTCCAAATGAGTGGGCCCATATCAATTTTTGAAAGTTTTGAAATAACTACTGAAAACAACTTTGAAAAAGGGGTTAAAATCAATATTTGAAATTCAAGATCTCTGAAAATAGGGTCTCAAGCGAACTGGAACTCCGAGTCAGAGTCCTGAACTCTTAGGACTCTGAGATTTTAGATTTTAGAAAGCTAAATGAAAGGTTTTTGAAAGATTTTATCAAGAAACGATGAAATAAGTCAGAAAGCACAGTCAGGGTTAGACTCCTAACTTGACCGAACTCTAAAATAGAGTCCTGAACTAACTGGACTCTGTAAAATGACCTAAATTTTGAAAATAATCGAAAAAGACTAAAAAGGGAAGTAAAACAGACTTAAAAACAGACTCCTGACTGGATTAGGACTCTGAGACAGAGTCCTGATCGGACTGACACTTTCAAAAATTTGAGAAATTTGATGAATAGAGGAATTCAGAAGCGACACCACCTCAATGGGTCTCATCTGTGAATTGAAATCGATTAAAATGTGAATTTGGAATGAATCCAGATTATTTTCTGAGAAAATACTTCGAAATATAAAGTCCTGGGGTTGGAAAATGACAGAGTATTGAATAAAAACCCAGATTTTGAAATTGATTTTGAAATAAAGCTTTAAAATTCAAATCTGGATTGAATGTTTTGAAATAGGAGTGTTGGATCTCGAAAATGAGATGCAATGTCATACAATGCTATGCAGAATACGTGCAATGACATGCAATGATCTGTAATGACTTATGAAATGGACAAACACTGGATGAAGGTAAAAATTTGGGGTGTTTACACCTGCCTGCATACAAAACAAAATTTAAAAAATGCCCCAGTGTAACTGGGAAAGAAAGTTTGATCATTATTTGAAGGAAATAGGAAGATTACAAAGGAAGAATAGGTGTTTCAAGTATAAAACTTTTTCAAGTGTCGGGCATTAATGGGATCTGATAATTCTACCCCATCGGCATTGATGAGCCGATATGAGTTGCGGGGTAATGCTTCTTTGACGACATATGGACCTTCCCAATTTGGCGACCATTTACCGCCAGGATGGTGCTTGAGATAAGCTGTGGATCGAAGTACTAACTCATTGACTTTGAATCTTCTTTCGATGACAGACTTCGCGTAATGCATGGCCACTCTCTGGCGATAGGATTGAGCATGCTCTGCTGCTTTTAGCCTTCTCTCATCGAGCAAGTCTAACTGTACCAGTCGCTGTTGCTGATATTTATCAAGAGGTAACTGCAGGAGTGACGCAAATTTCAAAGCGGGCTTCTGAACATGTAGCGGCAATACTATTTCTGTTCCATAGACCAATTCTGATGGAGTAGCATTCGTCGGAGTGCGAATGGTGGTCCGGTAGGCCCATAGTGCATCGTGAATCTTCTCATGCCAGTCACGGCCTGTTTCTACAGTTCGCTCCAAGATACGAATTAAGATCTTGTTGGTGGCCTCTGCCTGACCATTCCCTTGAGGATAATATGGGGCAGAGAAATGATGATAAATCTTGAACTTTAAGCAGAATGTCTTCATTCTTTCGTTCTTGAAATGATTGCCATTATCTGATACAATGTCATGCGGGATGCCGAAACGTCAAAGAATGCTCTTGTGAATAAAAGAGACCACATGTCGGCCTTCTACTGTGCGAAGAGTGATAGCTTCTACCCACTTGGTGAAATATTCTGTTGCGGCAAAGAAATATTTGTGGCCATTTGAAGCTGAAGGAGTGATGGGACCTACGACATCGAAGGCCCACATGGAGAATGGCCATGGAGAAACAACAGATTGTAAATAAGTTGCCGGAGCATGGATAGAAGGTGCGTGTATTTGGCATTGCACACATTTCTTCACATAATGATAACAATCTTGTTGCATAGTCTTCCAGTAGTAACCTGCTCTGATGATTTGCTTGACAAGGGTTTGGTAGCCGACGTGGCCACCACAAATGCCTTCGTGTGCTTCTCGCACGACATCTTTGGCTTCTTCTTCATCTAAACATCTGGAATACTCTGAGCTGAATCCACGACGATAGAGGACATTGGCCAAAATGAAATATCACGTGGACATACGCTGGATTGCTCGCTGCACTTTCTTTGAGAGTTCTGGAGGAAATTCGCCAGTTTCTATGAAAGTTTTGATGTTGTGATACCAAGGATTCTTCCTTTGCTCAGCCTGGTTTACTTGTTCCGCTGGCAGGAAAGCAGGTTGGTCAAGTCTGCCAATTTCAAAAGAGCGACAAGATTCTCCATTTCTGAATGCCATAATGGAGCCTAAACTGGCTAGGCTATCGGCCACCTGATTAAAATCTCTCTTGATATGGAATAGCTGAAATTCTTCAAACTTGCTGACAAGCGCTGCAACAATTTTCTGATAGGGGAATAGCTTCTGATCTTTGACCTGCCATTCGGCTCGGACTTGATTAACAACGAGTAATGAGTCACTGTAGGCATATACTCTCTTGACATTGAAGTATAATAGAATCTTTAGACCTTGAACCAGGGCTTCATATTCAGCCATATTATGAGTGCATTGAAAGTCTAACTTGAGAGAAAATGGAATCATCTCTTTCTCTGGAGTGATTAATAAGATTTCGATGCCTATTCCGGCCATGTTCTTAGAACCATCGAAAAATAAATTCCAGACTGGAGATTGCTGGATATTGCAAATTTGCTCATCAGGGAAGTCATCTTCGGTTTTTACCTCTTCTGTTAGAGAAAAATCTGTCAATTGATCTGCAATTGCTTGGCCTTTGATTGATTGTTGCGAGACATATTCTAAGTCATACTGCATCAGTAAGACTTGCCATTTTGCGACTCGTCCGCTGAGCAAAGGCTGCTCTAAAATATACTTGAGAGGATTGAGTTTAGACAAAATTTTGACTTTAGATGCCAGCAGGTAGTGTCTTAGCTTCTGACACATCCATACCAGAGCTAGGCAGGTCTTCTCTATGTGAGAGTATTTCTTTTCATAGTCTATGAAAGTCTTACTCACATAATAAATGGCGTGCTCTATAAAGCTGCCTTCTTTGTACTGCGCCAAGAATCCGCCGCATGCAACTTGCTTGACTGAGATGTATAACAAAAGAGGTTTTCCCAATTCTGGCGGCTTCAAGATTGGAGGATTGAGAAGATACTTCTCGATTCGATCGAACGATTGCTGACACTCTGGTCCCCCTTCGAACTTTACTCCTTTTCTGAGTAAGTGGTTGAAAGGTTCACATCTCATCGCCAAGTTGGAAATAAATCGCCGGATTGATTGCATGCATCCCTGAAGGCTACGCAACTCTTTGAGATTTTTCGGGGGTGGTATATCAATGATAGCCTTGACTTTGGCCGGATCAACTTCAATTCTCTTTTTGCTGACCATAAAACCCAACAGTTTGCCTGATTCGACTCCAAAGACACATTTTTGCGGGTTAAGCCTTAACTTGTAAAGAATGAGTCTCTTAAAGACTTGATCAAGCGCTTCGAGGTGATCTTCTCCCTTTTTAGATTTCACGAGGATATCATCAACATATGCATCCATGATTTTGCGCATCTGATCGTGAAAGATAACGGCCATCGCCCGTTGATATGTTGCTCCAGCGTTCTTGAGCCCAAAAGGCATAACTGTATAGCAGAAAGTGCCCCAAGGCGTAGTAAAGGAAGTTTTTGATTGGTCGCGGGCGGCCAACTTAATCTGGTTGTAGCTGGAATATCCATCCATGAAGGAGAACATAGCATGTCCTGCTGTGCTGTCAATCAGAAGATCAATGCTTTGGCAGTGGATAGTCATCCTTCGGAGTTGCCTTGTTGAGATCTCTGAAGTCTATGCAAATCCTGACCTTGCCACTTTTCTTTGGGATAACGACGATATTGGCTAACCAATCTGGATAGTCAATAGGTCGGATAAATCCTGCTTTGAGCAGATCTTCAAGTCCTTCTCTGACTTGTTGTTCTATTCTGGGATCCATTTTTCTCAGCTTTTGCTTAACTGGCTTTACATCTGGCTTCAAAACGAGTCGGTGTTCGACCAATTTGGGATCTAAGCCCGGCATATCTTCATATGTCCATGCGAACACTTCTTCATGTTGCTTGAGAAAATTTGTAAGCCTTTCTTTCTCTTCCGGACTTAGACTGGTACCGATCTTGAGAATCTTGGGATCTTCCTCTGAGCCGATATTGACATCTTTAGTAGAATCTTGTACTAGAGCAAATGGTTCATCTTGCTTCTGAACTGAGGCAAACTCTGGTAATTCCTGAAGAGACGGATCAAATTCTGCATAATCATCTAACTCCTTTGCAATCTTGTCATCTCCTGTGCTTGCTTTTACTCGGTGAATTGCTGCCGATTTCTGGAAAGCCTTTGGATTGATAACGAGTTTCTTGATTGTTCGGGAAGACATTTCTGAAATTTTGGATAAGAAATTGGATTCAGGAAAATTCGTCCATCATACGACAAACAATCATTTAAAAAGAATTATGCATAAAATGACATTTGAGTTATAAAATGAGGAGATAGAGAAGGAAGATAGATGGCATCCAGATAGACAAAGAAACTTGACATTTTATTGATTTCACTCGATAAAAGACATTGAGATATTTATTTTGAAAGGAATAGAAAGGAAAAGCAACAACTGGTTTCTTAATGTGCCCCTTTAACAAAAACAGTCTTCTTTGGTGAGCTCCCGCCGGAAAACCCTAATCCTGCCCTGTGGGGACGATGCTTTTGGATTATTGGCTCGACACGACCATCTTCATTTTTGCCCAGTCCTTTAAAGGGTTGATAACCATGCTTCAGAAGTAAATCAAATCCCTTTCTTACTTTCATGAATTGTGGAAACAATGGATGATCTTTGACAGTGTCGTAGCTGACACGACCTCCAATCTTGAAGAACTTGGGACCTCTCCATCGGGTCATGGCTACAGTGTGCAGGGATAATTCTGATGTTGCCTGAAGTATTTCCCGACTTTCTTTGAGACTGATCTCTTCATTCTCTCTGATGCTAGGAATATCTCCAGTGAATGATGGTCGAGGGATCATAGGCTGTGGGAGCCTTTCTTCTGGGTCCTCTCCGAGCACTGTTGTAATCAATCCACCTTTGGACCATTTTACGCATTGATGTAAGGTGGAAGGTACTGCATTTGCATTATGAATCCATGTCCTTCCAAGCAGCAAATTGTAGGTGGGTGGCACATTGACCACATGAAAAAGCACTGAATGTACCGAATAATTAATGAATACTTCCAGGAATATCTTGCCTTTTGCCGTCTGACCATGGTTGTCAAACCCATAGATGGTGATAGGGTCTGGAATGTATTCTTCTTCCTTAATGCGTAGCGCCTTTGCGGTCATTTCAGGACATATATTGAGGCTGCTGCCTCCATCTACTAGCACATGGGGTACTGTCATTCCCCCTACCCGAACGACGATGTAAAGAGCATTATTGTGAAAGGAATGAGGCTTTGGAAGGTCCTCATCCGAGAAAGTGATTGGCGCATTAGTCATGGCTGAATTCACAATTTGTGCCATGTCTTCAGGAGTGGTACTGGGCTTAACTTTGATCTTTCTGAGCAGATCATCCAGTACTTGTTGATGCTTGCAGGAACTCTTGGCCAAGTCAAGAATGGAAACATTAGATAGAGCGGTCAGAGGCTTCTGACTTGAATTCTCCAGTTTGGGCTTGATGATTTGATTGAGAAAATCAGGAAGTCCCTTTGACTTGGGGGCTGACTTTACAGGTGCTTCAAAAACTTTCATCTTGCCCAATGCTGAGATTAGATCCATCTTCCTAGAATCAGGAGTTGCTTGTTGTAGTACTGACACCTGATGCTGAACCTGGAGATCTTGTGCAGAACACGACTTGATGTGTTCGTGAGGCAGGAATGGTTGGGCAGACACTACTGCTGTGGTGTGTGAAGGAAAAGGCTGCTTAAGAATGTCCATTTTTTCTTCTTCTTCTCCTTCTACCAATAGATTCTTCTCAATGAGATCTTGCACGATGTTCTTAAGAACGAAACAGTTCTCAGTGTTGTGTCCTACTGTTCTATAGAACTTGCAAAATTGCTCCTTCCATTTCCCCATAGGCACAGGGGGATCAGCCAATCTCGGCAACTTGACCATTTCCTTCGACAGCATATACTCGAGTACATCTTCGAGTGATTGATCGAGAGGGGTAAATTTTCGGTTATAGCTCCATCCTTCATGTTTAACTTTTTCACGCAATTTCGGCCCTTGGTCTTGCTGAGATGGCTTGCTGTATTGAGGAGCAGGCTTCATTTTCTGATCTTTATTGTTGGAATTGCCTGCGCAGTAGCAGTAATCTTTCTTTTGCTCTTTGTAATGATTTCGGCTATTGTTGTTGTTGTTATTGGCAGAGAAGGTGAAGTGAGCTTTCTTCTTCTGCTCACCTTGGGGATTATTCTTGCAAAAAGTGAAGCCTTCATAGACTCCATTCTCTACGCTCAGCTTAAGCCATTCTGCTCGCTCAGTTAATTCAATGAAGGTCCGGGATGGTGCAGTAGAGATTAATCCTCTTAATGGTTGAGAAAAGTTGTTGAGGATCAATGACAAAGCGTGCCTTTCAGATATGGGATCTCTCATTTTATTGCAGGCTGACCTCCATCTGTGAATGAAATCTCGTGCTTTTTCATTCTCATTCTGCCTCAGACTGCAGAGATGACTTAATGTCGGGAGCGCTTCTGTGTTGAACAAAAAGTGTTCAATAAATAAATTCACCACTTTATCGAACTCCTTGAGATCGATGGGATTAATATGCTCAGCATACCATTTAGCTGCAACTCCTTCCAAGCTGCGAGGGAAACACAGGAATAGTGCTCTGTTATCTCTCTTGAATCTTGAGCACTCTGCAAAGAAAGTGGCGAGATGGGCTTTCGGATCGCCAAAACCATCGAACTTGATGAATTTTCGGGGAAGGTTTTCGAGATCGTCATCCCCTTCGAGGCCGTCATAGAAGTCCTCACTGGTGAAGACTTTCTTGCCCTTGTCGCGGGCTTGGAGATCCTTAACAACTCGGGCCATTTCCCTAAATTGTGTCTGCAAAGGTTCTTCTGTAACATGATTCTTTGATTTGCGGCTCCTCCTTTGTTCTCGGCCATGTTTCTGAAATGCTGGAGGCACCTCATATTCCTCCTCAGTGTCTTCCGTTTCTGATTCATCTGAGATTTCTTCTGGCTGAACCTGCTTCTTGGAAGTTTTCTTGCTTTTATGCCCGTGGAACTTTTCTCTGAATTGATTTTTTTCTGCACTAGTCCCAGTTTGTTCACTCATCATTTTATTCATCATTTTCCGGAACATGGCATACATTTGCGGGTCTATGCCATCATCCTCTTGTTGTTTATCTTGATTCATGGGATGATCCATTTCTCGTTCTGAGGCTGAGGAGTGCTGAGGTGATGTGGTTCTTCTTCCTGACCTTGTTCGAACCATCAAATGCTGCGGATGCTCTATGTTAGCTGTGGATGCTCTCTCTGCAGGGCAAAGACCTGATTAGATTATGAAGAAATTGGCTTTTGGAAGAAATATTTATTGAAAATATGGTAGACAATTTGAAGAAGATGTCCCATTACTAGGGACTGAGTCGTCGCGAGAATCACGACAATTGTGTTGTTAATTCTTAGCACGAGAAACAAACAACAAAAATATGCCTTGTTACCTAGGCGAGGTCGTCAAACCACTAGAAAAAGAGAGAATTTTATTGAAATGAGAAAATATGATTTTATTGATCTTGACAAAGAGGTGGAGGACAAACAATTTGCCACCATTCACGATAATCAGCAGACACTCTAGGACCAAGAAAATTTTTAAGAGAGACAAAGGAATCCCAGCCGTAGCGGGCAGAATGATATGCCCCGGACCATTGTGCGGAAGTGAGATCAAACTCTGCCATAACTCCTGATAACAATCGGGCTTCGACGTACTGCTGTCTCTGGAAGAACTGTCGAACACATCTCTCTGGTTGGTAGTAAGTGCAGAAGAATGGTCCCAGTAACTTGAACCTCTTGCCATAAGCATATGTGTATTTGAGAGGAGATAATTGCCGATCAAAATAGTCCCAGACTACGTCATCTTCTTGAATGTTGTTGATCATAGACCGGTACTGTACCACTGGAAGAAGTTCTTGACCATTGTATCTGAAAGAGCTTGCTCGGGTTGGAACATGTTGGAAGAACCAGGATTGAAGTGCGTAGATGCATCCTTCAACTAAGATGGATTCCCTAAGTGAGAATCGAGTCAAACCACGATATAGAAAGGCGAGCGCTGCCATGGCTATGGAGAGGCGATTGGTTTGCCGACTTCCCCATCTTCTCATAAGCTGGATTATTCAGATGTCCATGTAGTTTTGTCCGTCTGGGAAGAGGGATAATCCTACAGTGCACAACACCATTGCATTTTGAATCCTTTCTTTAGCTGTCCTGGATAGCGAACTGACTTCAACGAAGGTCCCGTACTGACGATACAACTCGAGCAGGTCAACATATTCATTTCCCTCCAACTGGATCAGGGGCCAGGATCGGCGGCCTGTCATACGAGCTAAGGAATCTCGGGGGTCCAAACCCTTGACATTGATCAGGAATTGATGTTCTAATGGATCGCTTGGCTGACCGGCTGGTTCTGGTAACCCCATGATTTCTGAAAATTCATCCATTAAAACGGTCATTTCTCCCCACGGAAACCAGAATGTACATGTTCGAGGATTCCATCGTTCTGCCATTGCGTGGATCAGGTTGCCGTTGATGGTCTGCTTTCCGACTGCCGACGCCAGTTCTAATCCGCATTCGCTCAAATGGTCCGGGAACATTCGGGAAAAGCTTTTGAGCCAAGAATAGTACCACCAGGGAATGAAAGTTCTGGTGCTAAGGGCTCGATGTTCAGGACGACCTTGTCGCACCTCGTAGGAGATGTGACCTTCAGGAAAGATAGGATTGACTTGACTGGATGCCATCGAACTGAAACAGAAAAGACTCGGAATGAGACTTTGAAAATGTAAGGAAATAGAGGTAACATACAAACAATCACATCCTGCACAAACATTCATGCACATACAACACTCCCTAAAAGGCTGACTCTAGATGCATTATTTTGAAAACAGCTGTAGGACCCTAATCCTAACTTTAAGTTCAGATCATCTTTGCCCGATCCAGTTATGCCTATATACCCGAATCGAAATTCGAGGTACGTGGCATATAATCTCAACTTCGGTTCTAAGGTAAGGTTTTCCAACATCCTTAAGCGCCTACCGATATACTTCGGACTGTGGCCCGCGGTACGTGGTAGGGGGGTGTTAACCCAAATAGGTGGCCCAGTTGTGAGGCTCTGTCCCGAACTAGGGTTCTGGAAGAGAGCCCAACAACGTGAAGACCAGGTAATGATAGGTAATGGAGGTTTGAAAAAAATGATCACATGCAAGAAATAGATGGCTCTAAATCCTAGAGAGATAGACTTTTGAAAATCTTTGAAGAAACATACATTGTTTACATTCAGATCCTAAATTGAGGAGAGTTGTATTTAGACCTAAATCTATGTGAGCATGAAAATATCTCCTCAATATAGTCCTACCAAACCATGCCTAAGCTATATGCAGTAAATGCCAGCTAGGTCAGAATCTAGGCTCCTAGGCTCACACGATATTGAAAGTAAAGAGTTGACATGTTGTGAACATAATTTCGATAATTGGACTAAGTCAAGCATAATTTAGGTCAGACAAGGACAGGTCCCATCACGGTCGCCAAACCTGTTATCGTCGCAAAATTTTCCTGTCTTCCCTTCCTTGCGGAAGAGATAGGGAAATGGTGTCGCGATTCAAACTGGACCGGATTTTGGAAATTATTTTGAAATACTCGCCTCCGTTTTGAAAATTGCGGGAAAATCCATGGGATGGGGCTCGACCTGTCGGTACGAGGTTCGACCGTTCCTGCCGCCTTTAACAGGGGTAATCGAACCAAGGACCAAAATTATGCTTGACTTAGTAAAATCATTGAAATTATGTTCTATCCTAAATGCATAGAGAATTCAGGCATGTGCTATGAAATTTGGTAAAATATGGGTTGGAAAACTATGATGTATGCTTAGAAAACATTTGGAGTTGAAAAGCATTTCTCAGGAAAATATGGAAATCAATCTCTCGGAAAAACTCAGACGAAGAAGGTTTGAAAATCTCGGGAAAGTTTATAAAGACTTAGAAAATCTTGAAGAAGTGAGAATCTCGAGAAAATCTTGAGAAAGTTTATAAGGACTTGGAAAATCATGAAGAAATGAGAATCTCAGGAAAATTTTGAGAAAGTTTAGAAAGACTTAGAAAAGCATGAAGAAGTGAGAATCTCGAAAAAATCTTGAGAAAGTTTATAAGGACTTGGAAAATCATGAAGAAATGAGAATCTCAGGAAAATTTTGAGAAAGTTTAGAAAGACTTAGAAAACCATGAAGAAGTGAGAATCTCAGGAAAACTAAAGGAATTCTTGAGAAAAGATGAACATTTGAAAAGGAAAGCACTTGTTGAGAAAATGCAGACTTTGAGAATTTTCTTAAGAAAAGGATAGGAAATTTATAGGAAAAATTCATTGGAGAAGGAAATTTAGAACTTAGGAAATTGAAATCCTGAGAAATTTATCTTTGAAATTTCTGAAAATCAGCTTTTTATTCTTGAGAAAGATGAAAATTCCCTTTTGAAAATGGATCTTAAGAAAATAACTTTTTTAAGGAAAATCACGGGAAAACTTTGATTTGGGAAATCCAACTCCGAATATCATCATAGTTTCTTGAGAAAATCGATTCCATGAAGTGAAAATCTTTTGAGAAAATCATGAGAAAAACGAATGATGCAGATGATTTGAATGAATGAATGCACTTTGAAAAACTTTCTGAAAAATTTGTTAAAAAAATGTGGATTAAGCCAAAGTAAATCCTTCATATATTCTGACTGTGGCCATGAACATATTCAGGGTTTATTTGAGTTAATTCACAATATTTTGAAAACATTGGAAATATGAGGTGCATTTTCAAGATAGCCTAAGAGTGTAGGCTCAATGTGACTGGTAGAGAGATGATGGATCTGGGTCTCCTCCATATTCCGACTGAGGCCGTAAATATGGACTCCACCGAGTTCATCAACTCTCTAAGAGTTGGTGCACGTGCCATTCGTGTTCATCCACGATGAATTTTGAAAATTTGAGATATATGCATCATAGAATCAGGATATTACTGAAATCAACTATATGAGATGCGGCCTAATCTAAGCAGTAAAAGTAAATCTTATTCCAAGGTTTACATTGGATTATTACATTGCATAACATAAAGTAAAAGAAAATTGAAATGGAGCCAAGGAATCAGCATCTTCTAGATTTTCCTGCAAAATGAGAGTTAGTACCAGATAACCAAGGGAATGGACATATATATATATTATATACAACAAAGAGATGTATATAAAAAATTACTAAAGTTGATGCTAAATGATATGTATAAATGGAAGTGTATTTACATGAGAAAATATATACATGAATGCTCATATATGGAAATAAGGACACATGAAGGGATACATATATATATATATATATATATATATATATATATATATATGTATATATATATAAATATATACGTATGCATATAGGTAGATATACATATATATCGATATATATATACCTATAATAAGAAAATATACATATAAAGGAAAATTCCATATAATGGGTAAAATCATAAAATATAGGTATATACAGTTTCTGTAGGTGATTTAACACAGCCGTATTTCTCAAATTATAATGTATTTTTCAATAAAAATGGGTATAGAGCTTCTCTATATATCAATAATGAAGCATGCAAAAGATGGCATATAGATCATGAACGGATATGGATATATTCGTTCATGAACATAGCCGATTGTCAAGACTACACATTTGCAGCAGAAAATGGATATGTGCAGGAAATGCACTGTGGGAACAATGGACTATTTTCAAGAAAATTATGACAAGGCAGTGAAAAGCTTAATGGAGAGTTGAAATCACAAACACAGATGTATGTATAAAAAAAAAATTTTATGAACTATAATAAGTACAGGAACTACTAGGATAACATGCAAATGTTAAATGACCAACACATTACATCTCTTGAACTTATTAAGCTTATAGGATCAACTTTACCTAAGCTAAATTCTGTCACATAAAACAAGAATATACTGAATCCATAAACCGATGTTAATACAAAATCTTATATAACTCAATATGTAATATTGATACAATAAACAATAGACATATCAGGGAAAAGAGCTATTTAAAATAAATGATAACACAGTGAAATATATAGCATACATGTATATACCCATGGATATGTTACAAAAGAAAATTGCACAGGGGAGATTAAAGCTATAACTGTGTGAAGGTGAAGGGTGTTGGGGAGTGTTAAAGCAGATCATATACTTAGGTACAAAAGCTATAGCTTAATATGATTGAAATGTAAAAAAGAAAAATGCAAACAATGGCTGAAGTGTTGGAGGTGTGCAACATAGGTGAGGGTGGTGTAATGCTGGAATGGCTAATGCCATGGAGTGATGTTGTAACAGCATATATGGCAGGTACTGTGCATCAATTCAATGTAGTGATATTATACGCATGATATGGATATAAACAATAGTGGTGTGCCTATCATAAAGTATCTAGGTAGGACTGAAGGCAATAGCAAAATGTAAATCTACAGGAAAAAAGCACTATATGGTTAGCATATAAATGCCAACTGTGAGAATGTAATGGGGAAAATGAGTGACTGCAGGAATAATTAACGATCTATAAAATGAGCAAACTGTAACATAGAGACAAATATATATATAAACGTGAGAATGACACAGGTTACAGGACATTCAACAAAAAAAGAAGAATATTTGCAGAAATCTGCAGATGCACAGGGGATTTCTTTACCTTGATTCAGCAGGGGCTGAAGAAACTCTTCCTACAGGGTGAACTGGACCCACAAGGGTTGACTAGAAGATTCCAGAATACCAATTGCTCGAGACTTGTCTTCTTCTGGAGCGTGCGGCTGAGCTGAAGGCAAAATGAATAAGCTTGCTGGGTTGAGGAAGATGGGAGCAGGAACACGTTGGTTCTCCTGTTGGTGGGCTGAAGGAAGGATGTCAGGAACAACTGCTTCACGCCAGATGGTCTTCACGCTGGTGAGCTAAAAAAAAAAAAGAGCCTCCCGATAATCCCCAAAAGATATTTAATTTCCGCTATCATCCAAAAATCTCTAACCCAAGAAGCCAATATCGTCAAAGAAGGATCGAAACATCTCCAAGTTGAAGGAGTTTGTGACGTACCCTTCCTAAAAGAGAGCAAGAGAGGAAAAAGAAAGAGAAAAAGTCAGAACATCTCCAAAATGAAAGAGAATGTAACTGAAACCCAAAAGAGCCCAAAAGAGTGCAGAAAGATTATCATGAGAGAAGCTCCCAGGATATCAAACTGCCAAAATTTGCCAAGAATCCTCTTTAAATTTGTGAAATTCTATTATCAATATTCTTTCATCAACTGCTTTCATAATATCAAATTCTCTTTCTTGTTCATATCAAGGAAATTGATAACCTCCTGGAAGAAGGTCAATCACAAGCAATTTGGATGCTAAATCTTGATTCTACAAAGTGAATCTCGTTTGGAGGTAATGCTTCAGGTAGAAAAGAAAGAATATCTTTGCAACAATGTGCATCATTTTCAAATACTTTGAATCAACAACAAAATTCTCAACATTTTGACGATATTTTCAAGCTATCCTGTCGTGAAGTGAGAGCTTAATGTCCATTTTTTATACATCCTGACACCAATTTTAAATCCCTCTTAAGGACTTGATTCCTTCCCTTCTTTGAGAGCGAGCTCTCAGATTTGCACGCTTCCCTGTGTCCCCACTGTCCAATCATAGACAGTCCCATTTTGGTTCGAGGTCGAACCACCAATCATTTCTCGCAAAAGGCAATTTCAAAAGCTGATTTTAGTCTCAGCAATGAGACGCCCAAGATCAACCCCTTTTCAAAGCTTTAGGGACTCCATTTTCCTTCCTTTTATAAAACACCTGTCGGATTTATTGTGCAAAATCCGAAGGTTCCATCATGGTCTCTTCTTTCGAGGATTCCACTCCATTTTTCGCCAGATCAGGATAAGGGTATAAACCTGAGCCTCATTCAAAGAGGTATTCCATTTTTCGCCCGATCAGGATGAGGGTATAAACATGAGCCTCATTCAAAGAGGTATTCCATTTTCCGCCCGATCAGGATAAGGGTATAAACCTGAGCCTCATTCAAAGAGGTATTTCATTTTCTGCTCGATCAGGATAAGGATATAAACCTGAGCCTCATTCAAAGAGGTATTCCATTTTCCGCCCGATCAGGATAAGGGTATAAACCTGAGCCTCATTCAAAGAGATATTCCATTTTCCGCCCCGATCAGGATAAGGGTATAAACCTGAGCCTCATTCAAAGAGGTATTCCATTTTCCGCCCGATCAGGATGAGGGTATAAACCTGAGCCTCATTCAAAGAGGTATTCCATTTTCCGCCTAATCAGGATAAGGGTATAAACCTGAGCCTCATTCAAAGAGGTATTCCATTTTCCGCCCGATCAGGATAAGGGTATAAACCTGAGCCTCATTCAAAGAGGTATTCCATTTTCCGCCCGATCAGGATAAGGGTATAAACCTGAGCCTGATTCAAAGAGGTATTCCATTTTTCGCCCGATCAGGATAACGGTATAAACCTGAGCCTCATTCAAAGAGATATTCCATTTTCCGCCCGATCAGGATAAGGGTATAAACATGAGCCTCATTCAAAGAGGTATTCCATTTCCCGCCCGATCAGGATAAGGGTACAAACCTGAGCCTCATCCAAAGAGGTATTCCATTTTCCGCCCGATCAGGATAAGGGCATAAACCTGAGCCTCATCCAATGAGGTTTTCCATTTTCCGCCCGATCAGGTTAAGGGTATAAACCTGGGTCTCATTTTTATGAGATATTTTATTCCCCAATCAGGTCAACGGTTCAAACCTGAGATTCGTTCCATACGGAGCATTTTCTGTCTCATCCAGGTTAAGGGCATAAAACCTGAATTTCACTCTCACAGAGTGAGTCATTTCTCTTCATTCTTCGCTTCATATCTATCATCTTCCTAGGGCTTAATTTCTTCATACCCAGTTAGATCCTTCTAACTGGGGCATTTTTTTATATAGCCCAAATTTGGAGTGTTTTTCTTTGCCACTAAGCTCGACCATAAGCCGGCTTAGTAGCAAAGAGGGGCATCTGTAAACACCCCAAATTTTCACTCACCTTCTTGACATCGCCCTCAATCATCATATTTCAGTTCTTTAGATGAAATAAAGGGCAAAATGGTCATTTTCCAAGATTGAACCTTGCAGAAAGTCCAAAATTTCATTCTTGAGCCTCAAAATTTCTATATTTAGGTTCAGAGACATCTTCAAATTGCAAAATTTAAAAATCCTTTTTTTGGACAAAAAGCTAAAATTTCCAAGTCCGAGCTCAGAGTGACATTTCATAGAACATGTCTTTGCATAGCATTGCATCATTTCACTGCACAGCATGTCATTTTGAGATCCAGAACTCTTGATTTTCAAAATTGTCAATCCAGATTTGATTTTTAAACTTTTCAAAATTGATTTTTAAAACCCTGGGTTTTCAAAATTGCCAATCATTCCCATTTTACCCCCAGGACTTTGAATTACAAAAATTTTCTCAAGAAAAACAATCTGGATATTTGGATATTGATTTTAAAGATTTTATCACAAAAACTTTTTGCAAAAAGATTTTAAATCTCTTTACAAAATTTTTTACATTTATTTTATCCATAATTTTGCCCTGAAAACCAATTTTTCCAAATTCTTGAAAACAAATAATGTTTTATCTCGTATTTTCAAAATGGAGCAGGACCCGCCTTTGAACTAGCATCATACTCAGACTCTCAGGTAAGTTGTTTATTCTCAAGCAGGACCCAATCAAAGTTCATACCAATTTGCAAAATTTTCTTAATTTTTCAATATTTATTTATTTATTTTTTTAGTTAGCGGGCCCACACACATGTGGCACCCCAATTGAAAATAAAAGACTTGCAAAAACAAAACAAAAACTTTATTTTCAAAAGGATTTTAAAAGTGGGTTGAGATGGCATTTCCATAAAAGCCTCTCATTTTTTTCAATACTCACTTTTTATTTCTTTGTTTAAATAAAAATTAATTTTTTTTTAGAAGGAGGCAGCCTTAAATGGCACAGCCGAATTTCCCTAAAGTGATAAATTTGATTTTGCCTAAAACTTAGGGAAATGAAACCAAATTTTGAAAAAACAGGGAATGCGCCCCTCTTGAAATGACTATTTCAAAAAAAAAAAAAATTCAAAAATGAGGTAACGGAACCTCATGAATGGGGGCTGCGTTTTCTTCTTTTCGAAAAGATATTCAAAGTTCTTTAAAAAGGGGAGGCCATGGATCAATTGAAGGAGGATTTACTGTTTTCGTTTTGGATTTCTGCAGGGATCTCCTCCTCAACGTGTTGCTGCCCATCCCACAGCTGCTGCTCAGTCCTTCTTCAACACATCATCCTTCAGCCAACTGCAGCCCAACCAACATGTCCATCCTCTTCATCAGCTCCTTCACAGTACCTTCAGCCGATTGCCATCCCCACTTCAGCCGCAGACTATCCAGCGTGAAGTAGTTGTTCCTGCCATCCTTCTCCTACATCCAGCGTGAAGTAGCAAAACCGCCCTTTCTTCAGCTCCCCATTTGCCTTCATACAACAGGTCGCCCATTTCCTTCAGCCCAGCGTGTCCATCCCCAGCAGCAAAAGATTCCAGTCGGCTGCATCTTCCTTCAACCTCAGCAGCAAAAGGTTCCAGCCAGTTGCATCTTTCTTCAGCTCACCTACCAAAAATCCCATCCAGCAAGGCTCATTCCCCACCTTCTTCAGCCCAGCTACAAAGGACAGCCCCCTTTCTGCCATCTACAAGTCTTGTGGTGGACCGTGTATTATATTCATCAGTTGTGTACCCTCACAACTATGGCTTTATCCCGCGTACACTTTGTGGGGACAGTGATCCCATGGATTATTAGTCATTATGCAGGTAAAGAGTTCATTTTTTTAACTTACCTAGGTGTTGTGACAAGAAGTTGGAAACAGTATTTAGCGGCATGGAGGATTGACTAAAGATTCAACCAAAACTAATGTCTTGGTGCTGTTGTGGCGACTTACATTTTTAGTCCCTTCTAGGGATACTTAATGTTGAATATGACCTATTTAGCTAACTCATACTGATTTTGGTTAATACATGTTGCACATAACAACTTGTATTCTGGTTACTGTCTTGCTGCCCTGGAATGCATAATCAGATTCTATTTTTTATTCTCTTGGATAACTTTGCAATTCTTTTTTCTTGATGGTGCAGTTCCATAGACATTCTTGCAATTTCTTTTTCTTGAGAACAATATAAGAATTCTCTTTTGAATTTTACAGGAACTTGTTCTTCCAGGCTTTTTTTTTTTTGTGACTTAAAGCTATAGGACTCATGCCTATGATTGATCAAGTGCTATGTGGGGACTGCTTGATCTTACTTCCTGTTCTCTGTATCTTTGTTGGAGGCGGTCCTCATGGATTAAGTGTTTTGTGATATAGGGACAAAAAGATGATAAAATCATTGCAGTTTGTGCTGATGATCCTGAATACCGGCACTACACAGACATCAAGGAGCTTCCTCCTCACTGCTTAGTTGAAATCCTTATTACTTATTTGCCATTTGTATCTCCCATGATGAATGATAACATTCATAAGCTGTGTGACCCCTTTCATTTCACAGGCTTATTGCCATTACCAGAATGGTAACTTGTAACATGTAGCTCATATATACAGCTGTTGCCAAAACCTGTAGCAATAAGAGGATGTGCCCTTGTTAACACTCTGATTCCCAAGTTATTAAAAACTAGCATATGGCTGCTAGGTTAATTGTCAGTTGAACTACATCAGACCTTTACATTACCCTTAAATTGTGTCGATGATTGGTGTTTACACACTCTATGGTAGCTAACAACTATGTCATAGTAGCCCAGCCACAGGTTATACCTTGGCATTTGGTTTTGTTAATACCCATGTTCCTTCCATTGCATTATATATGTTATATTCATCCTTTCTGCTGCAGGAGTGCAGTTATGATAAACAGCCACCTTCATGGACGAATATATCCATATCCGTTCATGATCTCTTGACCATCTTTTACAGTCTTCGTTATAGATATATAGGGAAGCTCCATACCCATTTTTATTGAAAATTATCTTGTAATTTGGGAAATACGGCTGTGCAAAATCGCCTACAGAAATTGTATATACCTGTATTTTCTGATTTTACCAATTATATGTAATTTCCATTAGTATGTATATTTTTTTTTTCATTATATGTATATATATCTATATATATATGTATATCCATATATATCTACCTATATGTATACGTATATATGTATATATATATGTATATATATATATACATATATATATACTTATACTTATATATATATCCCTTCATGTGCATTTATTTACATATATGAGACTCCATGTATCTAATTTTTCATGTAAATACACCTCCATTGTTATATATCATTTAGCACCAATTTTAGCAATTTTGATATATATATACCTCTCTTCGTTGTATATAATATATATATATATATATATATACCCATTTTCTTGGTTATCTTGTACTAATTCTCATTTTGCAGGAAAATCTGGAGGAGGTTGATTCTTTTTCATTATGTATGTTTATTTTGACTTATGTCAGAGATGTAATAATCAACCTTGGAATAATATTTACTTTTACTGCTTAGATTAGGCTGCATCTCATATAGTTTGATTTCAGTAATATCCTGATTCTATGATGCATATATCTAAATTTTCAAAATTCACCGTGGATGAACACGAATGGCACGTGCACCAACTCTTAGAAAGTTGATGAACTCGGTGGAGTCCATATTTACGGCCCTAGTTAGAATATGGATGAGACCCAGATCCATCATCTTTCTACCAGTCACATTGAGCCTACACTCTTAGGCTATTTTAAAAATGCAAATCATATTTCCAATTTTTCAAAATATTGTGAATTAACTCAAGTAAGCTCTGAACATATTCATGGCCACAGTTAGGATATGTGAAGGATTTACTTTGGCTTAATCCACATTTTTCCAACAAATTTTTCAGAAATCTTTCCAAAGTGCATTCATTCATTCAAATCATCTGCATCATTTGTTTTTCTCATGATTTTCTCAAGAGATTTTCACTTCATGGAATCGATTTCTCAAGAAACTATGATGATATTCGAAGTTGGATTTCCCAAATCAAAGTTTTCCCGTGATTTTCTCTGAAAATGTTATTTTCTTAAGATTCTTTTCAAAAGGAATTTTTCATCTTTCTCAAGAATCAAAAATCGATTTTCAGATATTTCAAAGACAATATTTTCAGGATTTCAATTTCCTAAGTTCTGAATTTCCTTCTCCAATGAGTTTTCCAATAGATTTTCCCTCATTTTCCTAAGAAAATTCTCAAAGTCCGAGTTTTCTTGACAAGTGTTTTCCTTTTCAAATATTCATCTTTTCTCAAGAATTCCTTCAGTTTTCCTGAGATTCTCATTTCTTCATGGTTTTCCAAGTCTTTATAAACTTTCTCAAAATTTTCCTGAAATTCTCATTTCTTCATGGTTTTCCAAGTCCTTATAAACTTTCTCAAGATTTTCTCGAGATTCTCATTTCTTCAAGATTTTCCAAATCTTTATAAACTTTCTCGAGATTCTAAACCTTCTTCTTCTGAGTTTCCTGAGAGATTGATTTCCATCTTTTTCCTGAGAAATGCTTTTCAACTCCAAATGTTTTTCTAAGCATACATCATAGTTTTTCCAACTCATATTTTACCAAATCTCATAACACATGCCTGAATTCTCTGTGCATTTAGGATAGAACATGATTTCGATAATTTCACTAAGTCAAGTACAAATTTGGTCCTTGGTTCGATTACCCCTGTTAAAGGCGACAGGAACGGTCGAACCTCGTACCGACAGGTCGAGCCCCATCCCATGGATTTTCCCGCAATTTTCAAAACGGAGGTGAGTATTTCAAAACAATTTCCAAAATCCGGTCAAGTTTGAATCGCGAAAGCATTTCCCTCTCTCTTTCGCAAGGAAGGGAAGACGGGAAAAATTTTGCGACGATAACACGCCCGATCAGGATAAGGGTACAAACTTGGGCCTTATTTTGATGAGGTATTTCGTTCCCCAATCAGGTTAAGAGTCAAACCTGAGCTCTTTCCCATGCAAAGCATTTTCTGTCCCGTCCAGAATAAGGGCAAAACCTGAGCTTCACTCTCGCAGAGTGGATCTATTTCTCTTCATTTTCCATTTCATATCTATCATCTTCGCCAGGCTAATATTGCTATACCCAGTCAGATCATTCTAACTGGGGCATTTTATATAGCCCAAATTAAGTGTGTTTTCTTTGCCACTAAGCTCGGCCACAAGCCGACTTAGTAGCAAAGAGGGGCATCTGTAAACACCCCAAATTTTCACTCACCTCCCTGACATCTCCCTCAATCATCACATTTCAGTTCTCTAGAATCAATAAAAGGCAAAATGGTCATTTTCTGAGATTGAACCTTGCAGAAAGTCCTAAATTCCATTCCTGAGTCACAAAATTTCTCTATTTAGACTCAAAAATATCTTCAAACTGCAAACCTTCAAAATTCTACTCTTGACAAAAAACTAGAATTTCCCATTCCTGATTCAGAGTAGTATTTCTTGAAACATGTCTTTGCATAGCATTGCATGAGCATTTCATATCAATTCATTGCACAACATGTCATTTTGAGATCCAGAATTCCTGATTTTCAAAATTCTTAATCCAGATTCGGATTTTAATCTTTCAAAATCAATTTCAAATCCCTGGGTTTTTAAAAATTGTCAGTTTTCCTCGTTTTAACCCCCAGAACCCTGAATTACAAAAAGTTTTTCTCAGGAAAACAATCTGGATATTTTGATATTGATTTTCAAATTTCGTCAGGGGACACAATTTTATATTTAGAAGATTTTATCTCAAAAACTTTTTTTTTTGCAAAAAGACTTTAAATCTCTTTACAAAATTTCTGTATCCATATTTTTCCCCTGAAAAACCATTTTTTTCTTCTAAATTATTGAAAACAAACAAAAATTTATCTCGTATTATAAAAATTCTAAAAAGAAGTCATTTCTTCTGTTTTTTATTTTCAAATAAATGGTGTGGGACCCGCCTTTGAACTAGCATCACACTCAGACTCTCTGGTATGTTTCTTAATTTCAAGCAGGGTCCACCTGGAGATGGCACCAATTTTGCAAATTTCTCTTCGTAATTTTTTTTTAATGTTATAAAATAGTTAGTGGGCCCACACACATGTGGCGCCCCACTTGAAAATAAGAGATTTGCCAAACAAAATAAAACTTTATTTTCAAAAGGATTTTAAAGTTGGCTGAGGTGGCATTTCCCTAAAAGCCTCTCATTTATTTCACTATTCATTTTTTTTTAGAAGCAGCCTTAGATGGCATCATGATCATGCATATAATTCAGGGTTTATTAGCATTTAAATATGCATGATTTTATAAAATAATGTTTCAAAAACCCAATTTTATGATAGTTTTTTAGTAAATGGTTAAAATGATTTAAAAATAGAAAATGCAGGAAAAATAGTTTTATTTTACATTTTTATGCCTATTTTAGTTTTTGTAGTTTGGTTAAAAATAAAAAATGGAGAAAAATAGTTTTATATTCATTTTAAGTGTTTGTTTTTTTTTAGAAAAGAAAAAAATATATAGTTAGATTAGTTTTTGAGTTTCTTTATAAATAAATAGTTTTGTTTTTGAAAATTTTCATAATAAACCGATTAATAGGTTTTCTTTACTTTTAAAAAATGAAAAATATAATAAAAACAAATCATTACATGGTTTGTAATTTTTGGAAAATTGAAAAAAAATATATATATAATAAAACCAATTTGACACGGTTGGTATTTCTAAAAAGAAAACTAAAAACAAATAAACAAACCGGCTTGAACCGATTTGCATTTGTTTCAAACCGGTTCCAGCCGGTTTGTTGTGTTTAAAAACCCCAAAAACAAAGAAAACCAGGCGCCTCTTCCGTACGCCTGAAGCCCCCTTTTCCCCTCTTTCCCTCTTTTCTCACAATCCTCCATTAATATTGGCATCCCTTCTTCCCTACCTTCTCCTTCTCCCTCTTTCTCTGTCTACACTTCAGCCGGTAGCAATGGAGGATTCTTCAATCCGGTGAATGGTGCACGGTGGAGGCCGCTGCCAACTTCTCTTCCAATTCCTTTCTGGTTCATAGTGAGTTCTCTCCTTCTGATCTTCATCTCCTCTTCTTCTTCCATTTTCTTCTTCATCCTCTCCGATTCATCTACTTCTTCTTCTTTTTCCGATCTCCAGTTCTTCTTCTTCTTCTTTTTCACTTCTGCATTCTTCTTCTTCATTGTCTCCTAAATCAGTGATGTGATTCTTTCAGAAAAACAGAAAAAAAAATGTGTAATCTCTGTAATTTTTCTTGATTGTTTTACCTATAGCTCCTCTTTTCCAGATTTGTTAGATCTACCGTAAGTTGATTTCTGTTTCATTGTTAATTTCAATTTCTGTTTGTTTTTTTTTTAGTTTCAAAATAAGAGTAGTCCAGATTCTGTTCATTCGTGAATTTCATTACATCTGAATATTTGTGCGTGCTTGAACTTATTGGATTGTGAATCTGCAATTCTTGAGCTACCGGATTTGCATTATAACTGCCATAATTTCGGTATTTACCAGCATTTTCTGTTCATCGGCATCTTGTTGCCGTGAATCAATCCACTGGAAGAAGGTGATTCACCTTATTCGGCAGTCTCACCTGAGTTACTCACGGCACCTGAAGTTTATTTTACAGCAGATTTTGAATTCATTTCAAGGATGAGCACTTGATTTCATTTTTTTTCTTGTTTTTACTCAATGTAACTTTTGTTGTTAATTTCCAGTTTCTAGATGTTTTTTATCATATATTGATTTCATGTTTTGCTTTCTTACATTCTAGTTCTTGTTAAGTTTGGTTTTTACCCGATTTCTTGTTTTTAAATTCAGTCATTTTCCTGTTTCTATTTTACATTTCATTTTCTATTTTTTTTTTGATAACATAGGTCAATTTGCTGTTTTTCCAATCAAGGATTTTTCTTGTTTTGCTTCAGTCAATATCTTTTACAAATTTGTTTCTTTTGTTATGTCTGTGTAAGTTTCCAGCTTGTTTTTCATTAAGTCATTCCTTGATGATTACAAGTTTTGATTTTACTGTTTTCAAATGTTTTAGTGTTGTATTTTTCAATAGTGTAAGTGCATAGCTTGTTAATAAAGTGTTAATTGTCTTTACTGTTCATTAATTGAAATAATTAGATTTCATAAAGTGGAGTGTTAGTTACTTGTGTTAGTTAAGGTAGTTTCAATTGTCATGGAATTCTTTTGATGATATTCTTCAGTGTTCTTTAACATTTAGCTAGTTAATATAGGTTTTTATTTCTATCTCTGGTACTGCTCGTGTTTATTTGAATTGTGCAAGATAGCACATACTGGAGCGGAAGCGATTACATGACACGAAGTACGAAGAAAGAAGATTTTTACTTTTTAGTTTAGAATTAGGAATTTAATTGGGTTTGTAAATATTGCACTTTACGCCCTCTGCGAAGGGTATTCATTTGTTGTAATAGTTAGTTGTTTTACTCTTTTGAAACATTTTACATTTCAATAATTTGGCAATAAAGATTAGTTTAGATTTGTGTGCTTGAATACGATATATTCCCGTTCCCTGAGTTCGACCCGGTCTCATCCACTAGTGAGAACCGGTTTTTATTATTTGATGTCTGGTTTTCACATGTTTTACATTTAAAAATCTTTTCAAAATTACAACGATTTAAAAGAAGACATCAAATTTTTGGCGCTGTTGACGGGGAACGACGTAATATTAGTATTCACTTTATTGCCTAGTGTTGGTGTTGCATTTAGGTTTAGAACCACGTATGTGCATATCTTAGAGACGAGCTTACTTTTCTGCACAGCCCACCTATTAGGATTCCCTTAGAGGTGACTGTGTACGATTGGTACCGTACACATAGATTTCATATTTCTTATGCATAATCTCTGTTATGTGTAACTGCGTGGTGTTTGTTTAGTTTCTGTTGTTTTTAGTTCACTCGCTTTGTGGTTTGCGTGGTTTGGCCGCTTAGTGCGTTAGTTAGGTAGAAAACCCAAAGTTAGGACATGTGCTACACCGGTCTACTCCAAGGTGTACGCAATGGCTGACGATCATCAATTGATCCGTCCTTTGAGGGAGTACTTCATGCCAAATACGTATACTCCCACTTCCTGCATCACGAGACCTGATGTAGGAGCGAGCCATTTTGAGATTAAGGCCAGTGTGATTCAAATGTTACCTTCGTTTTATGGCCTTAGCAATGAGGACCCATATCATCATCTCGACGAATTCCTTGAGATTTGCTCGACTGTGCGAATCAATAATTTTGGATATGATGCTATGCGGTTGACTCTGTTTCCGTTCTCTCTCAAAGATAAAGCCAAGCACTGGTTAAAATCTCTTGAGACGGTTCGTATTACTACTTGGGAAGGAATGCAAAAAGAATTTTTAAAAAAATACTTTCCAATTGGTAAAACGAATCAGTTTCGTAAAGCTATAACCAGTTTTTCTCAAATTGAGGGAGAACAATTTCACGAGTCTTGGGAGAGATTGAAAGATCTTCTCCGCAAGTGTCCCCATCACCAGGTGCCTCGTTGGCAGTTGGTGCAGTATTTTTATGACGGGCTTACTGAAAAGCATCGTCAAATGGTTGATTCGTCTTGTGTGGGCACTTTTATGCTCAAGAGTGAAGATGAGGCGTGGTCTCTATTTGAGACCTTGAGTGAAAACACGATGCATCATAATTTGTCTTCACGGCTCGATAGGACTACATCTCTGTCTAGTGGTTCTAGGAAAGTTGGGATTTCCGAAGTTGGGTCCGAGTTAGAATTGTGTACCAAGGTTGACCAATTGACTAGGAAGTTAGATCAATTCCTAGCCAATTCTTCGAGAAATCCAATAGAAAGAGTTTGCGAGATATGTGCTAGCTCTGCACACTGTGTTGCGGATTGTCCGGCAGCACCATTATATCCTGAATTCGTTCAGGAGCAGGTGAATGTTGCCCAAGGTTTCGCTAAACCCATGCCCGATTCATTTACATCCTCATATAACTCAGGTTGGCGAAACCAGTTTATTTCCCCATCCCATCAGCCCTCCCAGACACAGTATAGACCCAGTAACCCTTCACAAGGTTACTCGCATTCTATATTTCCACAGGTTCATCCCCAGTATTGTCTACCTTCTCCTCAGGAGCCCATTCCAAGTTCATCATTTCAAGAGAAGATGTTAGAAGCTTTTTCTGATATCAAGGCAACTCTTTGTTCCCATACGCAGTCAATAGCCAAGCTAGAAACTCAAATGGGACAGTTAGCTCAGACATTGAGTAGACAAAGTCAGGGGAACCTTCATAGTCAGTCTGTTGTCACATCCAAGGGAGAGGATTCCATGTTATTTGATTTGCAACCCAATACTTCACATCATGAGCAAGTCAAATCTGTTACATCCCTTCACTCATGAACCCCATATCATTTCTACTGACGAGTCGATCTCTATGATACCTCAACAGAAGGGGCTTTACTCACAGCATACATTTTCATCATATAAAGCCCCATTTTCTCAGCCTTTAGGATCACCAATCGTTTTGAGTAAGCAAGAGGTGCAGATGCAAAAGGTGCTTGACCAAGTCAAGCCAGATCATATTCACCACTTGTCTGAAGTTGCATTCATTGGTACTCGGTCGGTCCTAGACTCTCGATTCTTGACCAGTCTCTCAGATGAGACTAATCTCTGTTCTTCATGTCCAAAGAGTCATGATACTACATTTGGAGGTAGAAGGGATGAAAACACAGTGCGTAGTGTCACAGATGACACTCTTTTCTTCATAGAGCCCGGTTGAGTCTGACTTCATGTCCATTGATCTCATGGATGATGAAGGATTTTTCCAGGGATCCGTCTAGCTGGGGACGTGAAACTTAGCGCTTTATGGGAGGCAACCCATATTCTGTACAGTTTTACATTTGTTGTTAGGCTTTGTAGATTTCATTTGGTTTTATTTTTCGTTTTCTATCTTTTCTATGAGTTTCATGTTTTGTCATGTATACATTAACATTCATTACATTCATAGAATGTGCATTTTTAATTCATGTCAGGTCATTCTACTCTTTTCCCTCATTTATTTCTCTCATGTACATTTACTTAGTTTTATTCAAGCATGGGGGAGTGCCACTGGGACAGTGTCATATAAGCATGGGGGAGGGTGTAGAATGCACACCTTGATATTTCTGTTTACGTTCTTGCACATGTTTACACATCTCTCATGAAAAGTAGATTTTTAAAGAAAGAATTTGAACTTATATGAATGTTATTTCAAATCTGATATTTTTAGAGGATTTTTAAACCCCACGAAATTTTTTTTCTGACATAGATCTAAAAATTATGGTTGTTTATGTGGATTTCGAGGAAATGATGATAGATACATGTTAGAGTTTATTTTGAATCATAAATATGAATATGCACAGTTTTATTTTTGAAAAACTAAGCAAATGAACAAAAGCATAAAAATGAGCTCAAAAAGAAAAAATATAGCATGCGTTAGGTTGTTTGGATAATTCCACAATCCTTAGTAGATGGAACTTAGATGTAAGTTGAAACTTTTAATTCCATTTTCGAAAAGGAGAGTGGAAAACTTTGTGATCCTAAGTAACTGAGAACAGATACAAGTTGAAATATTTGACTCTCATGTTATAAAGGTGAATGAAGGAAGTCACTTTTATGTCTTAGTTGATATCTTTTTTGTATGTATTGAAAAAGTATAAAAGATATTGACATTGCACAAGGCATAAAAGCAGACCACACGCAAGCTATAAGAGAAAAATAAGTGCGCAAAAAGAAAAAGCGTGAAAAGAAAAAAAGAGAGGAAATAGCTTAAAAAGAAAGAAAAGTTCAATGCTTAGAAGTGTGATTGAGAAAACCTGTGCAGAAAACATATGAGTGAGGATAAGTAAATAATAATATGTTTTTATTGGATTTTCTAAGAATAAAACATAAATAATTGTGATATTTAGAAAAGTGAATGAAATTCTTTTTCTGTGGTGGTATATAAAAGACTCTAATTATGTTTTGATTTTGAAATAACAGGAAATATTTGTGAAAATAAAGTCTTTAATTACCTATTGCTTATGAGGGTGTGTAATATTATGCATACATGACAGAGATGTTTGTGGGTAGCATCACTGCAAACCCTCACGAGACCTTACTCGTCCACTGGGGTAACCCAGGGGTTGAAAGGGCTTGTTGCATGAGCTAAATGCAACCGTGATTCCTACGAAAGTGAGTTAGGTGATAGTTTGATTTCTTGCATTTTTCTAGTTTGCTCGAGGACTAGCAAAACATAAGCATGGGGGTATTTGATCATGCATATAATTCAGGGTTTATTAGCATTTAAATATGCATGATTTTATAAAATAATGTTTCAAAAACCCAATTTTATGATAGTTTTTGAGTAAATGGTTAAAATGATTTAAAAATAGAAAATGCAGGAAAAATAGTTTTATTTTACATTTTTATGCCTATTTTAGTTTTTGTAGTTTGGTTAAAAATAAAAAATGGAGAAAAATAGTTTTATATTCATTTTAAGTGTTTGTTTTTTTTTAGAAAAGAAAAAAATATATAGTTAGATTAGTTTTTGAGTTTCTTTATAAATAAATAGTTTTGCTTTTGAAAATTTTCATAATAAACCGATTAATAGGTTTTCTTTACTTTTAAAAAATGAAAAATATAATAAAAACAAATCATTACATGGTTTGTAATTTTTGGAAAATTGAAAAAGAAAAAATTGAAAAAAATATATATATAATAAAACCAATTTGACACGGTTGGTATTTCTAAAAAGAAAACTAAAAACAAATAAACAAACCGGCTTGAACCGGTTTGCATTTGTTTCAAACCGGTTCCAGCCGGTTTGTTGTGTTTAAAAACCCCAAAAACAAAGAAAACCAGGCGCCTCTTCCATACGCCCGAAGCCCCCTTTTCCCCTCTTTCCCTCTCTTTCCCTCTTTTCTCACAATCCTCCATTAATATTGGCATCCCTTCTTCCCTACCTTCTCCTTCTCCCTCTTTCTCTGTCTACACTTCAGCCGGTAGCAATGGAAGATTCTTTAATCCGGTGAATGGCGCACGGTGGAGGCCGCCGCCAACTTCTCTTCCAATTCCTTTCTGGTTCACGGTGAGTTCTCTCCTTCTGATCTTCATCTCCTCTTCTTCTTCCGTTTTCTTCTTCATCCTCTCCGATTCATCTACTTCTTCTTCTTCTTCCGATCTCCAGTTCTTCTTCTTCTTCTTCTTTTTCACTTCTGCATTCTTCTTCTTCATTGTCTCCTAAATCAGTGATGTGATTCTTTCAGAAAAACAGAAAAAAAAATGTGTAATCTCTGTAATTTTTCTTGATTGTTTTACCTATAGCTCCTCTTTTCCAGATTTGTTAGATCTACCGTAAGTTGATTTCTGTTTCATTGTTAATTTCAATTTCTGTTTGTTTTTTTTTTAGTTTCAAAATAAGAGTAGTCCAGATTCTGTTCATTCGTGAATTTTATTACATCTGAATATTTGTGCGTGCTTGAACTTATCGGATTGTGAATCTGCAATTCTTGAGCTACCGGATTTGCATTATAACTGCCATAATTTCGGTATTTACCAGCAATCTCTGTTCATCGGCATCTTGTTGCAGTGAATCAATCCACTGGAAGAAGGTGATTCACCTTATCCGGCAGTCTCACCTGAGTTACTCACGGCACCTGAAGTTTATTTTACACCAGATTTTGAATTCATTTCAAGGATGAGCACTTGATTTCATTTTTTTTCTTGTTTTTACTCAATGTAACTTTTGTTGTTAATTTCCAGTTTCTAGATGTTTTTATCATATATTGATTTCATGTTTTGCTTTCTTACATTCTAGTTCTTGTTAAGTTTGGTTTTTACCCGATTTCTTGTTTTTAAATTCAGTCATTTTCCTGTTTCTATTTTACATTTCATTTTCTATTTTTTTTTTGATAACATAGGTCAATTTGCTGTTTTTCCAATCAAGGATTTTTCTTGTTTTGCTTCAGTCAATATCTTTTACAAATTTGTTTCTTTTGTTATGTCTGTGTAAGTTTCCAGCTTGTTTTTCATTAAGTCATTCCTTGATGATTACAAGTTTTGATTTTACTGTTTTCAAATGTTTTAGTGTTGTATTTTTCAATAGTGTAAGTGCATAGCTTGTTAATAAAGTGTTAATTGTGTTTACTGTTCATTAATTGAAATAATTAGATTTCATAAAGTGGAGTGTTAGTTACTTGTGTTAGTTAAGGTAGTTTCAATTGTCATGGAATTCTTTTGATGATATTCTTCAGTGTTCTTTAACATTTAGCTAGTTAATATAGGTTTTTATTTCTATCTCTGGTACTGCTCGTGTTCATTTGAATTGTGCAAGATAGCACATACTGGAGCGGAAGCGATTACATGACACGAAGTACGAAGAAAGAAGATTTTTACTTTTTAGTTTAGAATTAGGAATTTAATTGGGTTTGTAAATATTTCACTTTACGCCCTCTGCGAAGGGTATTCATTTGTTGTAATAGTTAGTTGTTTTACTCCTTTGAAACATTTTACATTTCAATAATTTGGCAATAAAGATTAGTTTAGATTTGTGTGCTTGAATACGATATATTCCCGTTCCCTGAGTTCGACCCGGTCTCATCCACTAGTGAGAACCGGTTTTTATTATTTGATGTCTGGTTTTCACATGTTTTACATTTAAAAATCTTTTCAAAATTACAACGATTTAAAAGAACACATCACGTCACAACCAAAATTCCTTAAAATGTTCATTTTACCTAAACCTTAGGTAAATGAACCAAAATCTTTTGAAAATGATAAAAACCGTCCCCTTTTAAAAACAACAAATTTTCAAAATTAATGAAGCATCGGTTTCACGACTTTGCAAAATTTTAAAAAAAAAATGTAATGGACCCCTAAAAGGAAGCTGCGATCTTCTTTTGAAAAGAGGCCCAAAAGCTTTAAAAAGGGATTTTTGGGGATGGAAAGAGGGAGCTGGCCGATTGATTTTTTTTACGTTTTCTGTTCTTATCACAGGAGGTTGCTCTGTCGTGAAGCTTTTCCCTCTTTCCCCTTTGGGGATTTCATCTCCTCTATCTAGCGTGAAGAGGATCCAGCAGGCTGCTGCCCATCTTCCTTCAGCCCAGCAACAGAAAATTGATCCCCTTTCTACTGTCTATAGGTCGGTGGTGCAGGGGATCGACAAGGCGCCCTTCCACCTTCAGCGTGCCTCCATCCTACCTATCGTAGCAAGAAGCAACGTCATTGTGTAGTAGCAACATCAACGAAGGTTGCAGGCGTAGTCACTAGGTAATTTCCGCTCCTCATCTACCTCCACCCTTGTCGGATGATCTCATGAGGTCGTCTTCTTCTCCTCTTCTAGTATAGAATCCATCGTGCTTGCTTTTGTTTATTGCTGAATGCATTCTTATTTCGATTTCACCCTTAGCTTAGCCATAGTGGTGCTTTGACAACACCGTAGATTGGGTCTTTCACATTTAGTTTAGTAGTCTTTTTCTTTTGTGTTTTTGTGCTTTGCGTATTTGAATGGTGAAATGTTTTTCTAGGTTCTTGTTAACACAGTAGTAGATAGAGTTTTGTTTATTAGATGCAGTAGTTTTATGTTAAATAGTTTGGATATTGGTAGGTGTTGCACATTTGATTGGTTTTTCTTTCCTAGTTGAGTATTGATCCCTGTTTCAAGTCCTGTTTGATTCATTTCGATCATTAGTTTTGATTCAATCATATGTGCTTTCCGAGTTGAACTTCCAGCTATTGTCTATGTTGGAACTCCGGTCTATGTTGGAACTCTGGTGGATACCAATATCCACTGGACATTTGAAATCCATCAATAGGCAGAAAATTTATCTGAGCCGTGTGATATCCACTGGACATTTGAAATCCCTTGGTAATCTTATCCCCAGATGTTTATTGTTATTCACTGGATCAGTAATATCAAATTTTGATATTACTGATAAAGTCTTGATATCTAGCCAGTGCTGCATATTATGACTGGAATTCATTGGAAAATTAAGTGTTACAGTGCACTTTGTGCTCTGTTTGCTTAAGCTAAAATTTCTATTTGATGAGACTATGGCCGGACATCATTGGAAATCAATGGTTTCTATTCAAACAGTGAAAAATCTGTTTGGAAATCATTGGAAATCATTCGTTTTAGCTGTGTGATCATTGTGCTCGTTTTCAGTGAAAATGAACATCTGATTTTCAATATAGTTTTCTTTTTACTGTTCTTAACTGCTAACTTTCACTGTCTTAATCACTGAATTTCACTGCAATATGTTTATTATTTGCTACTTCAACAAAATTATTCTTGTTCGTCAACTACTTTTGAGTGTCAGTAGTGAATTGCTTGGCCAGAATACTTGATTCCCTGCAGTTAACTATTTGTGAGTGTTTTGTTCCAGCTGAATGTCACTGTTAATGTTGAATTGACAGAAAATTTTTACCGATTGTTTGTCTTTGCTGCATCAGCTGAGTCTTGACTGTTATTGAATGTTGATTGTTGTGCCTGTACATGATTCCCGGCGAGGGTTAGTGTGAATATAGAGAGCTATCACGGTTTGATACAATGCTGAATGAGAGATCAGATTGGATGATTGAAGTTGTTGAATGAGTTGCTACCAGCTTGCTGAATTTCAAGTGTCCTGTGGGTTAAGTGTCTATCATGGGATTTCAATTGACTGATAAAAATGGAATGCATACTCTGTGGGTGGAATGATCATGCTCGTCTAGTGTGTTGATGGACATATTTGAGTCCTCAGCACTTATAGAGTGATGTGCTGGTGTCTAATATGATACATTGACATGTGATCCGCAACGGTAGCACTATTGCCACCTGAATTTCTATGAATTGTTAAACCCATGGTCATGCATTTGGTTTTCTAATAAGGTTTTACAGCAACTACCTTTCAAGCATCAACGTGATTACTTAAACATATTGATTCTTAGTCATTCTGATTCTTAAGCGTTAGTGCTTGCAAGATTAGTGTATTTATAAGGCAACTATAATGATTACTACTGTTTGGATGGTATTTACCCATTCTCTTTTCTGCAGGTGTACAGTCTTGATAATGAGCCATATTCGTGTATGGATATGTCAATATCCATCCATGATTTCTGGATCATCTTTGGTATGCTCTTTTATTGATATATAGGGAGTCTTCATACCAAATTTTACTAAGAAATGTTTTATAATTTAGGAATTATGGCTCTGCGAAATCATGTACAGAAACTGTGTATACCCTGTATTTTCTGATCAGGCACTTACCCATTACCTATGGAAATTCAATCATTATATATATATTTTCCATCATAAATCTATATATATATATATATATATATATATATATATATATGGATCTCTTCATATACATTAGTTTTTAGGCATAAGCACATATGTATACACTTTTTCCTGTAAATACACCACCATTATTACATGTCACTTAGTACAAATTTGAGCATTTAGATATATACATATATATCTTCGTTGTACATGTTATATATAGACCCATTTCCTTGGGTATCTTGTATATCCATTCCTTGTACTAACCATCTTTTGCAGGAAAATTTGGAAGATGTTGATTCCTTGGTTTCATACATTTTTTTTTTTAGCTTTTTGTCAACAATGTAACAATCAAATGTAAACTTTGAAATAATATTTATTCTTCTGCTTAGATTAAGATGCATTTCATATAGTTTGAATTCTTGCAATATCCTGATTACGTGGATCATGCATTTTATTTTCAAAATCACTCTGGATGAACACAAATGGCACATGCACCAACTCTTAGAGAGTTGATAAACTCGGTGGAGTCCATATTTACGGTCCTAGTCGGAATATGGACGAGACCCAGATTCAGCATCTTTCTACTAGTCACACTGAGCCTACACTTCTAGGCTATCTTCCAAAATTTCACTGCATATTTTCAATTTTACAAAATATTTTAGAATTAATTAAGTTATAAACATATTTACAGCCATAGTCGGAATGTGTGATAATTCTACTTAGTTTAATTCTAAAATTGCATATTTTTCTAAAAAGAGGCTTTTACAAAATGACATTCATTCATATCATTTGCATCATGAAATCACTTGCATTTCTCATGATTTTCTCAAGAAAATTTCATTACAAGGAAATTGATTTCTCAAGGAACTCTGAAAATTTTCAAAATTGGATTTTCCAAATCAAGTTCTCCATGATTTTTCCTGGAAAATATTTTTTTAAGATTCATTTTCAAAAGGAGTTTCTCACCTCTCTCAAGAATCAAAATCGATTTTGAGATATTTCAAGGACAATATTCTCAGGATTTCAATTTCCTAAGTTTTGATTTTCCTTCTCCAAAGAGTTTTCCTATAAAATTTCAATCATTTTCCAAAGAAGATTTTCAAAATCAGAGTTTTCCTGACAAACATTTTCCTTTTCAAATGTTCATCTTTTCTCAAGAATTCTCTCTATTTTCTCAGGATTTTCTCATATCATCATAAACTTTCTGGTGATTTCCAAATCATTTCATCTGAGTTTTATGAGAGATTGATTTCCATCTTTTGACTGAAAAAGACTTTTCCAACTCCCAAATGTTTTCCAAGCATGCATCATGTTTTCCGACTTGCATTTTATAAAGTCTCATTGCACATGCCTGAATTCTCTGTGCATTTAGGATAAAACACAATTTCGATGATTTAACTAAGTCAAACACATTTTTGGTCCTTGGTTCGATTACCCCTGTTAAAGGCGGCAGTAGCGGTCGAACCTCATACCGACAGGTTGAGCCCCATCCCATGGATTTTCTCACTATTTAAAAAAATGGAGGCAAGTATTTCAAAACAATATTCAAAATTTTGGTCAAGTTTGACTCGCAAAAGCATTTTCCTCTCTCTCCTGCAGGGAAGGGAAGAGGAAAAATTTTGCGACGATAACAGTCATGTATTTCAAAATATTCAGCACTCGTTGGTCATGTATTTCCAAAAAGATCCAACACTCGTTGGTCATGTATTTCCAAAAGATCATACACTTGTTGGTCATGTATTTCCAAAAGATCCATCATTCATTGGTCATGTATTTCCAAAAGATCCAACATTCATTGGTCATGTATTTCCAAAAGATCCAGCTTTTCGCTAGTCATGTATTTCCAAAAGATCCAACACTCATTGGTCATGTATTTCCAAAAGATCCAACACTCGTTGGTCATGTATTTCTAAAAGATCCAACTCCCGCTGGTCATGTATTCAAAAAAGACCCAGCTCTCGTTGATCATGCATTTCAGAAGTCTCAACTCACGATGGTCGAGTTCTCAAATCAATTTGTTCCACAAATCACACATTCAGGGTTCAATTTCTGAATTCTATCATTTCCATACCTTTAGATCTTTAATCTCTCAAATTCTATCAAGTTCCCAACCTTTGGGTTGCAATATTCTTAAAACTTCATCACTTTCTCAACCCTCGGGTTGTGATCATTCAAATTCAATCATTCTCAAACCTTTAGATAAAACCTTTCTAATCAAAAATCTAGTTTCTTACAATTGGTCGGGATTTTCAAATCCAGTTTTTCATAACTAGTCGAGATTATGAAAATCCAGTTTCTTATAACTGGTCGGGATTTCCCAAAATCTAAAAGTCAAGTTTTTCAAAGTCTAATCTTTACACCATTCCTCTAAATTGCAACTAAAAGTCTCATCAAAATCTATATTGAGTGATTATTTCACAAAAGAATTCTGCAATATTATGCCAATTTGATAAAAACATTAGTTGATTCTGATAATCTGACTACACAAAAAGAATTACCTCAGATTACTTCTAGTATTCTTTCCAAAAAGCTGAAACTTTTTTGCAAAAAGGGGTCAAATTCAAATTTTTTCCTGTTGATCAACCAAAAGGATGTAAGAAATGTCCTTAATATGATCAGTGAAAAGAAATATTCAATGAGGTTGAAAAGCCAGAAGCGAATTGATATTGATCATAGCTATGGCGCATGTTTAAAGATGGCTATCTGACAATCAGGCAGTGGAAATATCTTCAGCTATAAAAAGAATCCACTGAACCCATGTCTTCTCAACCGTTTAAGCAGCAATCAAATATCTGTTGTAAGACCCGCGAATTTTCTGAGGAATTTACTGCTTACTTAATGTTGATATATATGCTTTTGTGTATTTATGAGATATAACACGTGATTTGATGTGAATTGAATGTGCCTTGTGTTTTTGGCTTTGTACGCGCGACCCGAAAATCGCGTAAATATACTATGTAAGTAAGAAGTGCCTAATTTTGGATGAATTAGCTTCTGAAATTTTAAGGGTTAAATTATAATATATTTTTATGGTTTGTTCCCAAATTTGGGACCCATACGACGTAAAAACCTCGTCAGTGCATGTGAATTACGAGTTTTGATCTATGATTGGACCCGAATCGTAATACGCTTAATTCTCGCAAACGGACAAGAATTTTCTTGAGAAACATTGACCATTTCATGTTAATTGAGGTTGTGTAGAGCACTAAATGATTTATTGGAATTTATTTAATTTTTAATGCATTAATTAAGTGTTGTTTTGAAATAAGAGCATGTGGCGATTTTGGATTTGGATCCGGGTCAACTAGAGGACCCAAACCCTTTGGGCGTCCCCTCTAGAGGACCATTTTAGACTTGGTTGACCAGCCGGTCCAGGTTTGACCAGCTAGATGGCATGTTTGAAAAGAATTGCATGGCTTTTGAAATATAGGCCACGATTGGCCATTTCCTCTTTTCAAAACTCATGATGAGCCTTGAAGCTCAGCAGGTGTGAACCAGACTAATGCCCAGCCAGGGTGTCCTCTTCTTCTTCCTGGTGGTGCGGCGTGAACAGTGGCCTGACCCACCAAACCGGGTGGGTGTGGGTCGGTTAGCCCCTGCCCTGGCATGGTCTGGACCGCATGTGGTCCAGACCTGTCATGGGTCTGGTTCAGGTTTGTTGGATGGAACGTCTCCCTATTACCATTTCTGCTTTGGCGCTCTTGTGCCCAGCACCCATATTTGGGTAGCTGGAATGTTGGTTATCCTGGCATGGTCTGGACCGATTCAGGTCCAAACCTGTTAGAGGCCCTTAACCGAACCCAGTTTCGGTTAAGGGCTCTTCGTTCAGTGCCCAGCCAAAAGTTGGTGTTGTTTGGGGCTTGCTGCAGCAAGCGGGCACAGCTGAGTGCAGGCCGTGAGCCTACACCCCTTTGCTTGGTGGCAGCAGTGCCACGGGTTGGGTCTGGACGTTGGTCTAGACCCTGCTCCAGCTAGAGCAGACCCGGACCTCCTCCCCCTCGTTGCCTCGACTTGCTTTGGGGACTTCCCCTGGACCTTACCCGCTAGGCTCAAGTAGGCCGGTCCCAGCAGCATGCTGGTTGCTACCACATTTCGGCAGCATTGCCCAACCGGGCCTGCTGCATGCGCATGGTGCCCCATGGCACCATATGTCTAGATGCATGTTGTAGGGTCGTTTTGGACAGACTCCAGCCGCAGTTGGACTTCCTTCTTTTCGCCACACCTTTAGCGTTGTTAGTGAGGCTTCGGGGTGCAGCATAGGTGGTTGCATGTGCTTACGTAGCACGGGGTCCAATACCCCAATCACTTTACGGTTTTGACTTGTTGTATCACAATGAATAGTCCTTGTCAACCAAAACAAACTGATATAGATTCGGTTACGAATGCACAAAAAAATGGTAGAATTTACCGAAGAGATGTTGTATTGGACTTAGCCCTTTTTGTACACGCGTCCGTCTTTGTAAAAGAACACAATGTTTTGGCTTTGCCAACCCACCAATGTGGGCACTGTGAATGCATGTCTCTATGCATATGTTTCATTTCAGCGTGGAACACAAAGTTTGTGTAAATGACTCCCTATCGAGTGCTCCCAATGAGTTTGCATAATTAAGAACCCTATGTCATATGTGAAGCAAACACATACATAGTTGTACACACACTTTAGTATGTAAGCCTTTGCACTAATGGATGCAATCGTGTTGGTGATATTTGGCTATGAAATTACATTACATGTAATTACCTAAGTGTGTAGGGATCCGCGAGATTCTTGTTTGAGATCACAGTCTCGTGAGACATATGCGAAATTGGAACTCCTTAGCGAGTTGCTTGTAGGCAATGGCCCTACTTAGCGAGATGAGCTCTCTCATGGTTGTAACACGTGGGTTATGAACCTTGGCACTACTTGTGAGTTACTCCTTATGTGGCAAAATGTTTCTAACTGTCTCATCATAGTGTGCAATGTTTTGTATTATTATGTAGCTGGTTCTTGCACTTATGGCACGCTGCACATACTTGCCCACTTGTACCTGTGCACAGTGCACGATGACACATCTATTTGCTTGTCACATTCTTTCGTATTGTTGCATAAATGTAAACACCCCAAATTTTCATCATCCATTCTCAAACAACCCTCCTCGGGCAGTACCAACCCTGTTAGGTCAGTGTAGGAGTCAAACCTCGAGTCAGTTTCAGAAAATCACCATTTTACCAACTTTCATTAGGAAAATTACCATTCTACCCCTAGGTCATCTCAGACCCCAGTCAGTCGGAGTCAACCAAGCTCATTGGTCAGTTCAGAACATTTAGAATATCAGTCATTTCAAGCTCACCCGAGCTCATAGTGAGAAAGCCATTTTCATTTCTGACCATTCATGCCAAAATGGGATCATTTCTTCAGAAATGAGCTCATTTCTCACTCAAATCTAAGCCAATTGCCTCCGAGTCAGTCATTCACAGTCAATCATATTCCCCAGAGTCTAACTTGAGCTCACCAAGAGTTCAAGCGCTCCAGTTTTAGTTCAAAATCATTTCCAAGCGTTCAGGAGCCCATTTTAGTCAATTTCAGCTCTTTCAGCTGAAATTAAGCTGAGTTCAGTCAATTGAACTAGAGTTCGAGATTCAATTTTAGTTCATGTCAGTATTAGTAACCTTTGTTTTAGCTCAAAGCCAGCTCAGATCCCTAATTCACTTCACTTCAGTGACCATTCCGCACGATTTCTTTAAAAATGGCAGCTTTTCCTCTAAAATTCAGTGGTCAGTTCATTTGAGTTCTAAAACTCTAGAATCCAGCTCAATCTAGCTCATCTCAGTTCAATCCAGCTCGAACCCCAATTTTCAGTGTCACTCCAACCTAGTAGAGTCCCGAAAACTATTTCTTGAGCTATTTTGCAAATTTTATTAATTTTAATGCTTTTTAAACTGGTACAACTGCCAATCAGGGTCTAATATCCAAAAATCTTCATTCAAGGTCTGTATTTCGCATGTCATTTCTCATCATTTCATATCATTTCTCAGCATTTCATAACATTTCATCACATTTCATTTCATTTTTGAAGTCCAGAACTCCAGTTTTATAAATTTCAATCCAGATAAAGTTTCAAAAGCTTTCAGAAATCAATTTCAAACCCCGGGTTTTTTAAAATTGACATTTTTACTCCCAGGATTCTAAATTTGGAAATATTTTCTCGAGAAAAACAATCTGGATTTCTTTCAAAATCAAAATTTCAAATTCTACACTAGATTTGCTTCGCAACGGGGTATTGAACTTCAAAATCCGAGCTCGTTTCAAAAACTGCCAAAAATAGCTCGTTTCGTCTAGAAATTTTCTGAAAAGACTATTTTACACCTCTAATCATCAAAATGAATTTCAAAAGTGGAATTTGGACCCGCTCTGAGATGACCCATCCATTAGCATTTTCTTGTTTTAATTTATAAGAAAAGAAAAAAAAATATCTTTTTCTTTATTTTTTGTTTGTTTTATTTTTTAAATTATTTTATTCTTCCTAAGGTGGGACCCACAAGGGGTCGACCACCCTAGCCCACTTCCTTTCCTCTTTTCCCTCCATTTTCTTTTTTTTATTTTTTTCTTTCTTTCCTTCTTTTTTTCTTTTCTTTCTTTCTTCTTCCTTTTTCTTTCTTTCTTTCTTTCTTTCCTCCTTTCTTTCCTCTCCCTCCACTCACGTATGGCAGTCCAGCCCCCCTTCTCTTTCCTCTTTCCCTCTCCTTTCTTCCCCTTTCTTTCCTTTTCTTTCTCCCTTCTCTCTTTCCTTCTTCTCTTCCCTTTCTTTCCTTCTTCCCTTCCTTATTCCTTTCCTTCCTCCCTTCTTTTCCCTCTTGCCCAGCCTTTGACGTAAAGGCCTTCTTCCTTTCTTTCTCTAATTAAAACTAAAACTTAGGGAAAGATACGATCTTTCCTAAGTTAAGAAAATGAAAAAAAAAAGCCATACGGCTGCCATCTTCTACACGCCTCCTTCTCTCTCTCTCTCTCCCTTGAACTCTCTCTTTCTCACCCCTTGGCAGCAACTTCCAGCCATTGAAACCCCATCCTTGCAGCCCTTACACAACCACCAGCTGGGCCTCCATCATAGCCTTCTTTGGTGGCTGCAAGAGCCCAGCCACCTGCAGCTTTTCTTCAGCCACCACAACGACCAGCAACCTCCAGCCAGTAGCAAGAGCCCAGCCACCTGCAGCTTTTCTTCAGCCACCACAGCAACCAACCTTCAAGCTCTCCACAGCAGCAGCCTTCTCCAGCCACCTGCGCCAACCACACCTTGACAGCAACACCCCTAACACCACCAACAACTCCAGCATCTCCAAGACCTTGAACCAACCTTCTCCTCTGTCATAAGCAAGTTCCAGCCGTGCTCCCATCTTCAAGCACCTCACCGCAGCTGCAACAAGGCAACCCCAACTCTCCCAGTCATTGGCTTCAACCTGGAAGCAGCTATAGCTACCCCTCCATTGGCACTTTTGTCTTCCTTCAAGCCAATCCAACTCCAGCTGCCACCTCCTCCAACCTTGATGTAGTACCAGTTTTGCTTCAGCCCACGCCCAAGTGCATCTCTTCTCTAAAAATTTGAGGGCTGTCGTCTTTAGCAGGCTCAATTTGAGATAAAAGCATTTGTTTGATCCTAGATACTATCTCATTAAATGCTTGTTGTATATGCTTTACATGTTAATGCTATGCGTGTGAGGCGATCCATCCGATTGATGGATCGGATCCCTCTCACCAAAAGCTAACATAAAATAAAATCATGCCCTTTATAATTTATTTTGTCATATCATTAATTTCATGAGATTTTTCATGTTAGATCTTGCATTTAGGATTATTTTAGCATCTCATGATTATATTATTTACATAGTATAGTTTTTATTCATGTTTGCTTATTGAGTTCATAGGCTTTAATATTATATGTTCAGTCCAGTCATTATCTTATGTGCGAAATTTTACTCATAATTATCAATATTTTTAGGGTGATTGAACTTGTTATCTTATTGCTTATCTGCCAAAAATTTGATTCATTCGGGTTTCGGAACCCACCTAAACCGATCAAACTCTAAATCGGGTTTTCTGTCTCTCCGAACTTTCAATTTCTGCTTTAGCAGATAAAAACCTCCAGCACCACCCTTGTGGAAGATTCAGATTATTCTCAAAAAATCATAGTGGATTCATAATTGAATCTACAAATGATCTGAACATTTTAAGGTTTTTCCAATTAGTTTTGATTTATGTACAAAATCGGATTTCCCAGACCCCTGGGAAAATCTTGATTTTTCTTCGTCAGGGTATAGACAGACTCTAATGCATCAAGTCCGTCCAATCCATAGTCTGTCTGCAAAAACTTTCAACACAAAAGTTGTTTCCAACATATTTTTCTGTAATTACACTGAATTTGGGAATTTTTGGAACTGTTTCAGTACTTTGTCCAAAATGTTATTTTCTGTCTAACAGATTCCAATATCCAGAAATTCCAGAGATTCGGGTCTCTGATAATAGTCTGCCATTTTACAAACCATAACCCAAATCCCAATAGTTTAAAAAGATCAAATTTTTCCATCTCCCAAATCCTAGAGTCGCCGGATTCCGATCCGACTTGCTGGAGTGATACAGCTCAGACCATAGGTCAAAACCAAAAAGTGTAAAAGGCAAAACTCCTTGCCTTACTGTCCTCTATCACCCCATAAAATTTGGGAAATTTTTATGGAAGTTTGATATCCAAAATCTCCTTTAGAATCAACATTTTAGACAAAAATCACAAAATTTAAGGTTTTTATTTGAATTTCTATATTTAAAAATACAAAAAAATAGATTTTCGAGATCCATTCTGTTTTTAGGGTTATTGTAAGTGTCCATACCAAATTTGGTTTAATTCCAAGTTTATTTGCTCCATCTGTTAGTTTATCTTTAAAATCAGGCGAAAATCAGGTTAAATTTGATATTTTATGATATTTTTGTCATTTTAGGGTTTTATTCATGTAAATTAGCATGTAGGATCATATTAGGGTTAATTTTAATCTCATTTTCATTTCATATTTTTCAATTTTGCAAAATTTATTTCAGAAAACCCTAGTTTCAAGGCCATAGTCTTGTTATCAGGGGTATTTTGGTCATTTTGACCTAAATTTCGAAATTTCAATCTTTAATTTCATAAATTTTCATGCATATCATCATATTTCAGTATATTGTATTTGATTTATTTCATTTGATTTTCAAAATTTATAAAATTTCTTTCAGAAAACCCTGATTTCAAGGTCATTAGGGGTATTTTGGTTATTTTGACCCCAATTTTGAATTTTCAAGTTTATTTTCAAAATTTATTCATTATTTATCATATTTATTTCAAAGGGGGTATGAATTTGGGTTTATATCTGAATAATATCTGATAATTTCCCATATTTTCGGATAAATTTAGAAAAACCTACATTTTTGTGCTAACCTTGTTTTCTAGTTTTGCAGGAACATTCAAGATTTAATTATTTTCTTTCTTTATTTTATTCAATTTAATGTAAAAATCAATGTAATATTTGGAATAAGAGTTACATTTCTGCTTAGAATAGGGTTGCATTGCATATAGTTTAATTTATGCAAATTTCAATATGTGATGTATGATTCATGCACATTTATTTCAAATTCACTATGATTTACACGAATGGCATGCGCACAACCTCTTATGGAGTTTGTAAACTCGGTGTAATTCGTATTTATGGCCATAGTCAGAATACGAAGAAAACCAAGATTTATGATCTTCATATTAGCCACATTCAGCCTACACACTTAGCTAACTTAAAAAATGCACGGCATTTTTCAAAACTTCAAAAGGATTTCTCAATTCCTCAATGAAATTCCATTTTAAAATTCATATTCATTCATTCATATTATTCAAATTGCATTGTTTTCAAATTCATTTTCCAATTTCAATTTAAAAAAAAATCATTTTTCTCAAGAATTTCTAAGTCTTTCTCAGGATCTGATTTTCTCAAAATTCTAAGTTTTCAAATGACATTTCAAATCATTTCCTAAGTTCAAACCAAGATTTTCCAATGTTTTAAAATTCTTAAATTTCAAATTCCCAAGTTTTCAAAAATCAATTTTCTTAGATTTCCCATTTTCCTGAGAATCCAGTTACCTAAGAATCTATTTTCCATCTCAAAAATCCTTTTCCAATGAATTTCTTAGATTTTCTCAGAATTCTCAAATCCATTTTCTCAGAAAAGAAATTCCAAATTTCAAAATCGATTTTCTAAAGTTTAAATTTTCTTGAGAAATCACTTTCCAATGCAAATTTCTGATTTCCAATGAAATTCAATTATTTTTCCAGGAATTCAATTTTCAAGTACTTTTCCAATCATTTTCCAAGCATATTTTCCAAAGCAAACATCATATTTTCTTAAACTTGCATTATTTTCTAAATTTCATAGCACAAGCTTGATTCTTTGTGCATTCTAGGAAAAATAAAGCATAATTTAGATATTTGAGTCAAGTTAAAGCACGTAATTGACCCTTGGTTCAATTACCCCTTGTAAAGGCGCCAGGAACGGTTGAACCTCGTACCGACAGACGGATCCAATTCCACGAAATTTTCCCGCAAATTTTCAAAATGGAGGCGAGTAATTTTCAAAAGCATTTTCAAAACTTTGGTCGAGTTTGACTCGCGAAATTCGTTTCTCTCTCGCAAGGGAGGGGAAAAATTTTGAGATGATAACAGGTTTGGTGACCGTGATGGGACCTATCTTCGCCTGATCAATTATGTGCTTTGACTTAGCTCAATTATCAAAATCATGCTCTATGAACTGTCAGCTTTTAATTTCTGATATCATGTGAACCTAGGAGCCTAGACTTGAACCCAGCTGACATGGATTGTATGTAGACTCAGCATGGTTTGGTAGGACCATATTGAGGAGAATTATTCATGCTCACTTAGACTTAGGTCTGAAATACAACACTCCTCAATCTAGGATTTGTATAAAAATAATGTTTGCCTCTTCAAAAAATTTCAAAATCTCTATCTCTTTAGGTTTTAGAGCCCTCTATTTGTATGCATGTGCTCATGTTTTCAAAAACCACCCCACCTATGTCTACCTGGTCTTCACGTTGTTGGGCTCTCTTCCAAAACCATAGTTCGGGACAGAGCCTCACAACTGGGCCACTTATTTGGGCTAATGCCCCCCTGCCACGTACCAAGGGCCATAGTCCAACGTATATCGGCAGGCGCTCAAGGATGTTGGGAAAACACAAGCCTAGACACAGAGATGAATTTTATGCCACTTACATTAAGCTTCGGCTCGAGTATATCGGCATAGCATGATTGGACACAGTTGATCTGAGCCTGGAAGTCAGGATTAGGGTCATAAAGCTCTTTCAAAATCAATGCATTTAGAGTCAGCTTCTTAGGGATTGTTGTATGTGCATAATTGTTTGTGATTGAATATATGATATTCATTTTTATCTTATTTTCTTATATTTCTCCCAATTTTTCCAAAATACCGATTTTTTTTTTCAAAATACCTCATTTTCCATCTTTTATGAAATATCTTCTTTTTCTCAAAAACCCTGGATGATTTTTCCAAATTATCCACCTCTTCTTCAAAACTCCAGGAGATTTTTTATTCTTTCGTTCCTCTAGACTTCGAATTTCCAGCTTTTTATCTTGCCTGCAATTTTCAAAATTCTTGTATTTTTCCAATGTCTAATTCCAATCTTCCTGTCTTTCAGTCCAATGGCATCCAGTCAGCTCGAATTCGTTTTTTCAGAGGGTCACATCTCCTACAAGGTGCGACAAAGTCTTCCCAGGCATCGAGTTCTCAGCACCGGACCCTTCTTCCCCCGGTGGTACTATGTTTGGTTCAAAAACTTCTCCCGTATGTTTCTGGACCACTTAAGCAATTGTGGGTTGGAACTGGCATCTGCAGTGAGAAAGTTGACAGTTAATGGCAATCTGATCCATGCACTGGCAGAGCGGTGGAATCCGCGCACTTGCACATTTTGGTTTCCATGGGGCGAGATGACACTGCTGATGGACAAATTTTCAGAGATTATGGGACTGCCTGAGCCAACCGGTCAGCCTGGAGATCCGTTAGAACAATGATTTCTGATCAATGTCAAGAGTCTGGACCCTAAAGATGTTGTGGCTCGCATGACAGGGCGCAAGGCTTGGCCACTGATTGAAGAAAATGGGAATGAGTACGTGAGCCTGAACGAGATCTACCAACAGTATGGAGAATTCGTAGAAGTCAGCACGCTATCCAGAACAGCTCGAGAAAGAATCCAGCATGCGATGGTTCTGTGTACTGTGGGACTTGCTTTCTTTCCAGACGGACAAAATTATGTGGATGTCAGAATAGTTCAGCTTCTGAGAAGATGGGGAAGTTGACAGACCAGCCGTCTCTCGATAGCCATGGCCGCACTTGCTTTTCTATACAGAGGATTGACTCGCTTCACGCTTGGAGAGTTCATCTTAGTTGAGGGATGTACTTATGCACTTGAGTCTTGGTTTCTTCAGCATGTGCCGACCAGTGCTAGTTCGTTCAGATATAACAGCAAGGAGCTCCTTCAAGTTGCGCGGTACTGATTCCTGATCGATTATCTGCAGGAAGAAGAAGTGGTATGGGACTACTTTGATCGAGAATTATCGCCTCCCAGATACACCTATGCATATGGCAAGAGATTCAAGTTGCTTGGTCCATTCTTCTGCGCTTATTATCATCCAGAGCAGTGTGTTTGACAGTTTTCTCAGAGACGGAAGCACGTAGAAACTCGGTTACTATTAGGGGTTATGCCAAAATTCGACCTTACATCAACGCAGTGGTCCGAAACATACCATTCTGCCAGATATGGCTGGGACTCTTTTGTTACTCTTTCACTTTTTCCTGGTCCTCGTGTCTCTGCTAGTTATAAAGAGTGGTGGCAAATTGTCTGTCCGCCCCCTCTTTCCCAAGTTTATTATTGATGCAATCAAATTTTTCCTTCAATAAAAAAATCCTTCAATTTTCATGGTTTGACGACCTCGCCTAGGTGACAAGGCATATTTGCAGTTGTTCATTCTCCTCACAAAGAATGGCAACACAATTGTCGTGACTCCAGCGGTGACCCAATCCCTAGTAATGGGATGTTCTTTCAATTATCTACCAAATTCTCATCAAATATTTTTCCTATATTCATTTCTATCATGAATCTTCATCATCGAAATTTAATCATCCATCTTATTTTGTAGAGAACATCAATATTCCCAAGTGGTTCAGATCAGATCAAGCAAGAAGACACTACTGTGTCAGTGCATCAGTGATTTTAGAAGCAGGCAAGAAGAAATGGATTCTCCAAGATCTGCCAGAAGATAGATTCTGAATGATAGAGATGACATTGATCCTGTTGCATATCAGATGTTTAAGAAAATGATAATTAGGATAATGTCTGAGCAAGCTGAAGACAGTCTCAGAAAGGCTCTCATCAAGGAGAAGGCATCTGTCTCCTTCTCTCAGAATATCACTAGCAAGAGTAACGAGCGATTTGGAGCGTGTCTGCCCGATATTTTATTCTCGCCGATGTTCTCTATCATCGTGGATTTAGTTCCAAGTATTCCAGATGTCTGGACGAAGAAGAAGCCAAAGAAATTATGCGAGAGGCACACTAAGGCATTTGTGGTAGTCACGTCAGCTACCAAACTCTTATCATGCAAATCATCTGGGCATGATATTATTGGAAGACTATGCAGCAAGATTGCTACCATTTTGTGAAGAAGTGTGCTCTATGCCAGATACATGCACCTTCCGTTCATGCGCCAACAACATATTTGCAATCTGTTATCTCTCCAAGGCTATTTTCTATGTGGGGCCTTTGATGTTGTGGACCCCATCACTCCTACTTCAAACGGCTATAAATATTTTCTTGCCGCAACAGAATATTTTACTAAATGGGTAGAGGCAGTCACTCTACGCACAATCGAAGGTCGACATGTGGTCTCATTCATCCACAAGAATATCCTATGTCGTTTTGGCATACCGCATGATATTGTGTTAGATAATTGCAGTCATTTCAAGAATGAGAGGATGAGGACTTTCTGTTCGAAGTTCAAAATCCATCATCATTTCTCCGCTTTTTATTATCCTTAAGGGAATGGTCAGACAAAGGCCACCAATAAGATTTTGATTCGAATCCTAGAGCGAACTTTGGAAACAGGCCGTGATTGGCATGATAAGATCCATGATGCATTATGGGCATACAGAACCACCATTCAAACTCCAACCAATGCTACTCAGTCAGAACTTGTCTAAGAAACTGAAGTAGTACTGCCTCTACATGTTCAGAAACTTACCTTAAAGTTCGCATTACTGCTGAAGTTTCCTCTTGATCAGTATCAGCAACATCGGTTATTACAGTTGGATTTGCTCGATGAAAGAAGACTCAGAGCGGCAGAGCATGCTCAGTCATATCGTCAGAGGATAGCCAGACAATATGCAAAATTTGTCATTGAAAGGAAATTCTTAGTCAATGATCTAGTGCTCAGATCCATGGCTTATCTCAAGCATCGCCCAGGTGGCAAATGGTCACCGAATTGGGAAGGGCCCTATGTTGTCGAGGAAGCATTACCCCGCAATTCATATCTACCCATCAATGCTCAACATTTGAAAATTTTTTATACTTAAATCCTTTATTCCATCCTTTGTAATTCCTCAATATATTTTCTTCAATAATGGTCAAATTCTTCTTTCCCAGTTACACTAGGGCATTATTTTAAAAAATTGTCTTCAAAACGTCCTGTATGCAGGCAGGATCAAACAAATCTCTCTATTTGCATGCATGTGCATCCATTTACATCATTTTGCATTCATTTGCATACATTTGCATTCATTTGCATTTGCATGCATTCATTCGCATTCATTTGCATCCATATGTATCAAATTAATTTCCCCTTCAGGTTAAGGGATAAACCTGAGCTACCCATTCAGGATAAGGGATAAATCCTGAGACCCCGACAGTTGTCTAAGTCATCGTGAAGATGAAGACTGAAAATCTCTCATCAGAATCAGTTGGGTAAAATTTTCTAAATTCAGTGTTCGTGCTGGTGAATTTTCAAAAAAATCCAATGTTTGTGCTGGTAAGATTTTCAAAATCCAGTGTTTGTGCTGGGAAAATTTTCTAAATCCAGTGTTCGTATTGGTGAATTTTCAAAAAAAATATCCAGTGTTCGTGCTGGTAAGATTTTCAAAATCCAGTGTTCGTGCTAGGAAAATTTTATAAATCCAGTATTTGTGCTGGTAATTCTTCCAAAAACAGTATTCATACTGATCCATTTTCAAAATCCAGTACTTATACTGGTTCATTTCCAAAATCCGATATTCACACTGGTACATCTTTCAAAATCCAATTTTTATTGGTCAAACTTTCTAAATCTGGTTTTACTGGTTAGTGTTTTCAAACCTAATCCATGTTGGTCCAGTCTTCTTGCGGGACTCGAGTTCCGACTCGAATTTTCTTTCCTCCGGGATTCGAGTTTCAACTCAAATTTCTTTCCCTTTTGAATTGGTCTAGAAAATTAGAGTTCTGACTCAAATTTTCTTCCAAATCCAATTCAAATGTCCTAGAATTGGTCTAGAAAATTAAAGTTCCGACTCGAATTTTCTTCCAAATCCAATTCAAATATCCTAGAATTGGTCTAAGAAGATTAGAGTTCCGACTCAAATTTTCTTCCAAATCCAATTCAAATATCCTAGAATTGGTCTAGAAAATTAGAGTTCCGACTCAAATTTTCTTCCAAATCCAATTCAAATGCTTGGAATCGGTCTAGAAAATTAGAGTTCCGACTCGAATTTTCTTCCAAATCCAATTCGCTTGGCTTTCCTTTAAAGGTTTGAACTCCTACTCAAACTTTTCTACAATTTAGTAATTGGTCTAGAAGATCCAAGTTCCGACTCGAATTTTCTTTCAAAACCCAATTCATTTAGTTTTTTCTTGAAGATTTGAATTCTGATTCGAATCTTCCCTCAAAACCCAGTTTAGCACCTAGTCCATTCAAAGCTCACAAGTTGAATCCTTCCTTCTTAAACTATGGTCCTTAGGTTAAATTCCTATGGAATTGATAGTTCGTAGGTCGAACCCCTGCTGAACCGATGTGATCCCTAGGTTAAGTTCCTATGGAATTGATATTTCTTAGGCTGAATCCCTATTGAACCCATGTCGTTCCCAGTGAACCAATGTTGTTCTCAATAGAACCAATGTTGTTCTTAGGCTGAATTCCTATTGAACCCATATTTTTTCCAGTAAACCAATTCTCAATTTCGGCTTCCAGGTCATCCAATTTTCAATTTTTCAAATTCTAATCCCAATTTTGACCTTCGGGTCAATCAAATTCCAATTTCGGCCCTCAGGCCATCCAATCACCAATGTCGGCCCTCAGACCATCCAATTACCGATTTGGCCCTCGAGCCACCCAATTTCCAAATTTCTAATTTCGACCTTTGGGTCAATCAATTTCAATTTCGACCTTCGGGTCAATCAATTTTCAAATTTCCAATTTCGACCTTTGGGTCAATCAATTCCAATTTCGACCTTCGGGTCAATCAATTTCCAAATTTCTAATTTCGACCCTTGGGTCAATCAATTCCAATTTCAACCTTCGAGTCAATCAATTTCCAATTTCCAATTTCCAATTTCCAATTTCCAATTTCCAATTTCCAATTTCCAATTTCCAATTTCCAATTTCCAAATTCCAAATTTCTAATTTCAAATATCAAATTTCAAAATTTCAAATTTCAAATTTCTAATTTCGACCTTTTGGTCACTCAATACAAATTTTAGTCATTTCCTCTTGCGAGAGACCCTTTTTATAGGGAGAGTTCAAGGGAGCTCGTTCTTTTCGCATGCTATCCTTTGTTCACCTAGCTCAGGGAGAGTTTGAAGGGACTCGTGTCTTTGTGAACCATTTGCAAAACAAATTTCCAATTTCATACAAGGAACCCTTAGTTCAAGGAGAGCTTCGACGGAAGTTCGCTTTCCTTGCGACCACAATTTCATACTAGGTCATTTCATCATGAAGGACCCTCTTTTCAAGGAGAGTGTGATGGACTCGTTCCTTCATGACCAATTCACCGACCTCACCATTACCGTCCCCCTTTCCATAAGAGAAGCCTAATGTTAGGAAGTTTTGACGAAAGCTTATTTTCTCTTCGAAAGTTCGTTTTGCAAACACCTCCTCTTCAGGGAAGAGAGGAGTAATTTCTATTTCCAATTTCTGAATCTTCTGCTTTGAGGAAAAGGAGAAGAAAATTTTTGTCATGGATGAGTTGCGTTGTGCTTCAGATGCTCGTTTTCACCAAGGATTTCAAGAACATTTTGCCAACTTGTCATTAAATATTTGTTGATTTCAAAATATTTATTGCATAAAATTATTACATCAGAATACCTTCAGTATTACTTTCGAAAGGACAAAGCTTTCGCGAAGAAGGATTCAAAATTCAAGATCTTTCAATTGGTCAACCAAAAGAACGAAGAATAAATCCCCGATATGGCCAGTAAAAGAAATTCAATGTTGTTGCAAAGCCATAAGTGATCAGTATTGATTGCAGTCAATGGCACATTTTTAAAGATCATTCTTGAAAGATAAAGCAATCAAAATATCCTGGGTGATACAGAAAAATTCATTCAATCCCTATATCTCCTCAATCACCTAAGCCACAATTAAATATCTGCAAAAGGGATCTCTCAATTATCGTCAAGATGAAGATGAATTATGCGAGTTAGACCCCCGGGGCCAAAGAAGATTTCGATCATCTCCAAGATGAAGGAGTTTGTGATGGATCCTTCCAGGGAAAGTTCAGAGCACCGTCAAGATGAAGGCGACTGCGATGAGCCTCCCGACAAACCCTAAAGGATATTTAATTTCTGCTATCATCAAGATATTTCCGACCAAAGAGCCAATAATCGTCAATATAATCCCTGAGAGAAAAGAAGGATTAGAACATCCCTGAGATGAAAGAGTTTGTGACGTACCCTTCCCAAAAAAGAGAGAGAGAGAAAAGTCAAGACATCTCCAAAATGAAGGATGATGTAATCCCCAAAAACCCAAGAGAGCTCCAATTCTGTCAAAAAAAAAAGTGGGCAGAAAGATCATCATGAGAAAAGAATCCCATGATATTAGACTGCCAAATTTGCCAAAGAATCTTCTTTAATTTTGTGAAATTCTTTTATCAATATCCTTTCACCAATTGCTTTCGCAATATCAAGAATACACTCTTTTCTGTTCATATCAAGGAAATTGATAGCTTCCTTGAAAGAAAGTCAATTGCAAGCAATTTGAATTCGAATCTTGATTCTATGGAGTTAAGCCCAGTCAGAGGTAATACTTCAGGTAGAAAAAAGGGAATATTTTTGCATCAATTATTTTGAATCAACAATAATTTTCAACATTTTGACAATATTTTTTAGCCATCCTGACGTAAAGCGAGAGCTTGAGGTTCATCTTTGGCGCATCCTGACATCAGTTGTTATGCCTTTTAAGGACTTGATAACGGGAGTTTTCAAGGTTCCTTCCCTTCTGTTGGTATAATCTGAGCTCATGGGCTCTCAGATTCGCACACTTCCCTGTGTCCCCACTATCCCACCAT